>NW_008825618.1:4274725-4303201 GCF_000699105.1 Pygoscelis adeliae
TATATTCAAACATTCAATATTTGTGACTAGCTGGAACGAATAGAACAGGTTTTCAAAGCAAAACTTCCATCCTAGCAATTTAAATAAATTGCTAACAGCAAAGTTTTTTGATGACATTGGGTAAAACCTTGAAAGGTTCAGTAGTGACTTCAGGCGTGTTTAGACCCTGTAATGGAACACAGGCAGAGAGCTGACCTGAGCTGGTACTTCCACTTGATGCAGAACAAATTGGCATGAAAGGTAGTTGTTTGGTCCCAAAAGGAGTATAGCTGCATAAGAATAGCTCCATATCTACACTAATAAACCTTGCTTCACAGATGTTTTCTTAACAGTGCTTTTACAAATGTGGATATTAGGCCACATATAATATCACATAATAGCAGATACAAAGCATTTTTTCTAGTCCTAAAATGAATATAGCAACTCTTGCACATTTAGGTGAAGTCAGAAACACTCTAACAAAAGCAATCATGTTATTTTCAGTCTTGATTATTTCCTTTTTCTCCTTCAGCCACTAGCTGTATTTCTAATGAGGCTTAATCTTTATGGTAGAAATTCCAGTGCTCAGCACATTATGTAGGTGAACAAGGCCTTTGGTATTTGGCTATTTCTGTCCTTTGAACATAAACAGAAAAACTCAGCATTCCAGATTGTCTCTTCTGATACATTCACACTTCTCAGTTGGGAAGCTTGTCCTATATGTTAATACACATTTATTTTTTTAAATAAAAGTGTTTGCCAACATACTGTGAGAGTAAAACATGCTGTGGCTAGACATGGAACCAGCAGAGGTATGTATTTCCTTCTTTCTCAGGACCTAATAGGGCTTCTGATTATGTTAAATTTGATAGGTCCTTTTTTTTTTTCCTTTGCACTATTTATCGAATAGTCCAAATCTCTGAACCGCAGGACAATCTCACCATGTTTATCCCAAACGCTAAAACTATTAGAAAAGTGCTGAACCATTTATTCCTCCTCCTATAGGTTTACATGTGACATCCTACAGGGGTCATTTTTCCATTCATCTTGTTCCCCATAGCTTCTAAGGTTAATCAGAAGAGTGGGAAAGTTGCCATATCCTTATATTACACAGAAGCTGATCATACTTTTTTCTCCATTCTATTTGTTAAAGTCAGATTGCTCGCTCTTCTCTTTCGCTGTCTGCCAGTCTAGGGCAGATATGTAACTGGAGAGACCAAGCCTGGTATTAGTACTCCCATATGTTATCAAGAATTTTTTTGAGTTCTGATAAATCCAAACCTGCTTTCCAGGTTCAAATAGTAGCACAGAAAAACTTTACTATTTCTGGGAGATCTAAAGTTTATACCTCTTCTTTCTGATGAGATCCAGTCAAAGAAATATGAATTTATTATTCACTGAAATCACTATGTACATTATACTGATATGTTTCCATAAATAAGTAAATAAATTCTAACTGACAGTAAATTTCCATAAGACAAATCCCTAAGTCAAATCACCATCCAAAGCAAATAAGAAGCAGAGCCTGCTTCCTGAGCTCAGGTTGCTGCAAGGAGAGGCTTATGTTTCTACAATTTCTAGTCATGTCCATGTAGAATCATAGAATCATAGAATAGTTTGGGTTAAAAGGGACCTTCAAAGACCATCTAGTCCAACCCCACTGCCATGGGCAGGGACATCTTGCACTACATCAAGGTGCTTAAAGCCCCATCCAGCCAGACCTTGAACACTTCCAATGATGGGGAATCCACAACTTCTGTGGGCAACCTGTTCCAGTGTCTCAACACCCACATCATATAAAGTTTCCTCCTTATGCCCAATCTAAACCTACCCTCTTTCAGTTCAAAACCATTGTCCCTTGTCCTGTCACTACGTGCTTGGTAAAAAGTCTCTCAGTCTTTCTTATAAGCCCCCTTTAAGTATTGAAAAGCTACAATGAGGTGTCCCCAGAGTTTTTTCTTGTCCAGGATGAATAACCCCAACTCTCTCAGTGTTTCTTCACAGGAGAGGTGTTCCAGCCCTCCGATCATTTTCATGGCCCTCCTCTGGATCTGCTTTAACGTTTCCATGTCTTTCTCGTACTGGGGACGCCAGAGCTGGACGCAGTACTCCAGGTAGGGTCTCACCAGAGCAGAGTAGAGGGCCAGAATCACTTCCCTCGACCTGCTGGACACGCTTCCTTTTATGCAGCCCAGGCTATGATTGGCCTTCCGGGTTGCAAGCACACGTTGCCGGCTCATGTCCAAATTTTCATCCACCGGTATACCCAAGTCCTTCTCCACAGGGCTGTGCTCAACCCATTCATCCCTCAGTCTGAATTGATACTGGAGGCTGCTCTGACCCAGGTGCAGGACCTTGCACTTGGCCTTGTTGAACTTCATGAGGTTCCCATGGGCCCACTTCTCAAGCCTGTTAAGATCCCTTTGGATGGCACCCCTTCCTGCAAGTGATGTATTGAGGTTTTTCTGTGTGGGATGAATACAATTGGAATGTTTGTTTTGTGCTTTCATATCCCTTGCCTCCAGGGCTGGTGTAATTTCTCCAAGCATTCATATATTTCCAAAAGTCTTCCAAAACATATGTTACTGGAGATAGAGCAGTTGCACTTTGAGTCAGAGGAATAAATACAATCAAGGCTTACAGGTCGAGGCAACACTCTGAACTCAAATATGACTCATTTCTGCATGGCCATTACACCAGATGATGTGAAATTAATTAGTCTCATAATTATCTCTATGAATGTCACAGTTTACATGATAGACATTACCAACATCAGGTAAGATAAACAATAACTCTGTGAAGGACTGAATTGCGATGAAGGTTTACTTTTACCCAGGCAGTGAAATATATATGAAAAGGTTTTTCTCCTCTGCTTATTCAACAAAAAGAGGGTGGTTTTTTTCATATGTTATTCATTATTTGAATAAAGGATGAAAATAACTTGACATCTTTTGAGATAAGAGGTCATTTAAAAGTAATATTTTTTTCTTTAATTCTGAACTGTATGTTATGAGCAGCCTCTCCAAAGATTGCTGTCCATGTTTTGAACAGAACTGTGGTCACGTGTACTGGAATAATGAGACAACTTTTGTTGTCTAACCACTTTGTATTTCATATCTTTCAAAAGGTTTGTCTACAGCTCACTCACAGACAGATAGTTTTAAAGGTACACTTCCCTATGGATCTGCCACAGATCAGAGCAATGCTTTGGGAATATACAGTGTGTTATCACAACAGTAGCCTTTAAAAAAAAAGAGAGAAAAACAAAAAGGAACACTTAGTTTGTACATACTGAGAACCTCTTAGGCAGAACTAGTTCTGATAAACCAGCATACCACTAGTTACTCTGTTGTTTTTTTCTCATCATGGATTATCCCACAAAGGATTATGTCATTAAAAGCCAATGATTCCTGTTTCAAACTTTGAGTAGGCTATTCAATAACATATATTTCAACAGATTAACAATTTTTTTTGTTGTTTTGAAGGGAAGGTAACTATCATCCTGATTTAATGAAATCTTTTTTTATTTTTATTTTCAGCCTATGCCTGGTAAAGTGGTTTCTTGGCTGTATCAGTTCATAAACCAGTCTTTTTTTATGTATATGTCAAATGAGCTTTTTAGCAAGATTCCCAGGAAGAAGTTTGGTGTTTAAAATTAAACTATCATCTTTTAAACAAATGAAAGCCTTACCAGGAGGGTTTCATCCCTTTTAAAGTTAGAGTTAGCTGGCTCATATGATTTTTAAAATAATTTGCAGTAAACCTAAACAGACAGATGAAATTCTGAAATCTTTCCAGTCCACATGCTACACTAATGGCATTTGAATCTTTATTTCTGGAACCAAATGTGGCATTTGCAAGTTTCATATAAAATGATTGTCCACTATTGCCTTTGGCGTTCTTTTGTTTTGGATAAATAACATCAAGTAGTTCAGTGGAAAAGCATCAGCAATGTGCCAGACTTTGAAGTTCTGTGAGAAATTCCTACATTCTTGTCTTTCTGTTTGAAAATGTTATTAACAACTGGACTGCTGCAATGGATGGATTCAGGATCTTAAGGACAGATGGACTGGGAAGGCCAGGAGAGGCATTGGCCCTTTACATGACACAGAAGCGGGAATGCATGGAGCTATGCTTTAAGATGAGTCAGGAGCCAGTTAAGAGTTAATGAGTCAAGATTAGCGGGCAGACCAACATGGATGCTGCTGTAGTGGTTATCTGCTATAGACCTGTA
Source organism: Pygoscelis adeliae (assembly GCF_000699105.1). NCBI lineage: Eukaryota > Metazoa > Chordata > Aves > Sphenisciformes > Spheniscidae > Pygoscelis > Pygoscelis adeliae. The sequence continues at coordinate 4,278,939 of NW_008825618.1, forward strand.
GTGGTTTTGACTGAGATATAGTTAATTTTCTTCATAGTAGCTTGTATGGTGTTGGATTTGTGATGAAAACAGTGTTGATAACACAGGGATGTTTTTGTTATTGCTGAACAGTTCTTGCACAGCATCAAGGCCTTTTTTACTTCTCACACCACCACACCAGGAAGCAGGCTGAGGGTGCACAAGAAATTGGGAGGGGACACAGCTGGGACACCTGACCCCAACTGGACAAAGGGATATCCCATACCATATGTGATCCTGTTCAGCAATAAAAGCTGGGGGAAGAAGGAGGAAGGGGGGATGTTCAGGGTTATGGCATTTGTCTTTCCGAGTAACCATTACGCGTGAAGGATCCCTGCTTTCCTGGAGATGGTTGAACACCTGCCTGCTGATGGGAAGTAGTGAATGAAATCCTTATTTTATTTTGCCTGCGCGCACAGCTTTTACTTTACCTATTAAACTGTTTTTATCTCAACCCACAAGTTTTTGCACTTTTAGCCTGCTGATTCTCTCCCACATCCTACTGGGGAAGTGAGTGAGCGGCTGTGTGGTACTTAGTGCTGGCTGGGATTAAGTCAGAACAAGATCTCCTAATCAGGCAGAAGTAGTAAGTTAAGCCTTCTTCAGATGACTAGAAGAAGCCTTACATTTGCAGGCCCTGGTCTTCGGAGGGGGACTTTAACCACCTTCTGCTGGAAGAACAGGACTCAAGCGACCTTAGGAGACTTCTGGAGTGCACTGATGACAACTTCTTGGCACAAGCAATCCTGGAGTCATCAAGGATAAGTGTTTTGCTGGACCTGATACTTATAAACAAGGAAGAACCATCCAGGGATGTGCAAGTCAGGGACAGCTGTGGCTGCAGTGACCAGGAGATGGTGGAGTTCAGATCTTAAGAGGAGGGAGCAGGGCAAAAAGCAGGACTACAGCTCTGGATTTCAAGAGAGGAGATTTCAAAGTCTTCAGAGATCTGCTTGGAAGAATCTCATGGGATATGACCCTGGAGACAAGACAGGTCCAGGAGAGCTGGCTGATCACCAATGTGATCAAGAATCATTTCCTTCAACCTCAAGAAAGGTCTATCCTGACGACCAAGGATCACCTCCTTTAACCTCAAGAAAGGTCTATCCCAACAATTAGGACATCAAGCAGACCTGCCTGGATGAGCAAGAAGCTCCTAACCGAACTCAGAGGTAAAAAGGAAGTGTGAAAGAGCTGGAAGCAGAAGGAGTATAGAGTTGCTGTCCGACCTTGCAGGGATGGGGTTAGGAAAGCCAAGGCCAACCTGGAGATGAATCTGGCAGGGGACATGAAGGGCAACAAGAAAGGATTCTAAAAATACATAAACAGCAAAAGGAGACTAGGGAAAACATGGGCCAGCTGCTGAGTGGTAGAGGGGACCTGGTGAAAAAAGACACAGAAAAGTCTGAGGTACTCAATGCTGCCTTTGCCTCAGTCTTTACCGATAGTACCAGCCTCCAGGAATCCCAGGCCGCTGAGGTCAGAGAGAAAGTCTGCAACAAGGAAGATGTACTCTCAGTGGAGGAGGACCAGGTTAGGGACGCCTTAAACAAAATGAACATATCCAATTCCATAGGACATGATGGGGTGCACCCACAAGTGCTGAGGGAATTGGCTGATGTCATTCTGAGGCCAGTCTTGATTATCGTTGAAAAGTCATGGTAACCAGGAGAGGTTCCTTAGTACCAGAAGGGAGCAAATGGCACTCCTATCTTCAAGAAAGGCAAGAAAGAAGATCTGGGGAACTAAAGGCCAGCCAACCTTAACTCAAGTCCTGGGAAAGTGATGGAGAAAACCCTCCTGTAAAACATTTCAAAACACAAGAAGGACAAGGAGGTGATTGGAAGAATTCAGCACGGATTTGCAAAGGGGAAGTCACGCTTAACCAACCTGATAGCTTTCTAAGGTGAGGTGACTAGCTTGGTGGATGACGGAAGAGCAGTTGATGTTATTTACCTCAACTTCAGTAAGGATTTTGATAGTCTCCCATAACATCTTCATAGGCAAGTTGTCAAAGTACAGGTTAGATAGTGGACAGCAAGGTGGATTGAAAAACAGTTGAACAATTAGGCTCAAAGATTTGTGATCAGTGGCATAAAGTCCAGCTGGAGGCCAGTTACTAACGATGTACCCCAGAGGTTGATACTGGAGCCAATACTGTTTAACATCTTCATTAATAACCTGGATGCTGGGATAGAGCACATTCTCAGCAAGTTTGCAGATGATACAAAACTGAGAAGAGTGGCTGATACACCAGATGGTTGTGCCACCATTCAGAAGGGCCTTGACAGGCTGAAGAAATGGTATGATGGGAATCTCCTGAAGTTCAACTACAGTAAATGTGAAAACTTGCACCTGGGGGACCAGTACAGGCTGGGGCCAGACTGCCTGGAAAGCAACTCTGCAGAGAAAGAACAGCACATCCTGTTGAGCAACAAGCTGACCATGAGCCAGCAATGTGCCCTTGAGTCAAAGAAGGTCAACAGCTTCCTGGGTTGCATTAGGTAGAGTGTTGCCAGCAGGCTGAGGGAGGTGATATTTCCCCTCTACTCAGCACTGGTGAGATGCACCTGCAGTGCTGGGTCTAGGTCTGGGCTCCCTAGCACAAGACAGACATGAACATACTGGAGCAAGTCCAACAAAGGGCTGCAAAGATAATGAAGGCACTGGAGAAGAGGAGAGGCTGAGAGGTCTGGGACTGTTCATTCTGGAGAAGGCTCAGCAGATCTTATCAGTGTATATAAATACCTGATGTTAAAGAAGATGGAGCCAGGCTTTTCTCAGTGATGTCCACTGAAAGCAAAAGAGTCAACAGGCACAAACTGAAATACAGGAAATTCCATTTAAAGAAACTAGAAAATATGAAAAATTCTTTTCTTTTTTTTTTTAACTGTGAAGGTCATTGAACACTATAACAGGTTACCTAGAGAGGCTGTGGAGTCTCCATCCTTGGAGACATTCAAGGCATGACTGAACATGGTCCTGGATAACCCACTCTAGATGACCCTGCTTGAGCAAGGGGGTTGGGCTAGGTGTTCTCCAGAGGTCCCTTGCAACCTAAACAGTTCTGTGATTATGTGATTAAATTACTCTTACTCACCTCCCCCATAACATATGTGCTCAAATACACACACAGACACATACGCACACATACACACATCATACACACTCCATATATATTTGCTTGTTTCTAGCAGTTTTTACTAGTGTAAATGGGATTATCTCACTGCTGGTTTAGATTAGTCAAATAAGCACACAGTGACAGTGCTATAAGCAAGCTGGTGGTAACATCTGACACGAAAAGGTTTTTTTTTTTTAATTACAATATTTACTTTTATGATTTAAAATAAAATATGTTAGTTTTAGTCAACCTAGTGACTAATTTTTACAGTAGATTTCATTCCTGTTCTTTGTTTACGTGTTTGCATATATAAATATTTAATATGTTTTCATTTACTTGGCAAAGAAATGGTCATAGAACCAAAGTTTCAAAAGGGAAATTAAGAGGTCATCCAGTCTGTCTTGACCAAAAAAATGAAGCAACTAAGAATTCTTATACAAGATGACTGCTTGTGATAGTTCACCTCTGAAATAATATGTATTCATTGTTTCAGAAAACACACACATAATGAAAATTTTAGCGACTTACATGAAAAATTGATGCCTTTGGGAACAAAGCAAATGTTGAAAAATGTTATATCTGTTTGATCACATATCCCCCATGAGGAGCGTGTTGTCTACAAACATAGTTCCAACTGATATCAGAGGCACATCTTTTACTGTGGTATGAGGTTTTACTAATATATGACTCCTGTACTCAGAGTACTGCTGAACTGGTTTGAGTATACAGCTAATATAGTTTAACACATTAGTTAAATTGCACAGTCCATGATTTATTAGTTTGTGGAAGAAACAGTTCAGTGAAACTATAAATGTTACGACTAAAAATACATAAATAGTTGAAATTGTCTTGCTTGCCTGGGCTTTTTTTTTAATATGCATTGTTTTCCTTTCCTTCTTTTAAAATGAGGACATGAACAGCTGTCACAAGGCACAGTTACATCACAACGTTCAATTTATTTTTTTGTTTTTTACAAATTCTTGATTAATCCAAGTGATAAAAACTATTGTTTTGTCAGTTGTGAATTATTAAGAGGTGTGTTTTTTACCCTGGAAAAGTTTTTTTTTTTGTCACAAAGGTTTAATTTCAGTAATGGTAACAGACACTTAAAATTACATACGTTCAAAACTCTAGTAGTTGTAGCACTTCAACATAAAAATTATGCCATATAATTTTTGAACCCGAGAGTATCAAAGACCCTTCCATGATGAACCTTCTATTGAGCAGAGCATGGACAGTCCATGATGCTTCCCTCAGAAGTCCTTGCCCTTGTGACCAGTCTGGTGAGAAGGAAATTGATTTCTCTATTACACCACAAAGACAATTATTTTGTTGTTGAAGATAAAATATCAGAACAGTTACGTTTCAGGCCTTATATGTTTTGAAGAGCTGAAGAAAATCTTGGCAGACATTGTGAGAAAATGGTAGAAAGTGTCTCTTCAACATCTAAGTGAGCCAGTAGATTTTTGCTGCAATGGGTGATTTACTATTGCTGAAGAACTTCTGTTTTCCACATTAACCAATTTCCAAAATGAGTTCTGGTAGAAAAGTTTCATATTGCATCCCAATCTGAAGTTGACATCTCTTGTCTCTAAAGTTGTGTTTCTGTTATGTTGTCATGGAAATCTTTCTGTTGGAACAGGTTAAATGCACCTGTACTACATTACTAGTTTTACTCGGAGTTAGCGTTACTCATTTTTGGGTTTTTTTTGAGAACTTTGGCTTTTACATTGAATTACTTTTTTCTTTCTAAATAAAAATAAATAATAATAGTCTATCATATTATCCTATTGTTACCCCAAAATATCCTTTGCATCTGCTTCATCAATGTTTCAGTTTTGTATTTTCAATGTGTGCTAGTCACATATTAAAAAAATCAGCTGAAGGCAGTTGTTGAATCTGAGCTTTTTACCTGGGGATGTACAGAGGAGGAAAATTTTCTAAGTAATAACTTACAACACATGACTTCTGCAGAAGAATGAGAGTAAATTATGACTGCATGCACATCTTTCACTTATCATCACAAGATGGATATAATATTGGGTAAATTAGTAATAAACTCAATACAAATTAACAACTATGTGACAACTGTACATATCTTCCTAGATTCAAAAACCTGCTTTTTCATAGGTCTTGTGTCTATAGTATTTGGTTTAGGTTATTATTAGACTGTGTTTGGACTATTATTCATGTGTCAACAACATTGCAAATATAGCTACAACATCTGACTCATTTGGAAGATGGATTATAAGCACCAAATACTAAGTTCTCAGTCTTTTGAAATCTAAAAATTAAACGACTGCCATTTATAATCGTGCCTGTTCTTTTAATGACAACATTCACATACCAGACTAAAAATATTGCAGTAGAGCAAGTACATCAAATTTGCTACCAGCTTGCTCATATATATGACAGGAACAGAGAAATAGCAGATATCGACAAAGAAAAGATACTACCAAGCTTAGTATCCAGAATTTATTAAAAGTTCCTTTTCTTGTCAGATAAACAGAAAATGTCCCTCCAATTATTAGTCCAGTTCCAGGATTCCAGTGTCAGAATTGTATTCCTCAAAATAACACAAGTTACTATTACTAGAGAGACTTCAGCACGGCTACTATATGGCTGTACAATCAATATGAATAAAAACATTTTATAAGATGAAACATTGCAAATTTATGCATTTTGTAGTGTTTATTTATTAATCTATTGATAAAGACAAGGAAAATAAATTTAACGTTTCTGCAGACCTGAACTAGACACTGCATTTAATCACTTCATGGTTACATAGATGGAAATTAAAAATTCTATTAATAGTATAGTATCAATTTTCAAAGTAAAGCATGGGGATTTAACTGTGTGAATTCTAGTAATGTCAAAGTGAGGCACAAATCTGCAACTTTGGAAATGTAATGTCTTTTGTCAGAAGAAAAATTCCATGGTAAATACAAAATGATCTGAAAATTAAAGTAAATACATTTGAAAGTAAAATTTTAACAGAATAATTCCACTGACATATACAACTTTATGAAAGTGAACTGGAACAATTTCTTGGAGTATATGGTATCAAAATGAAAGTTTTGGACAGTCTCACATAGTACTTTCAAATTATTTGCAACTATGAAATGTACTATGCATACTATTCTTCATTTCTTGAGTATATTTTGTTTATATCTCTTTTTTTTCCAAAGTAATAAGAAGGAAAGAGTAGTTATACTTTGTACAGTTTTCATTTCTGCAGGTAGTGTGTCATCTTTACTACATAAAGTTAGTAAATATTTAAATACTCTGGGCTACAAATGTAATACCTTAATAAGGAAGGAATAGAATTCCATTCTGTGTGTCTCCTTATTTTATGTTAATGTAACCACTGTTTGAATCAATGGCTATTAAAATTCTAAATTCAGTTAAACATGTACCAATTAACTCTCCTTTTAACAATAAATTGCTTTCTTAATCTAAGATAGGCTAAGAGTACATTATTTGTAGCTGAATATATACATTAAAAGTATAGGCTGTTTATAAAGTATAAATAATATTTAAATTAGCTTCCTCTTTTCTGTCTTTTATGTTACAGTTTAATTTAGAATAAAGTCCAGAAATTGGATGTCATTAGGTGAAAACATCTGTCTCATGCTTTTGATTGTAGGTAGGTTTTAAACAATAAGCTAGCTAGACAACATAAGTTTTTGGAAATTATGTTGGGTAATATTCAAAACCACAGAAAGCTGGTCTTGGGGATGGAAAAAGTAATGAAGTGGATAAGTAACATTTGTTCTGTGTTAAAGTGATTCATGCACTGCTAGAAGACAGGAACGTGAAAATACTTTCAGAAGTGGAAAAAGAGCCATATTGGTGTTGTTCCTGTAGATAATAAAAATTGCATAGCTAGCATGGTGTCCCAAAACAAAACATTCTCAGAGTCAGATTTGCAGACTAAAGGTGCCCATACATATGCCCATATCCAGATGAAATTATTCTCTGATGACACACAACTAAATTCCACATAATTTCATATTTGCATTACAAAAGGGAAGACAAAAATTTAATGGCTATCTCAATTCAGTGATTATCAGCCTTTCTTCTGGGAGCAGGATCTTGAGATAGGAATAGGAAACATACATGGGAAAGCAGCTAAGCTTCTGGAGTCATGTGAATGACATTTCTGGAGGCAGGATTTGGCTTGAATATCTCTGCGGCAATCCTGCTTTCTCTTGTCAGACCTCCCTAATTGTGACTAGACATGGTGAAAATGCAGCTGAAGATGTAATGGGTCCAATACTGAAAGTGAGTAGAAGGAATCTGCACATGGCATCTAGCCTGATGTGTCTTTGGTATGCCTGATCCATGTTCACTGGCAGACCACTTCAAATATGTCCAACACAGACCTCCTCTGATGGGGTTTTTGTACCTGTTAATATCAAGGCATTTATAGACTTCTCTGCTTTGTTTGCTACCTTCAGACAAGTTTGTAACTGGAAAATGTAACTTATGGGTGAACTGAATCTTTACACTGAATTTTCAATTCCCAGTGATATTAATAGAAGCTACATATGCACAGACTGAAGTATGATTTGAGCTTCAGAAAGTAAATGCATGAAAAATTTGGCTATGAAAAAAAAATTAACTCTTCCTATGGTTGCTCTGCAAAGTCCTATTTCTATCAATTTTTACAGATAAAACTTGGGAAGGCATTCTTCGCATGAGCATGCATGCGCTCATCCCCCTTCCATTTACTGAAAAATATGCCAAGTATCTTCTGCAGTGGAAACCCATGAATCTCTCTCCTGATGTGTTTAACCATGCCATGGGCAGTGAGTCAATGGATAAGAAACTACTGTTTGTTTCAAATGTACAGAAGTGAAGGGAAAGTAGGAGAAGATATTCTGTGCCCTCATTCTGCAACCCAAACTAAAGACTATAACCAAAGACTAACCAAGTATAACTACTTGTTCAATTTAGGGCCAGTTATACTTCAACAAGTATAACTACTTGCTGAATTTTAGGGTCAGTGATCTTTAATGTTTTTATAAATGACCTGGACACAGGAATCAAATGTACATTAAGTATGTTTGCTGAGGATACTAACTAGGAGGAGCTGTGGACTTCTTCAAGGGTAGACAGGCCTTATGGAGACATCTGGATAGACTAGAGAGCTGGGTAATCCCCAACCGTATGAAATTTAACAAGAGCAAGTAACAGATTCTGTACCTGGGATGGGGTAATCCTGGTTATACATACACATTTGGGGACGAGGGGCTGAAGAGCAGCCCTGCAGAAAGAGATCTGGGGGTTTGGGTTGATGGAAAGTTGAATACGAGTCAGCTGTGTGCCCTGGCAGCCATAAGGGCCAACTGTGTCCTGGGGTGCATCAAGCACAGGATAGCTAGCCGGTCGAGAGATGTGGTTGTCCCACTCTACACTGCACTGGTGTGGCCCCGCCTTGAGTATTCTGTGCAGTTTTGGGCACTTCAATACAAGAAGGACATCAAATTGTTCAACTGTGTCCAGAGGAAGGCGACCAAGATGGTGAAAGGCCTCGAGGGCAAGACTTACAAGGAGTGGCTGAGGTCACTTGTTTTTTTTCCGCTTGGAGAAGGCTAAGGGGGTGACCTCATTGCAGCCTACAACTTCCTCAAGGTGGGCGGTGGAGGGGGAGGTGCTGATCTGCTCTCTCTGGTGACCAGCAATAGGACACAAGGAAATGGAATGAAGTTGTGTCAGGGGAAGTTTAGATTGGAGATTAGGAAAAGGTTCTTCACTGCGAGGGTGGTCGATCACTGGAAAAAGTTTCCTGGGGAAGTGGTCATGGCACCAAGCCTGTCAGAGTTCAAGGAGCGTCTGGACGACACTCTTAGTCATATTGTTTAGTTTTAGGTAGTCCTGCGAGGAGCAGGGAGTTGGACTCAATGATCCTTATGGGTCCCTTCCAACTTAAGATATTCTGTGATTCTATGATTCTATGATTCTATGATTCTATACTGTTCAGTGTTAAGAAACAACTAGAAAAATTCTGGTACTGTCAGTGTTATCTACTGTACGACCAGTGCCAACAAACCAGATATAAAATGATAGTATGTGACATATTATTTCCCAGTCACAGAGACAGAGACATGTCTTGTTGGAGGTGTTAAACTTGAAGAACTAGAAAAGAGCCAAGAAAATAAAATAATGCTGTAGAGAGAGTAGTGCTGTAGAGACTTGCAGGGTAGTCTTCCTCAGTAGGCAGGTCTCCACTTACAAAGAAGTTCAGAAGATCAAAGCTAGCTGATTTTTTTTTTTTTAATAACTGAAAGCAACTGAATGATTCTGAGTTTGCAGACTAATTTAGTTCTGCATCAAATAAGCCAGCAATGAGTCAGCATAAACCAGCAACGCACCCTTGTGGCAAAGAAGGCTAATGGTATCCAGGGCTGCATTAAGAGGATTGCCGGCACATCGAGGGAGGTGACTGGTGAGGCCACACCAGGAGTGCTGCGACCAGTTCTGGGCTCCCCAGTACAAGAGAGGCATGGACATACTAGAGAAACTCCAGCAAAGGGACTGTAAAATGTTGAAGGGACTGGAGCGTCTCTTCTATGAGGAAAGGCTGAGAGACCATGGACTTTCAGCCTGGAGAAGACAAGGTTCAGGGGAGATCTTATCAATGTATACAAATACCTGAAGGGAAGGTGCAAGGAGGATGGAGCCAGGCTCATTTCAGTGGTGCCCAGAGACAGGACAAGAGGCAATGGGCACAAAATGAATCACAGAAGGTTCCATCTGAATATCAGGAAACACTTTTTTACTGTGAGGGTGACTGAGCACTGGCACAGGTTGCCCAGAGAGGTTGTGGAGTTTCCATCCTTGGAGATATTCAAAAGCTGCCTGGACATGGTTCTGGGCAACTGGTTCTAGGTGGCCCTGCTTGAGCAGGGGGTTTGGACCAGATGACCTCCAGAGGTCCCTTCCAACCTCAACCATTCTGTGATTCTGTGAAATGCCACCAGCCGACAACTGTGTTTAAAACTCCAGTAGTGAATATGCTGGATATACCGTTTCTAGGAGATGTGGGTAGGCTGCTTAATAGTGTTTCACTTATTTTTTGTCAATGCAAACATATTTTTAATGTAAGCAATTCCTTTTGGAATCAGGAACACTTAGTTTGTTCATTCATCATAAAAGTTGATATAAATTTTCATAGTTTTAATTATATGTACATATTTTCCGCTGTGTGCTGATCAAACTATTGGTACCAAGAGGAATTGTAAGGAACGAAAATCCTAAACATTGAAAGAAGAAAAAAATTACATGAATTGTAAAATAACCAGTGTAATAAACTCTCAATCTTTTATCATAGCAAGAAAAGTAGTATAATACACTTTTTCTGTGAAAGATAGGATTATAAAATACACAGAAATATGATCCACAAAATACATAGAGTATGACAAACAGATTATGAAATACATAGAATACATGTAAATACATTGAAATACATAGAACCTCTGGAAAAGTGCCCAGACACCATGTTTTATTCTGACAGAAAGAATTCCAGAGAGGCCCCAGGACTCTCTATTTTCACTTGCTTTAATGGAAGCTGTGCCTTCGTAATGTTGCTTAAAAGGCAGTCAACATCATACAAAGATTGGGCCTAAACTATAATTTGGGTGCATTTTAATTTGTCAGATAAGGGAATTAGAGAGTAGACATTCTGAATTCAACTTCCTTAGCAGGTTCAAATAACTTCATCCTTACATAATCTAGGTCTTTTTTGACACATTTCGATTAAGAATGTCCCTCTTTATGAATAGAGTGAAATTTTTGTACCCTTATAGTTAGTGGAAATTTGGTCATTGATTTCAGTGGACCTAGTTTTTTTACTGCTCATGGCCAAATGCTGTGTTATTTAATAACTGCTGCCTTTACTACTGCTATTTTATAATTCTTTGTAGAAAATAACTCCCTGTTTCTAGTATTGTGCTTTGTCCATGTTTCTTTAAAGATAATATTAAGTTATCTTGAAATTAGAATCTTGAATAAACTTTTGAATTTTACTCACAGTCAAACATTGCTCCTTAAAGTTCATCTTACTTTTATCTCCAGAAAACTGGGGATCTTCTTATGCAAAAAAAAGAGATTTACTTTTTTCTGAAATCCTGAAGGAACAGAAGGAATTGTGTACAGTTCCTTAAACTTGATTTCTTATATCTTATTCTTTTTCTTTTTGTTTCAACGTATATATAAAATATATGAAAACATTTTTTTCTTTCTTGTTTTGAAGAAGAAAATAGGGAGAGCTACACTGAACCATTTATGAAGTCTAAATCATTTATAACAGCAAATAATTGCAGTCTCTCCAAATGTAGAAAAAGAGTTTCTCAAGAGTATAGACTACTTATAAGATTTTTTCCTGTTTACATTCAGGCAAGAGGAGCCGTTATTGTGTAGAGTATTTCATCTGCTCAGTGTAGCATTAAATAAATATATCTCTGCAGTTTATCACTATGCCAGCAGGGAGCTGAGATGCATGTGTGCACAATTGTTCTCAGCATATAAAAAAGAAGAAGAAAACCATATGTTTGAATGTAGAGTTAAAGAGGTAATGCAAAGAAATATGGGAGAAACCTATTACCGCTGTATGTAATATACTTCTGTATGTCATATACCGTACACCCCAATCTATGTGCTAGACAGAGATTTATATTCATACAAAATAGGGTTAAAGACACAGAGAAAGCACTCATGCTGGGATGTCTTAGCATGTCAAGTTTCCCTCAAAACAAGTCAATACATGCACCTGGTGTCACTGAAGAATCTGGTTTAATTCTGAATTATACTTTTTTAATTGCCAGTCACAACTTTTTTCTTTTGATTTAAGAATGTTTCTTTCTATCACTTTCATAAGAATAATTGATTTTTCATTACCACAGACTAAGTAAAGTGAGAGACTTTGTATGGACCATTATTCTATAACTCATTCCTCTGTGAATTAGGAAATTCTGGCTCTTATGCCTCCTCACTGAACTATTTTAGTGTCTAGATTTTGGATGAGGAAGCAAGACAACATTTAAGTGATTGGAGACATGAAGAAGATTAAAGGTTAAGCAGAGGATAGAGCTAGATATGGCTCACTGGAAATGTTTGTAAGATAAATTCTTAGAACGCAGGTTGGGAAAAATTTCTTAACAGTGTAATCTAGGGTCCTGCCTCTAAACCTGCCTTAAATCTATAGATTGTCCAGTTCAGCCTTCTTCCAGCAGAAACAGAGGTTTGATGTGCCTAAAAGGACATAAGGGTAGGTCCAAACCAAGAACTTGCATTGAATGTAATTGTCTGTGTTGAGCTATGTGGCTCAAAACCTCATTGCTTACAGTTTAGGTCCTTAAAGATCCTAAGTTTTCCCAATAAAGTTACTTCACTGCCTTCAGCCCTGCATATAGAAATGGCAGTATCTCAGTGGGGCTGAGTGTTTCCATATCTGTGTCATGCCTACAGCTATCTTTGATTCAGAGTCTGGTGACACTGAACAAAAAAAATGTCTAAATCCAAAATCATATGAGACAACTGATCCCTTGTGTATCTGCTGAGAACACTTGGCATAGCAAAAATTGTAATAGCCACTACTTCTACTTAAAACATGGTGAAGAAGGAAACACTGCCACCTATCATTTAATATCATTGTGATTAAAGTGCTTACCCACCAAGTCACTCATATTTTCAGCATTCTCAGCTGTGTGATGATGTTTTTCCACAAAACAGTTAGGGACACTTTCCTGGATAAAGTTGTGGGTCAATAAGACTAAGGCTAGTACTGAATTCTTCTCACTTCCTTCTGACTGCTCTATTAAACAGATTCTGAAAAGTGGGCTTTTGCATACTTCATTCTTAAAGAAAAGTATGAGTTACTATGATGTCATAATTTATATTTCTATGTTCCAAAAGGAATTTCAGGCTCAGATATACTATTAGGCTATTTCTGGACCTGTTATGTCTCTTTTTCTAGCTTTTAAGAATATGAGAGATCTTAGACTTTTAATAATATGATGTATAAATTCCATCTTCACCATACATTACTCTTTTCAGGTCATTTCTTTCCATAACATAAAAGCTTAATATACTGCAATTTGTAATATTTACGTGTGCAATGTAAACCAAAGATATGATCTAGAATCTGTCTCAGAGGATAAATATTTGTTAAATAACTTCACATGCCTACAGATATTAATAAATCATTTTAATTAAAAAAGGGCAGAGGGAACAGATCCAAAGTTGGAAGTAAATACCAGTACATTGCAGATCTAAAAAAAACCCAAAAGCTATATGAAATAAAATTCAAATAATAGCATCTAAAATGAGGAGGAAAAAAAGGCTAGATTTTGAAACAAGAGGACGAAATAAAAGATAAAGTGGCTGAGTAGCTCTGTGAATTTTTTTTTGTTTCAAGAAAATTTCATTAAAAGAATGGACTTAATAATGACAGAGGCAAAGCCATTACTATGCTCCTGTAATTAATCTTTTATAAAGCATCTTTTATCAACCTGAAATAAAAGCTATTTAAAACAAATAACTAGTTAGGCAGGTATCTGGCACATTATATTTTTACTTTTTGCATCAAATTTACAGCAAATGTTTTGACTTGGGCTCAGTTGATTTAGGGTCCTTCAGAACCCATACTTTCAAGTTGGAGGGGACCAGCAGGTGTTGGTATATCCTCGGCCTTGCCAAGTGTTCAGTAGCTTGTATTCAGCTACAATATGCCTTTGAAATTATTCAGCCCTGTACTGAGGATTTCAGCAGATGAAGAATCCATTGTTACTGCTGGAACTTTGTTGCACAATTTGGAAATTCGGTTATTCTCAAGATTCTATCATCTAATATTTTCTGCTGACATATGTACCCAGACACTAATTAAATCACCTTTCTGTCTTTCTTTTGATAAGTTAAATGGATTAAGCTCATTAAGTCTGACTGAAAGACAATTTCTTCCTCTCTGGAATAATTTGTGTTAAATTTTGGGGGTTTTTTCACTCTTGTGAGAATTTCAATATCCCTTTTAAAATATACTTATGATACTGGCTTCCATATCTTGATATCTATTTCAGCAATACTTCCTTATTCTTCTCTTACTTACACAGCAAAAGATCACACAAGATCTTTTTGTCACAACTTTATCTTGGGAGCTCAGGTTGTTTTTCTGTGTGCTGTATCGCTCTCAGAATTATTTTTTTTTCCAGAAGTCATTTCTCATTCCTAAAAAATGTAACTTAAACATTTGGCTGTGTTAAAGCCATTTGTTTGAATGGGTCAGAGTTATGAAGTACTTTCAATAACTCTGTATGACTGCTTTGTCTTGCTCATCAATTTACCATGCTGCCAATATTTGTGTTATCAGCAAATTTTATCAAGAAGTTCTTTTTTTAATTTACTTCCCGAGAACTGAGGGGAATGGTGACTGTCATTGTCTGGTACCAATCCTTGTGAAATCCTACTAGAAATAACCATGTTCAATTCTGGGGTGATATTTTTTCCATTCATAATGGAGTGGAAAACACTTCATCATTCTTCTGAGTACATCAACCATCTTTCTAAACACAGAGCAGATATGTTTATTGGACACTGCAGCCATTTTTCTACAGTTGTGAATTAAGCATAATGCTTAGGTTTTCTCCCTTAAATATCGCCATGTCTCCCATTTTCCTGTTGCAGTATCATTAGTGGCAGTGCTGTGGTTTCTTTCTGACTCCCTGACATATTGGATGTAGGGTGCTGGAGACACAACATTGTGCAACAGGTAGGAAGTATATGCCCCTTTCTGACTGGAGTGTCACAGGCTGATTTCCCAAGAAAGCATGCCCTTACTTATTGGGGAGAAGGAAGAAATTCTTTCCTTCATCATGATGTTCATTACCTCTTCTTCATGTAACTGAATTTATACATGCGTATGTGTTTATACAAGATTAAACTGGATATTGACACTTTAAGAATGACTATGCTTTTGAAAGATAGGTTAGATTTTTTGTTTGTAAGTTAACTACACATTGTTTTTTCATATATCAGAGGAGATGACAACACAAATTTCCTAAGAACACAGAAGACAAAATATAAATATCCATTGCTGAATACCGAAGACTGAGCACTGCTGAGTTTGTGAACTCTGTGTTGGGAAGAGCAAGGCTGAATTGTTGACAATTGCATCAGCAACTTTGATTCACTAAACTATCCACATAGTGAATATTTTCTAGTTGATTGGTTGCACCTAGGAGTTACACTATAATTCAATGAGTTGTTTACATTTAGCACATGGAAGTTGCACACTGACAATACATTACCAACAGACCTTTTGTGGCTACCAGCAATAATTAGTACATGTGACCACCGTACAGAAAATGGGAATAATATTTTCCACTACAATGAGTACAATTACTTGCATGCTTTTTAAGTCCGAATTATAAAAGTCTACATCTCTTAGTACCCGAAACAAGTTAGACATTGTAGGTCAGATCTTCGGATTATATAAATCAGCACAGGTATATAAACTTTGAAAGAGCTACGTGCATTTAATTTAACTAGTGGTTCAGCACAAATAAAATGTGAGCACATCAGGGTGTGTATTCATGGTTCTGTAACAGTTAGTCTACCCATGAGAAAATATTTATGGAGAATATGAGGTGATATTCAACTGCATTCAAGAAACAGAGCTGGATCAGGATTTATCCTCAAGACTGGGATTTTACTTTGTGTGCATTATGAACAGAGTTTTCCAAAGTGTGACCACCTGCAGTGTGACGAGTTTCCTTCTGTTTTCCTAATTGTGCTATGAATAAAACCTTGCTCTTTCCTCAAGAAACAAAATAAAAGATGGAGGATTCAATTTCTTCCATATATGCTTCATATCTCAATCAATTGTCTTTTTTTTTTTGTGTGTGTGTAAATATACTATGCCTACATTTCTGTTTACTGTCAGCTGGTAAGCTGTTCTCATGATAGGTTGCTTGTATCATTTTTACATTATGCTACATCAATGTGGTCATATGTGATAAAAAGAAAAGAGGTTTTGATTCTTCCCAAGAATTTTCTCAAGAAATTGCTCCCTGTGTTATCCTGTGAACTCAGTATCAATGAAACAGTCACAAATATATGTAAGTATTTAATCAATAGCCAAGTACCAAATGCTAAAGCTAATCTGAACAATCATATTAATTCAAAATATGTTCGGATAAAGAATTAAACATGGCACAAAATAAGGAAAAGATCCACTAATATTTCTAGAGGAAGGAATTGGGGGAAGGTAGAGGAGACATCAGTAGAATGGGAAAATAGAACTATAGACAGAGAACTGTGACTCTGTTTTTGACTTCTTGTAAGATTCCTTAACATTTGAAGTCCCCTGTGTGAGCTAAAGAGAGTTTCTCTCTTTTTCTTCTTCATCCTCCAACCGGTTTAAATGCTTTAAACTAATAGAAATGCTTTGGGAAAGACAGTTCTGTCTTAATAAGGGTGATAAATGAGTGCTGAAACTTTGCAAGAACACAAGCACTTGGAAGAGTGAAAATTTGAATATAGTATCAATGAAAAATGAAAGTATAGTATAATGAAAAAAAAATCCAAGCCAGCTATGCTGAGTTTTAAGAGGAAAAAGTCTTGCACCGGCTTAAAGCTATTTACATTTACTTATTATATAAATGACTGTATTCTGATCTTAATGTATATGGATAAACTTCACAACAAAAAGAGAGTTATTTCCTCTGTTGATTGTTGTTGATTGTTGGTAGTCTCTGTATAAATAATTAAGCATTTCAATGAGTGCTGGAACACAAATGTCACATCACCTCTCTTTAACCACAAGTTATAAAGTCACTTGTTTCCTCTGCTTTAGTTTATGGCTAAGTGACTATATTTTTAAAATGCCTTGAAGTAACTCCAAGAGGAAAAAACTGAGAGTCAGCCAGAACACACTAGAAGTTGGTAGCCAAGGTGTTTTCTATGAAAATGTCAAATGTGAATCAGAAGATATTTCTTAGTCACAGGGAAAAAAATCCAATTTTTCTAAATAAAAGTATTTCAGAACCTAAAGCAAATCCATAGTCTTTCTAAATCTAGGCTTTCATATACTTTGGTTTAGTTTCTTTTTATGAATGAGGGAAAATAAATTGCTTCAGTTTTGGCTAAATAAAATATTTATCTTTTTTAATGAAGGAAACAAGCATAAACAATTTCATATAGTTCAAGCAGAAGTATTTAAAAATATTTTTTGTTCATTAGCCAAACCAGTGAGTCACCCAATATGGTCTCAACACGAAGCAACAAGCGAGAAACAGTTCAACAGAGATGGATTTGCTTGAATATTGCTAAAGCCAAACTGAGAAACTGTCACTGAGTCCAACTAGAAAATTCCAAGAACTCTAAGAAATCTCAATAAAGTTTAGATCATGATCAAATTTTGCCATCTGGATCTAACTGATATAGCTGTGACTCTTCAACCCAGCTCCAGGACTTCGTCGTTGGAGCAAAATCTTTGTTCTAGCTCAAATCTAAGTTATGCCTGACCAGCTCAGCTGTCTTCATTGCTGCTGCTCTGAGCTGGGATAACCAACTGTCTTAGTTCTACAGAGTGAGTTCTGTTGCCCGGGATCTGCTGTGGTAACAAGCACAATGAGAAAAAGACATGGGTGGTAATGGTTTTTCTAGCTTTTTCTAAAGTCAATGAAAGTTCAAGTCCTTCTTTATGTTACTTGACTTTCCCCACAATTCATTCCAACTGAGACAGCTTTTCATTTTTCCTTCTGTTGCAGGAGCTGGGTTTGACCTAGGGAAAGCAGAACTATGTCTGAAGTCCTGTTTCTTTGATGCATACCTCTTATTTAAATCAAAGTTTATGTTCAACACTCTCCAGTGCAAAGCTCAAGGACTCTTTATTTCTACTTTTTTCATGTCAGGATTGTCTTTTTCCTACCTTGCTTGGTTCCCTTTTCTCTTCTTTTTTTTTTTTTTTTTTTTTTTTTTTTAATCCACTTGCTTTATGGTGCTTTCCTGTTTGAAAATAATGAACTAAATACATACCTGTATATTTCAGCTGATTTGCAATTCTATAGCATTACAAAAACAACAAAATCTAAAGTTCTCAGAACAAACTAGAAAATTGAACTCACTGTTTTCAGATGTTGGTGTGAAAGCACTTAAACAGTGGAATCTGATACATCTATATTTTAATATTTCTTTCCCTTTATTTTTATTCCTGTTCCTAATCACATTGCTATAACAGCTGATATACTGTCTGAATCTTGTAGAGACTCTGAATGCTCATGAAATTAAATACAATTATTTAAGTGATATCTTGAAGAAGAAACAAACCTGAAGTGATTCTGAAACCAATCTCATAATAAGAAGAGACTGAAAGAAAGATACTGCCTGTCTTAGCTCTAAGCATTTCTGAGAATAATACTTTTGGCCATGAACAAAAATCCAAGATTTTTGTTTGCAATAATTTCGAGAATTTCCAGAAAAGGAATGATATGAATAGGAACTGAGGAGTATTTGTCTTTGTAACTGAAACTTTCAACACCATTAGTTATCATAAAATCATAGAATAGTTTGGGTTAAAAGGGAGCTTTCAAGATCATCGAGTCCAACTCCCCTGCCATGGGCAGGGACATCTTGCACTAGATCAGGGTGCTCAAACCCCCATCCAACCTGACCTTGAACACTTCCAGTGATGGGGCATCCACAATTTCTCTGGGCAACCTGTTCCTGTGTCTTACCACCCTCATCATAAAAAATGTCCAATCTAAGTCTACCCTCTTTCAGTTTAAAACCATTGTCCCTTGTTTTGTCAACTACACACTTGGTAAAAAGTCTCTCTCCACCTTTCTTATAACTCCCTCTATACACTCAAGGTCTCCCCAAATCCCTCTTTTCTCCAGGCTGAACAACCCCAGCTCTCTCAGCCTTTCTGCACAGGAGAAGTGTTCCAGACCTTTGATCATTTTCATGACCCTCCTCTGGATCTGCTCTAACAGGTCCATGTCTTTCTTGCACTAGTGGCCCCAGAGCTGAATGCAGTACTCCAGGTGGGGTCTCATGAGAGCAAAGTAGAGGGGAAGAATCACCTTCCTTGACCTGCTGGCAGTGCTGCTTTTTATGCAGCCCAGGATATGATTGGCTTTCTGGGCTGCAAGAACACATTGCTGGCTCATCTCCAATTTTTCATCCACCAGTATTCCCAAGTACTTCTCCACAGGGCTGTGCTCAACCCATTCATCCCTCAGTCTGTATTGATACTGGAGGCTGCTCTGACCCAGGTGCAGGACCTTGCATTTGGCCTTGTTGAAATTCATGAGGTTCCCATGGCCCCACTCCTGAAGCCTGCCAAGATCCCTCTTGATGGCATCTCTTCCCTCTAGCGAATTGACTGCACCATGCAGCTTGGTGTCATCCACAAACTTGCAGAGGGTGTACTCAGTCCCATTGTCTATGTCATTGCTGAAGATGTGAAGTAGTTTTGGTCCCAGTATAGACCCCTGAGAGACACAATTCTTCACTGGTTTCCATTTTGGTCTACCTGGACTTCTTTCCATTTTTCCATCGTGGTCTACCTGGACTTCAGTAAGGCCTTTGACACCGTCTCCCACAGCATTCTCCTTGAGAAGCTGGCGGCTCATGGCTTAGACAGGTGTACTCTGCGCTGGGTCAAAAACTGGCTGGACGGCCGGGCCCAGAGAGTTGTGGTAAATGGAGTTCAATCCAGTTGGCGGCCGGTCACGAGCGGTGTTCCCCAGGGCTCAGTATTGGGGCCAGTTCTGTTTAATATCTTTATCAATGATCTGGATGAGGGGATCGAGTGCACCCTCAGTAAGTTTGCAGACGACACCAAGTTGGGCGGCAGTGTTGATCTGCTCGAGGGTAGGAAGGCTCTGCAGAGGGACCTGGACAGGCTGGATCGATGGGCCCAGGCCAACTGTATGAGCTTCAACAAGGCCAAGTGCCGGGTCCTGCACTTTGGCCACAACAACCCCATGCAGCGCTACAGGCTTGGGGAAGAGTGGCTGGAAAGCTGCCTGGCGGAAAAGGACCTGGGGGTGTTGGTCGACAGCCGGCTGAACATGAGCCGACAGTGTGCCCAGGCGGCCAAGAAGGCCAACGGCATCCTGGCCTGTATCAGAAATAGTGTGGCCAGCAGGAGCAGGGAAGTGATAGTGCCCCTGTACTCAGCACTGGTGCGGCCGCACCTCGAATACTGTGTTCAGTTTTGGGCCCCTCACTACAAGAAGGATGTTGAGATGTTGGAACGTGTCCAGAGAAGGGCAACGAGGCTGGTGAGGGGTCTGGAGAACAAGCCTTATGAGGAGCGGCTGAGGGAGCTGGGGTTGTTTAGCCTGGAGAAAAGGAGGCTGAGGGGAGACCTCATTGCTCTCTACAACTACCTGAAAGGAGGTTGTAGCGAGGTGGGTGTCGGTCTCTTCTCCCAAGTAACTGGCGAAAGGACGAGAGGAAATGGCCTCAAGTTGCGCCAGGGGAGGTTTAGATTGGATGTAAGGAAAAATTTCTTTACTGAAAGAGTAGTTAAACATTGGAACAGGCTGCCCAGGGAAGTGGTTGAGTCACCATCCCTGGAAGTATTTAAAAGACGGGTAGATGAGGCGCTTAGGGACATGGTTTAGTGGGTATGGTGTTGTTGGGTTGACGGTTGGACTCGATGATCTTGGAGGTCTCTTCCAACCTTTAATGATTCTATGATTCTATGATTCTATGATCTCCATCCCCGGAGACGCGTGCTGGTCCTGGACATACGCACCCGTGGGACACCCCCCCCGCAGCAGGCACGGACGCCCACCCATGGGACACGACACCAGGGGACACGCAGCCGGCGCAATCACCTCCCTGTCTTCCACATGTTTCAACATAACTTCCAGGAAGATCTGTTCCATGATCTTCCCAGGCAGTGAGATGAAGCTGAATGGTTGGTAGTTCCCAGGGTCCCCCTTTTTATCTTTTTTAAAAATGAATGTGATGTTTCCCTTTTCTCCAGTCACTGGGGACTTCGCTTGACTCCCATGATTTTTCAAATATGATGGAAAGCAGCTTGATAACTATATCTGCCAATTTCCTCTGGACCCTGGGATGCATCTCATCAGGTCTCATGTCATAGAAGCCTACAGGATTTATGTAATTTGGCATTTTCCTTCTTTTCCCTTTTTTTTTCCTTTATTTTTCTTGTTTTCCTTTTTTCTTTTTTTCTTTTTTCCTTTTTTTCTTTAGTGCACTGACAAGCATGGGATCATAGATTTGCAGGTTTTACAGCTCTTATGAAAACATCTGCCTTCCATTATCTATTGCTGTTTCAAGTTATTTCTCTTACTGTGTGTATGTTCTCCTGTGAAGACTGCTTTGATTGTTTCTTTTCCATTTTAGATAGTTGATATATTTCATGACTCAGAGAGATGTCTGTGTGACCATCTCTACATTGATGGGTATTGACTTCCTTTGAATGGGTCTAGTACTGTCTTTCTATTTTGTTGTCTTTTTTTTTTCATCTGACTGAATTGTCTCTATGGATTGAGGCAACTCATTCTTTGTGAACAGAAGGTGAATGTCAAGGGCGTGATTTGTCTCACCAAAACCAGAATTTGCAATGTAGATATCTATGCCTTAGCAAGTCACCTACACTCCTAATAGTTATATGTAGAAAAACATGCCATTCATAGGGTAAGATTCCTCTCATCCTAAAGTAGATCTCTAAAGTGACTCTGATATATTATACCCTGCATCTCTACCCCATTTTCTCTCCATTTATTACAGAGAGAGATGATCACGAAAGGCTCAGATGCAGACAGCTGCATTTGAGAAATCTGAGGTGAGCTGAACATGCAAACATCTCCAAGTTGGTGGATGATTTTATCCAGGTAAGTGGAAAGGAGAAACTGAAGAAAAAATGTATGGTACAAACACTGATATAACTATTTACCATTATTACCAATTGATTAATTAGCCTTTTTGTAAAAAAAAAAACCTTTTTTCTCCTGCTTTTTGTTTTCTGTAAATCCCCAAAACCATCTTGCTCTCTTTTATGTTTTAATACTATGGCTTACAGAGAAAAGCCTGTCTAAAAATCTTACCAGAAAAGGCCCTTCTCATTCTAGCATCTTCAACATCTGTGGGAAACAAAAATAAAACACAAAAATTAGACCCTATTAAAGAACCTGGCTCTGCAGGGAGGGTTTTACTAGCGTGTGAATAAATAAAACCATTTGTCCTTATGGGCTCATGCTGATTGTGCACAGAGGAGGTTGGGGTTGCTTCCCACCCCCACTCAAGATGTTGCTGTTAGAATAAGGTTATCTGTTCACCAGCTTGTTTTTGTTTCTTTAAAAAAACCCCACAGAGACAGCAACCTTAAAAAAATAAGTCAGTGGAAGCAAATGAGAAAACAACTATATAAATAGGACATATATTTATACTGCTCTCATAAATAAACCATCAGCTGCTCTTAACATATATTTTCTCTAGAAATATTTTGATTCTCATAGAAAAGCCATCACTGACCCTTTTTTCATATTTCTAACAGGTTTTTCATCCTACGCATGCCTTGTAGCATCATTTGTTATTAGATTTGTCTGACACTTTCTTTTTAAAACATTGTTATTAGTTATATGTAACTTCATACAACTATAACTGCATGCCCAGTTTTCCATGCTGACAACCTGCTTCATGAGATTTTATTTTTTTAATGGAGGGATCTTGTGAGTCTATTTTTATTTAAATGAATGATTTTTCTTGCAGTTCCCTTTTAGCTCTCCTCAACTCCTTCTGGTCAGTCTCTTCTCACTTTCTTAATGACATGGTTTCAGAGGAAAACCTTGTCTAAATATCCTATGATGGATTTTCAGGCTACCTTTGATCTAACATTTTCAGTTTGTGTACAAAAAACAAGAACAACATAAAATGAAACCAAGTTGGCTGGGGAAACTTTATTTAACCATTTAAAAATATTGCTTAAAATGTTTTTCCTGTGTTTCCTATTTTCGGAATACTAAAAGGCACAGGCTTGTGGAAATCCACCCAATTTGGATAGGACTTTTGAAAAGTTACTGTTTGTACATACATTGAGCATGGAATCTCATTTTTAGCAGCTAAACATTCTTGGAGTCTATCTCCACTGAGCATATACCTATTTCTTGCACTTTTTAGCGCTGATCTAATAGCGTAAGCAAAATCTCTGCAAACTTTCAGAACTTGGTGAAAGGGCTATTAGATAAAATTTCTGGATGAGTAGTATTCTTAAGAGCTGGCCAAGAGATAGAATAGGGTTAAGCAGTAACACAAATTTCATTAACAAGAGACACAGAATCCCCCAAAATATCCTGAGTTTAAATTTTTTTTCCTCATTTTCTGCCCTTGAAAGGAAAGCACAAAATAAAGGAGAAAATGCAATAAAACAAAACCACAGCAATTCCCTTGACAGCAAGCCATGATAGTGCCTGCTTTGCCATCTATCACGTTTGATCCTGCTCTCAGAGATTTCAGTGAGTATTTTTTCCTTCTATTTCAGTCTCCTCTCTTCAGACTCTTGTACTGTTCTCATCACTTTGGCAAGTGCTTCATTTCACTGATTGAACAGAATTTGTCTGTACCTGAGCTTACAAAATGGGCTGTGTTCTGTCACTCATCAGCTTCAGCACGCGTTCTATATAGTTGTACATTTTAATCTTTTTTTCCTCTTTTTCCTATTGTAAAAAGAGCATTTTTTTGTGGTAGCTACATTTTTCTGTACAGGTTGCAGGCACATGCACGGCTTTTGCAAGTGCAAGGGTAATTGTTGTTTGTTTTTCCTAAAGTGCTTTCAGGAAGCTAAGACATTTCAAAATACGATTCTTTCTATATGAAATGTTCTTATTCTTTTTCATCTGTAGAGAGAAAATGTAATGATTTACATATTTTAAAAAGAAAATGCCTGCTATAAAAAGGACAGTTCTTTCATATGTTAAGCAAGATCAGTCCATTTTTATCATATTTTTGGTTCCAGAAAATCACAGCCCTGTCTTCGAGGAATTCTTTGCAAGTGGAGATACAGGAATAACGAGAGCCCCCTCCACAGCTGCTGCTTGTCAATAGCATTGCTGTATCAGCAACATGCTTAAATAATCTGGGATGA
>NW_008825618.1:4303415-4306621 GCF_000699105.1 Pygoscelis adeliae
GGGGGGGGGAGAAGATAGAGGAACAGGGAGCTGGTTTGTGTAATCAGTATGTTCACTGGGATAACTCTTACCTTGTTTTTAACCGAGAAGCAGTACATCGCGATGTGCTAGCTCAGTAATGAACTACATTCACAAAGGACTTTTCAAGTGCTTTTCACCAGTAGTACCTTGGTGCACATCCCACATAACGTGCATGGCTCTGCTTAGTATAGTTTTATATCTATCTCCTAAGTCATAAGAGGTACATCAGGTAAAGAGTAATCTTACAAAACAAAACAAACAAAAAACTCCGTATGTCGTAATTAAGTGAAATCATGTTAAATTCATTCTTTTGACTTACTGATGACAAGGAAGTCCCATGGGGATGACACAAAGTCGTAGGCTGACCCGCATTTTACCATAAGCATATTGTCTCTGCTCACCAAAAACTTTCTTCTCAACCCTTGATATGCAATGACTTAGACACACTAAGTTTCATCTCAATACATTGCATCTTTTGTATTAATTGTTTCCAAAGAAACTCGTATGTATACCAAGTATGACCTACACTTTTTAGATGCACTTGAAATCAGTGGGAGAGAGAGCTGCATTATGTTTATGGTAGCAAATAATGCAACTTGCTAGGAGCAGGTATGCAGAGCAAAACAGTCTTTCTGAGGACCAAATGCCCATCCTATACATGGTTCTGGGGGGATTACTTCAGAATAATCTAGTTTGGTTGTGTAGCCTTAATGTTCATTAACCGTTAAGGACCACAGAGAGATGTCAGTCATCTGACTTAGATGCCTGAACTAGACACCTTATGAGTGCATGAGCTCCCACTGAAAACCTTCAAAGCACCTGTCTGTCATAGACTGTATGGATTAGATGCAAGTCTTTTTGAGTATATAAAATGCAGAAGCTTTCTTTAGAAGGACTGGTTCACTAGGCTTTTCAAGATAGCTGAAATTCATATGCAAAAATTGTATGGGTTGGATTTTATATTAAAAGTGGTTTGAAAAAATCTTGCAGATTAAATCAGAAATGTAGCCTAAAAGCTTTAGTCAATTTTTTTGGTTTATAAATTTCATTTCCTAGTTCTCACTTGGAGAAAATACTGAAAATTGAGGTTGCAAAAGATAGAGGGATTATTAAGTGTATCTGAACACTAAACTATAGATAGATGCATAAAAGATATGTCAAATACTTGCAAAAGTCAAGTAGAATTTAACAAGTGAATAGAAAGCAACTCAGAGGATCAGCAAAATAAAATGTTTCCTATTCCTGATGAAAAAGAGACTTTCTGCTTGAGGAATAGATGTGAATACTTCTTTTTATCCCTCCCCAACTGACAAACAAATTACCTCTATACTAGGCATGCAGAAAGAAGAAAAAAAAACATTGGTTAGATTTCTAATCTTGTAAACACCTAGCTATTAAGATCTCAGATATTTTTCTTCTGCCTAAGAATAAATTTTTTGAAGATTAGAAAGAATAAAGCAGGACACTGGATTTGATAAATGTTTCCAAATTCATCTCCTATACAAGACTTCTTGAACATTATTCTGTCATTGAGTGCTTTCCCAGAACCCTAGTGTTACAAAACTGAAAGTGTATTCACAGCCCGATTTAGATGGATCAAAACAAGATACAACTATTTTTTCTGAAGTTGACCTTGCAAAAAAATTGCAAGTGGAATATCTCCAAGATCAAATAAAAAAGTAAACTCAGTTCCTCAACTATTATCTTTTCATTACAATATCATTGGACTAGGTTCAGGCTGTACTAATTGGTACATGCCTGTTATAGAAGTTGGACTAGCAGCCTCACTCTTGCAGCAGCAGGAGGAAGAGTTGCTATGAAACTAATTACAGCTATCAGCAGCGGTTCTGTTTTAAATGGTCTATGAATTAGGCAGTCTCCTAGAAGCACACACAAGTGAATTTGCCGTTAACAATGAACAGCTCTGTGAAAAGAACGCAGTATAAATTTACTTAGTCCATCCTGGGATTAGGCAGACAGCTCTACTCTTATTTGGCCTCTGAAGTAAATTTCAGTGGAAAACTTAAGAGGCTTTTCCCCAGCAAAGTGAATTTTGCCAAATACTTGGTGCCTTATTACAATACAGACCGTATTCCAAGTCCAATTACACTAATGCAAGCTGTGAGTAACTTCATTGTGCTCGCTGGAATTACTCTAGATTTACAACAGTGTTATCTGAGATTTACAACTCTATAAATTAATCTGAAATGTGGCCACATGGTCTAGCTGGTTGTTAGCTTAATAGGAAAAATATAGTTGCATAAATAGTTGATGTCTTTCATACTAATTTGGGACCTCCTCACAGCTGCTTACTTACCCATTTATATTAATTTCCTACAACAGAAACATGTCCAATTAATAAGAGAGGTAATTCACTCACTGATCAAGATTAGCAAAACTTTTTCCTTGACATTACACCCTACATAATATTTATCTCCCTGCAATTTTTGGTACTATTCTTAACACCTTAAAGATGGTGGAGGTTTGTTGTATTATGGCATCTTGTTTCTAAGACTGCTGAAGTAACCAGCTTTTTTCATACTGGTGGTCAAACAAATCAGAGCTATGGATTAGAACTGACTTAGCAGTGAAACCACAAGTTGTATGTATTCAAGGGACATGCATAGTGGAAAAAAGACTGTAATATTAATTAAAATTGTCACATGGGATATAGGTCTCACAGTCACTCTAGATTTCTTTAAAAATCTCATTCCTATTTGGGATCTAGAATTTTTGCAGCTATAGTTACAACTAAGACAAACCACATTTTCTTTTACCTGAAGTGGGTTGCTTCTAAAACTTGCAGGAAATTAGATGTGCCCTCTATCTCCCTTCTTGCACCTTCCATTGATTTTTTTATTAGCTTTTTGATAGGAGAATTTCATATAACAGAAGTTGCAGAAGAAAAATAATGCAAATTATTATTACACTAAATTAAGCTGTTCTCAGCTCTATTAGTGAGCTAAGACCAGGTTGAGTTGCCTCCCAGAGGCCTCATTGTCCACTCTTCTAGGCAAGAAAATAGTTGCTCCAGAGTCATTACTGTATATGAGACAAGTTGCTGCAGCTCCCCTCAATGAGGAACCTGATCCAAGGACTTTATAGCAACAAATCATCCCATTTCTACACAGATACTTTAACTCTTGTTCCTCTGAGTCCAACAGAGTAAAACAACAGTGATGCTA
>NW_008825618.1:4306648-4313083 GCF_000699105.1 Pygoscelis adeliae
CTTTCTTAGAAATGACAGTCATGCCATCATACGGGGGTAACAGCATGTCAAACAATCCACTCGGTTTTATGATCCTTTTAACTGGGTACTCCAAAAAGTAACATAAAGAAACAATGTGCACCAAACACCAAACCTGCCTTGGGGGGCAGGGTGGGGGAGAAAGAAAAAAGAAAAAAAAAGGAAAAAGAAAAAAGGAAAAAGAAAAAAGGAAAAAGAAAAAAGGAAAAAGAAAAAAGGAAAAAGAAAAAAGAAAAAAGAAAAAAGAAAAAAGAAAAAAGAAAAAAAAAGTCAATGCCAAAGGAAATGTGTAACAGGAAATACAGGTGATTTGTCATCACCTTGAGCACTGTATGACTACTTGCACAGGTACAAAGTTGAGATCTAATGTTACTAGTTTGTTCTGTAGGATTATAGTACTTTGTATAGTACATTGTATAGTACTTTGTATTCTCACAGAATAAATATAGTGTAAAGCAAGAAGAATAAATCTTCAGCAGCTATAAACTCCTGAAATTTTGAATTTTAAACTTCCTTATTATTTCTTTCATAAAGTGAATTAAATTGGAGAAATAAGATGGAGTAAAGAAAGCTCTTTTCCTTTGCTGTTTTGAATGGTACTATGAAACATGTTTCATTTTCTATTCCCTAGAGACTGGTAAGTATGTTTGCATACCATTTACTTCTATCTTGTCTTACGGACAGTGGGACAATGAAACAAAAAAAATATTTTTCTTTGTCTCACACATACATGTACAAAGGCACAAATATACCCTACTTAGGTAAGTTAAATTCTTAATCTTTTCTTTTTCCCCTGAGGTAAGAAGTCATGAAGACAGAACAGAGGAATATTATTTTTTTTCCTTTTATATTTGCTGAAGAAAAAGATGTAGGGAGAGTTCAAGGATGGAACAATGTCTTTGAGTTATACAGTATTGCTGCACAGTATTTTGACCAGGATGTTAGTGCACTCTCATTACAACTGTTTTCATCATTGTTATTGTTATTGATGTTATTATTATTAATAATAATAATAATTATTAACTTGTTACTTAGTTTCCAAGGTCAGCTCTACTTATATGTATATATACAGTGTTGGGGTTTTTTTTTCTGCTTTTTATATTGCTTGCAAAACTGCTAAGTCGGTTACATGCAAACTGCTCCAGAAATCAAGAGTTAGCAAGCAGCTAACCAATGTACTGTATCCAAATGCTTAGTTTGCTTGCATACCATAAAGCTTCCACCAGTTTCCAGAACATAGACAAAGTAAATCCTTAGTGCTGGCTATCCATTAGAAAAGTGACAACTTCTGGAGGAACAATTGCAATCAAAGTTAAACAAATGGGGCAAACAAAAGCACCTGCAAAAATTACCAAAGGCCACATCTACGCTCACAAGATAGCTCTGGCATGTTGCAATTATGAACAAGTCAGTACTATGCCACCTCATGAAAATAAAACACACTTTGGACCTTGTACCTTAATCAGGTGGAAAAGACTTGGTATTAGACAACTAAAAAACCCCAAAACATTTGCCAGTTAAATTATAATGGTACTTTCTCCTAGTTTAGATGTCATTCCTCAGATAACAACAGTTTAATTTGCCTGCATAGCTTATGTCAGTTAGCCTAGTGGAATAAACTGTGCCGGGGGAAGTTTTCTCTTTATTTAATGGGTATAAAAATGTAAATTTTTTAAAAAGAAAAGTCACATGTATTATATCAGAAAGGGTTTGTGGTATAGATGTGGTCAAAATGCTAGTAAAGAGCTTGAAAATAACTAGTAAAATAAAGTTTGAACATCATAATTCTTATATTATGATTTAAATTGCAATGTTCAATATACTTTATGAGTCTGGCTTTCTATTAGAGATATTAATTTACTTGTACAACTGCTTTCTCCCCACCTCCGTTACTATGCTAACTGAATATTCCATAGATAGTAAAGTGTTGTTATTATACCTAGCTTATGGGGAGGGAGCTGAGACTCAGAGGATACAATGGGTGGATTTACCATACATCACAGGTATCTAATTGTGAAACAAAGTGCAAACTTGAGATGATCAGAATACGCACTTGATTGCTATTCATTGCATACTTAAGGGACTTAAGTCCTGAATATTAAAATTTTCCAGGCATCCAAAAAGTGTAGTTCTTGACATGCCCAATAGTCTTGACAGTGCTTAAAGACTTGATAGATCACCTTATGCTAAAGGTCCCTAAGGAACTACAAACTAAATATTTATCTCCCTGTCTCTTCCATGTACTCGTTCTATTAGATGTTCCCAGAACAAGCCAGCTAAACCACACCCTGTGCAAGAAACAGCTGCCAACCGTGCTGCCATCACTATCTCCTCAGAAGGTAATAAGAGCAAAACTGTCATTCATATATGCAAAGTTATGTTTAATTTCCTCTTCTCACTGGGCGAATTTGAATGAGTGTCTCTGAAACACTGGAGTATGCAATAGCATGTAGCATAAAATATATAGTAGGTTCAGATGGGGCATTTTTTCCTTTCAAATCTAATTCAGTTTGTACAGAATAATTAGAAAGAATAAAAGTAGCAAGTTAGAGCATGAATACAGGAGTGGGTGCAAACAGGCTCAATCACTGATTAGCTTGACAGTGTGGGTATGCTGCTGTGGCGTTTTGTCCCCATAAGACTAGACTCAAGCTGGCTCAACACAGCTGCCACAGGGCACTGGAAGAGCAACCTCATGTCTGCCAGCAATTGGTTATGGCTCTATAAACTGCTGGTTATTATACCTGCTAGAGGGGCTATCCTGCTCACTAGTGTTTCCTTAACGTGGAATACATTTTTGAGAATTAAAGAATAGATTTGAATCTCTTGATTAC
Source organism: Pygoscelis adeliae (assembly GCF_000699105.1). NCBI lineage: Eukaryota > Metazoa > Chordata > Aves > Sphenisciformes > Spheniscidae > Pygoscelis > Pygoscelis adeliae. The sequence continues at coordinate 4,309,501 of NW_008825618.1, forward strand.
AGACTAGTAAATGATTGGCTATGACTGCCCAAAAGGAAGTTCATTCTTTGCTTTTATGTTTGTATCTGGGGCAGAAAGACAGAGACTACAAATTATGAGCAAACAAACAATGTTTTCTTCAGAGTTATGAAAATGTCAAAGCCAGTATGTTTAGCCACCAATGAAACAAGAGCAGGTGTCAAAAGGAGAAAAAATATATCACAAGTGCAGGAGTCACTGTAAAAATCAGAGTTTAGCCATGACTATGAGTCAGGGATATTTCAGCTACTTACTATAACAATCATGAAAAATCTATGTGTATATATACATATATGTGCTACCTCTGGTCAAAACCTACTGCTTGGTAAGAAGCCAATATATGTGAGAAGGTATTTTTTTCAATGCATTCTTTTACAGTTTACAGGGATGATTGCTGGAATTAAGCTAGGAGATGTCAGGTGTGCTACAGAGTAAGAATTCATTGCAGACCATGTCACCTTTCTGACATTTTTCAGGTCTCAGCATGTGCCAAGTGCTTTCCTGGCACACACTAAGACTCAGGTTCTAGTGTACTTTCATCAAGAAAGAAAAAAAGAGATGGATATCAATGACCTACTTTTTGAAACCCAGGAAAACAGTCACTCAGAACTTGAGTAAACTGATCCAGCTGACCATCTCTACATATAATTGTCCTTCAGCACTGATAGCTAAAGCTCTAATTCCAGTGGGGAAAGAACTCACTTGAAAACCTAGACATGGGCTTTTAAAATGTCAAAATGTAAAGCTAAAAAAAAAAAAGCCAAAGAAAAAGTGAACTCGTGAATGCTATTTTTGCTGACAGCTTTAAAGAAGAATAACACTCCTTTTGACCTTGACAATTATCAGTTCCCTATCTAGCTTTTCTTTTTTTGTGTGTTTTGCCAGGTTTTACAAAGTTTCGACACTAAAGAAGATAAATGACAATGAACGGTATCAGGTGTCCTTCAGTATTTTCTGCAGTGCCCAGGGGTTCCACTTTTTTTAGTATTCTCAGCACAGAGATGGGCTGTGCTAAGCACTTTATCGAATTTGTAGTCAAGGTGCCAGTGCAATAATCATCTTCTGTGTAATTTGCCTTCTGGGACAAAATTTGTTAGCCAAATACCCTCTCTTCTCCATTCTCTTTTAGTAAAGCTGAGCAGCTTTGAGTGAAACTGGAAACCTGAGCAAAATTATTCCTCAATTTCTACTGTCCTCATTTCAATGTAAAAATATCTTAAAGTAGTTCTCAAGAAAAAGAACCAAACAAAATCTTTCTTTTCCAATATTCCTGTCTGAGGAAAAAACAGAAACATTAAATCTGTAAAAATAATAAACTGGAAAATGTATCAGCTTCAATGAGAGATAACTGAAATGCACACGTTGGCCAATAATTCACTCAAGAAGTTTCGATTTTGTCATGAACTGTGAAAATAAGATTGAAAGTATAAAGCAAATAAATAAATAAAAAGGATCTTCTATTGGGGATCTGAAAGATCTTTAATTTTATGGGCACAAATCATCCCATGGAGGGTGTGTCTCCATATTTCAGGGCATATGTGCTTTTTTAGATCATTTCCAGTGCTGTGCTTTCTTAGATAATTTCCCAGAAAGTTTTTACCTCCCATTTAATCTAGAGATTCTCTCCTGCCGTACTTCAGTATATGAAATATATAAGCAGTGTTTTACAGTGTACAGATATTACTCTGGCTAGCTGCAGTACAGCCTTCAAATTATTTCAGACACTTTGAACTAAAAAAAATGAACATACAAAAAACCTAGTTATTTGAATATTATCTGAATGCCACACATATGAACCAGAGAAGATGCAGACCCAAAGGCTATATGGTATGGACATAGCTATATGCTTCCTACAGGGAGCTAGTGTGGTGGATGCAAACCAGTATAAATAATTTGCCAGGGATCACTCCCTCAGACAGTTGAATTTAGCAATGTAGATATAAATGCTTCTCTCTTAAACTGCTTTCTCTTCTATATAAGTATTTCATTTGGTGTTTACCTCAGTTTATCTGAGATGAACAACTCAGAATCCTTTCCCGTGAGCAAGCAGTGTATCCATCCTTGCAAAAAAAGGTTTTTCTGTAAAAAAATAAATTATGCTTATGTTTTATATAAGTCTGTTTGATTCAGAAGTGGATGATCAGGATTAACTGCTTTCCTGAGACTGCTGGAAATCTCCCATAGAACTGCTTTATCAAGCCAAATGTCTGATAGTTCTGAAGGTAGAATGACTTCCATTCCTCCTATACTGTGGGTTAAAAAATGATAGATTTTGTTGGTCAGAAAACCAGTACAAGAACTAGCTGAAGGAACAGAGAGTAGGAAGAAAACTTATTCTTCCAGCTGAAGTGTTGAAATCAGTAGGCAAAAATGTACTGACCTCCTGAGGGGAGTGGGAAATATGATGCTCCTCCCCTCCCCCACCCTTGCTCTAAAAAAGTTGCCATCCACACATTTTATGAGATGGCAAAATCTGTCAGTATGAGTCCCAGGCCAGACTTGGCTTTGCAAGAGAGCTGGGTCTGCTATCTGTGTAGGTAGGAGATAGTCACCGAGTTTCTCAAATGAGGGAAGCTCTTACAGACATGGAAACAGAAGGTAGCTAAGAAATTCTGAAGGTAACATGAAGATGATAAGCTGCAGTTGTCAATGCCTTAGTTCTGTATTAGTTTCACTAAATCTTTTACTGTTTTCTGGAACATCACTGGTTTATGTGTCAGTATGTGGTATTTATTTGATTGCAAGAATCCAAAACCACAGTCAGTTTCATCTTCCACAGTATAACATTCACATTCCTTCTTCCACAGACATGAGCTAGGCTCACCCCTCACTGAGCTCATGACTATGTGAGCTCTGAGTCACATTATACAGCAAAACTACTGTTCAAGTCAGTAGAGCTGGGGTTCATCTTCCCTAACTTCTGGAATGTGATTAATCTGGCCTGGTTTGGATGCTGGCTTTAGGATGAGATGAATCACCTTGTAGCAGTGCCTGTTTTTCTCCACTGACTGCAAAAGAACTCTAGATAATTGGCTCAGGTGCAGATTTCTACTCTGTGGATGTCTAAAGTTAGATGAGCTAAGCCCTAGTTGAGTGTTTTGTTTGTTTCAGTAAAAGCTACAGTCAAAGTACGTACAGCAGAGGCTACAAAGCCTACCTTTTTTCTTACTCATTCCTCGACAAAAGCACAGGCTTCATCAATACATCTAGCTAGATTTTTGAAAGAAGTACTGGAAAGCTCCTTTCTAGAAAAAAAAAAAAAAAAAAAAAAACACAAAAAATACAATCCTCTGTGTGCAATAATGGCTGTTTTTTCCAGAAAGTTGTCAGCCTTAAGTAACCGTCAGCAAGAGCTTAGAGTTCCAAAGGAGGATCAAAGAGAGTTGACATAATGCATAAAATGTATATGTTTCTAATACATCACAAACATTCAAATTGCAGAGACTACAACACATTTAGTGCCTTACCATGATATGTAATAGGCATTGTTAGACCATTTGGTTTTGTTTTGGGGTTTTGATTTAGAACATTCCAATTTAGGTATTGCCGTGCTGAGCATTGGTTT
>NW_008825618.1:4313103-4313819 GCF_000699105.1 Pygoscelis adeliae
ACACTGTAATTCTGTTTTTCCTACTGTATTTTGACCTACAGTGAGACCTTACTGAAAGAATAAAAGTTGAAGGGTTTGAAGGATTCTCAATCAATTGACAGACTGCCATCAGCTTCACAGTAATTTTCAATTCTTATGCATGAATCTCATGGCAGAGCATAAATATATTTATCACAAAAAAGGTAATATATATTTATTGATAGCAGAACACATACATAATGTTTTTGAAATTTTGAAATCTGTAGAAGCTGTTGCCTAGAGAAAAATACTTTGTGTATAGTGCACGTAGATATGCATATGTATGCATATGTACACATATACACACAAATACACACATGCATACATATGTTTATATGGCTGAATGATGGAGGGAAAACAGAGACATTTCTTATGAATTACAAGTGAAAGTTTAATCTTGACAAGGTTTTATTTGTTCAAGAATCAAATCCCTTCCCTGGTTCCTCAAAAAGCCAATTATCAGAAAGATTCTCTTTCACTACTGTCATTAACAGATAGACATTGATGACAGTTTAACTTGGTTTCAACATAGCTCTTGGGCCACAGCTGCTTACCAGGCAATCTAAGTACCACTCGAACGCTCAGTTGCAGATTGACCTTGTGGTAATTGAGGTTATGAAAAGGCTCTTGTTCTCTAAAATCTCAAATGAACACCTCTCCCTCTGGGAGACAGCAGGGTATTCAGCAATAACAGCCCT
>NW_008825618.1:4313831-4318598 GCF_000699105.1 Pygoscelis adeliae
CTTTCTGCCGCTCTGGTCTGTGCCGAGGTCAGGATGAGAAACAAATGTCTATGATGGGATATGAGGAATGTAATAGAGTAGCAAGTCAAGATGAAATTATCTGGACTGCAATTATTTTCCCTTAATCGTGCCCTATTCTGCCACCCCCAAAAAGACCTGCTAAGTATTTGAAAAAATATTTTTAACACTTTTCTCACTTGCATCAAGAGGAGTACTTTGCATTCTTATTCTTGACTTTGTTGGCATTTTCTCTTAAAAAAAAAAAAAAGCAAAAAAGGGAAGTAATGACAGGTTAAGCTCTCATTTCTTTAAAGCACAGAACCGTCTGCTGAAGTTATCAACGACTTCACTTTGCAGCATGAGCCAGCATTTGAACATCTCTGCCCCTGCCAGTAATTAACATTACAGTCAATGGGAATTAATGTTGAGGCTTTCAGAGGAAATGGGGGTAATTAAACTAATCACAAGAAGTACACAACAATTATTGTTATCATTTTAAATCTCGAGTCAATTAGCTATGCTAGCCACTCTTTTTGGCAAAAGCTCACTGTTCATGGTAGCTAAATATAAGATTAAAATTAGTGATGGCAGAACATATTTTAGCTACTCAACTTAGGCCAGGACTTACAGTATTGTTTTGATTTAAATGTTATATACAAAATTAAGAGAAGACTGTCCAAAGGCAGAACCTTTTTTTAACGACCTATTAACAGTTACTGGGCCTGAATGCCCTACTGGAGATACAAAAATGGGTTAACTCCAAAGAAGCTGAGGACAGGCACGGATGCTCAACATGAAAATCTGATCAACGGGCACCATGAATTTAACAGGCTGACTTATCTGAAGATTTTGATCCATGTAACAAGTATATTAATATACATTAATCATTCTTCAGCAAGTGAAGTCAGTCACTGTCTTGTACAACTAAGGGTTTATTTGAAGTCAGTTATTTTAAACGATTGTGTGCCAAGGCTTTGTTGTGATTAATTTCATTAATCGGCCTTACCCTCTAGATTACATTTGCAGGCAGTCTTATGCTATAGCTTTAACAAAAATTTGCTTGGAAGTATGTATTATTATTCAGTTTAAAGCAAAAAAATACAAATTCATTAGGAAAACAAGAATGTGAGGATCAGAGCTGCTGGGTATCATGGTGTCTAGGATACAAAGAAAGCAGTTGCCTTTCCATCCACTACAGCTGCCTGCCATACAGGCAAGATATTTTCTCCATAAAATGCTGCCCCAGTAACTCTGAATCTAGACCACAACAAGAAATGACAGCCGGAACTCCTGCATCAGACCTTGGAGGGTGCAACTTCCATTGCCTTCTGAGCTCAGCAGAAAGTGGATGCCAGAAACACCTTCTTCTCTCATTCCTTTGCCTGCCTCCCTTCATATTTTTCAGTTAAGGTTTCATGAAAGGTTGCTCTGGGCAGGAGTTCCTCTAAAAGGAGAGTACTTTGTTTGTATGCCTGTGTGCGTCTGTGCACGTATGAACTACCACTAAAATATTTCAGGAGAACAGCCTCTTTTTCAGTCTTCTTGCAAGAACAAAATAATTTTTGCTGCTATATCACACTCCATATGCTGATATGGACAATGCTGGTATTAAAATCCATTCCATGTCCCCTGAAAGAGGACAGATTCCATTTGTTTTTCTGGAGGTGGGCTGGGATAAGGGGTTTCAATTCTTTACAGTAGCAGAAGTATACGTAGGCTGATTGCACCTTAATGTCAGATATAAAGATAATAAAGCTGGTTTTGTCCAGAAATATTAATTTATTTTTTTTTTCCTAAGTGAAAGAGCGTCTTGTACAAAATGAATTTTTTTAGTGAAAATGTTCATTTGGACTGAATTTTTTCAATATTTCTTTAGAAAAGTTATCCTTTTCTTCTCTTTTTTACTGACTAGTGTTTTAAAAATACTTTTATTCATTTCCTGTTTAAAAATTGACATATTATGACATGTTTCATGTGTTAGCTTTTACTTTCTTTCCTGCACTGCTGCTTCCCTAAATCTTAGAGATTGCATTTCTAAGAAATTAAATGTTAATTTTGCCAAGATAGTCTCTATTTTCCATGTGAGAATTTTGTTAGCTTTGTGTGAAATTTCACATTTTGGTGAAATACAGCAAGCAGAATACATATACTAGTTCTGTTCTAAATTATAGTCAGACAGCTATTTTCTATGTAGTGCAAAAATTACAGTTTATTGTGCCGATCAGACTCCAGCCTTCATTTCTTACATTTACAATCTCTCTCCTCGCCAAAAGCCACATGTACTATCCCAGTTCACGGAATAAACACCTTTAGACAAGTATTCTCTTGTCTCTTTTTGCTTCCTTCTACCTTGTTCTACATCAGTCTACGAAAGGCTCAACAGCATTTTGTTCTGAGGTGAAGAAGAAAAATAGTCTTGTTCATTTTTCTAAAAAACAGTAAAACGTTCCCCCACCACACGGTCTTGTTATCAGTTTACACATTGAAGCATGTTGCAGGAAATGATGAATGAAAAGATAATAAAATGGCTTTCGACTGTCTCAGTAAAACATGTATGCTGCCAACATTTTTGTCATCAATAATTCTCTCATAAACATGGGTCTCTTCTTTCATTATGCAGGCTGTCATGCTTTATTGAACCACATAATTTCACCTAATTAAAATAAGCAGTGTGTAGTTTCCTCCCCCTTCTGTTTTTTTTTTAGCTGGACAAGTGCCAGTGACGATGTTTAGAGTATCCTAAGTAGATATCCTATTAAATATTCATTCTTATGCTCCTCTTTGCAGTCAAAAGTATAGTAACTCCTGCTGATTTCCTTTCTGAATCCCAAGATTCACTCTATTTATCTGATCATTTAATATGTAGTAAACAGTGTAGGACTTACAGTTAAGGAGGCTGGAAAAGGTTTATGTTTGTTAAAATGGGCAAAAAGATAGGAGACTATGTAAAACAGTTGACTGATATCAAGCCAGAAACATAAACCGTTAAGTCTCTTATAAGTAATTATGTTACAAATCACTACATAATCACTCATCTGCTACTGCAGCAGGTTTTTGTTTGGGCAACTTGTCTCAGACAAAATTTTTATTCTTTTCTCCTTTGAGAACAAGATGGCTCCATAATTTCATGCACACAAAAAATCCAAACTAGAATCATATTCTAGCTGCCATATACCATTTGGAGCAGAAATAAATCTGATCCAACAATGGTGGCAGTCACCAGTCTATATTTGGCAATGTAGAAATCAGTGACTGCTTGTAACAACACATGCTTTTTATTTTAAGAGGTGATATTTTTAGTTCATTTTATTGAATTAAAGTGTGTTTAGGCATAAATATAGGACAGAGATGGTTTCACAAAAAGAAAATCAGAATCGGAGAAATGGTTAGTGAAAGGACTGTTGAGCTAGTGGACAAAAGGAAAGAGAAGTGTAGTGTACGTTTCCAAAAGGGCTTACTGTCACAACTAACATTTTCATCACAAAACTCTGCTTTGTTTTACACACACAGACATGAAAAAAAAGATGGCAATAATGTATGCTAATACTTTATCAGATCCTGCTATGAGTCACTTTTCTGAAGTTGGCTTTATAAATAATGGCAAAAGTGTGCCACATGACATTCATTAGAGTCATAAGTTTTCTTCATGCTGAAGTAAGATACTATTGTTCAGGAATGAAAGGGAGCTCAGATTTACCATATTGTCACATTTTTTCCCCATTTGTTCACATCCATTAACAGCTTTTAGCTTGCAACTGAATTTCATTTTCAGAAAGATTAAAACACAGATGGATAATCAGAAAGAGAAAACTCAGGAATATCAGAAGAATCACTCTTTAGAATGTCAGCTATGACATGACTATCACAAGTCCCAAATTATACGAATTTAGGGGATTTTGAATCCAAAAGAGTGTATAGCTTTCATTCAGGTTGGTAAAAGCTTTATCTGTTTACACTTTCTGTTTATACCAGGAACTTCTGTTGAGGTTTGGTCCTGTAGGAATTAAGTTACTGGAAGCATTCACTTGCCTTGCATAGCAGTGATGGGTTTATGCAGATGCTTAGAGTTCAGCATCTGCTTAGAAGCTCTAGAAGACTATGTTTGAAATGGGATCGCAATACTTCCTTTGCATGACCCCTATTATCATACTGAATACCTTACAACGATTAAAACTTTTCTCCTCACCAAAATTCTGTGAAAGACGCCAGTGCTTTCACTGCCATTTTACTGCACAGATGAAAGGCAGAAGTAAATTACCCCAAGTGACATAATAAATCTGCAAAATAATACTTAGTCCTCAGTCTACCATATTATAGGTTACAGATTTACAAGAAGTTTTTGGTGAATTCTGTTTGATTTCTCTAGCTACCTAAGATTCGTGAAATCAGAACAGTTATTTATGGTGTGTTTTGATAGTACCTATAAATCCTGTTCATACAAGACATAAGTAATAATAGCAAAAATAATTATAGTGTATTTTTTAATGACTGCTTGAACATGTATTTGAGTTTTTGCTCTTCCTACATATAAAAAATGCACAGTCAAAAATCATGATAACTTACAAGTGAGCAAATCTTTGTTAAAACTGATCATAGAATCATAGAATTCATAGAATCATTAAGGTTGGAAGAGACCTCCAAGATCATCGAGTCCAACCGTCAACCCAACAACACCATGCCCACTAAACCATGTCCCTAAGCGCCTCATCTACCCGTTTTTTAAATACTTCCAGGGATGGTGACTCAACCACTTCCCTGGGCAGCCTG
>NW_008825618.1:4318782-4321831 GCF_000699105.1 Pygoscelis adeliae
CTCTAACACCTCAATGTCCTTCTTGTAGTGAGGGGCCCAAAACTGAACACAGTATTCGAGGTGCGGCCTCACCAGTGCTGAGTACAGGGGCACGATAACTTCCCTGCTCTTGCTGGCCACACTATTTCTGATACAGGCCAGGATGCCATTGGCCTTCTTGGCCGCCTGGGCACACTGCCGGCTCATGTTCAGCCGGCTGTCGACCAACACCCCCAGGTCCTTTTCCGCCAGGCAGCTTTCCAGCCACTCTTCCCCAAGCCTGTAGCGCTGCATGGGGTTGTTGTGGCCGAAGTGCAGGACCCGGCCCTTGGCCTTGTTGAATCTCATACAGTTGGCCTCGGCCCATCGATCCAGCCTGTCCAGGTCCCTCTGCAGAGCCTTCCTACCCTCCAGCAGATCAACACTGCCGCCCAACTTGGTGTCGTCTGCAAACTTACTGAGGGTGCACTCGATCCCCTCATCCAGATCATTGATAAAGATATTGAACAGAACTGGCCCCAAAACTGAGCCCTGGGGAACACCGCTCGTGACTGGCCACCAACTGGATTGAACTCCATTTACCACAACTCTCTGGGCCCGACAGATGGTTGCCTACTGAAACATAGATGTCATTTTTGATATCTGTAAATCATCTTTCTTATGGAATGACACCACATTAATTCTTCCAGTACAAAAGAAGGAATAAAGTACAGAATAAATTTGAATCATTTCCCAATATTAGCTATTGATGGATTTTTCCTGTTTCAGATGAAAGATCTCCCACTAGTTAAAGATTATATAATAGAGAGATATATATCCATATATTTATATATATAATCATTATACAATCCAATAACAGTGCATTATGTAGGTATAATTTCATTAATAATAGTCACTCCTTGTTTTCATAACTCAGTAAAATATTATACAATTGATACCTTATTTTTCTAAGTTGTTTAGTTAACAATATTTAGTAACGTCTTTATAGTTTTCAGACTTAGATATGTAACAGAAAACTGACTGTGCACAGCTGTATTTTAAACACTGTAAGTTATGCTACCATTTTCAAGCAGTACTAATTTTATTTAGTGAATCGGAAATTTAAATTTCATCTCTCCATAGTACAATGCACATGGACTCATTCAAACATTGAAGCAATTTAAACAATGCGTACAGGCTTGAAAGTATTATAAAGATAGCATTAAGCATATGAATCAAAGTCCAATAATGAAAAGAACCTTTGGATCATGCCTTGCATTAGGAAAATTCCTTTACCAGATCTGAAAGACTAAGGGGTCTTGGTTTTGACAGCTTGCTTGTTTGTTTGTTTATTTCAAACTTTCTGGTTTGGTTTGGTTTGTTTTTTTTTTTTTCCAGTATCATAATGAACTTACTTAAATTATAAAATAATGGAAAAAACTTCCAGAACCTGTGTCTATTTGTGTTTGCACATGTAGTTTTCATTATCTCCTGTAAATATATATAAAATATCTAGTAAACTTTTGTATTTTACTTATGTTAAATTATAAAGCTCTAGAAAAAGAAAAGGCACCATAAAACACAATAGGGCTTGCTATAATAAAAGAAATATTTGGAAATTAATAAAAAATCAATAATAGTAATAATATTAGTGAAAATTCAATATTAGTCTTACTTTTGACCAAGAATGATAACATCACAAAAGCTGTGAGAGAAAATGGACAAAGCAAAATTGAGCCCTTAACCAACTTCCCTCTGCTTTTGAACTCAACAAATTAATCCTACTCAGGCAATACCTATGATTCAATTACTATTTTCTTGATCCTCTGCACCCTACTGAAAGCGGTTTTTTCTTATGTCATTGAGCTTTCTCTTAAGCCTCCTCCATTTTCTATCAGCACTTGATTTAACAATCATTCTTCAACAGCATTTTTGCAAAGCCCACTCTAGGGGTTTTAACCTTGCCTCTTGGGCGAAATGTTGGAATAAGAGTAATGATATCTTATTAAAGTTAGTCTTAATAAGAACAGCTCATCCTTGCCCTGTGGTGCCCTTCAGAAACACAATGCTAATGTAAGAGAGAGGCTATTCCTGGTGTGTGATGCTAACTTGAGTGTTCTCAAACAGTCTCCTGTTTATTTTCCTTTTATAAAATATTCACTTATCTTTATACTGTTCTTTTCATTCTTCTTCATAAATATTTGCTTCTCTGTTTCTTTTCCCTCAGGAAAACGGACAGAAGTGACCCAGATGTTGTCACAGATGCAAAATAAAGATGACAGTATGTTGTACAAGGACGTGTTTGGATTATAGAGTAGCATCAAATGCGGTAAGGAAGGAATTTCCTTTCCTTTATTGTGTGGCAAAGTGACAATGTGGATTACATTGTTTGCTTTCTCCCATTGTTTCCTCACACTGCATTGCATGCAATTTTTCATTATTCAAAACAATAAGAAGTGCAGCACAAGCCATTTTTGAGCCTTTTTTTTTTTGTAGTTGTCCTGGTTTCGGCAGGGATAGAGTTAATTTCTTTCCTAGTAGCTGGTACAGTGCTGTGTTTTGGATTTAGGATGGGAACAAAATTGATAAGGCACCGATGTTTTAGTTGTTGCTAGGTAGTGCTTACACTAGTCAAGGACTTTTCAGCTTCCCATGCTCTGCTGGCTGAGAAGGCTGGAGGTGCACAAGAAGCTGGGAGGGGGCACAGCCAGGACAGCTGACCCAAACTGGCCAAAGGGATATTCCATACCATGGGACGTCATGCTCAGTATATAAAGCTGGGGGAAGAAGAAGGAAGGGGGGGACGTTTGGAGTGATGGCGTTTGTCTTCCCAAGTAACCGTTAAGCGTGAGGGAGCCCTGCTTTCCTGGAGATGGCTGAACACCTGCCTGCCGATGGGAAGTAGTGAATGAATTCCTTGTTTTGCTTTGCTTGCGTGCGCGGCTTTTGCTTTACCTCTTAAACTGTCTTTATCTCAACCCACGAGTTTTCTCACTTTTACCCTTCCAATTCTCTCCCCCATCCCACTGCGGGGGGAGTGAGCGAGCGGCTGCGTGGTGCTCAGTTGCCAACTGAGGTTAAACCATGACAA
>NW_008825618.1:4322597-4327712 GCF_000699105.1 Pygoscelis adeliae
AGAATCCCCTCCCTCGACCTGCTGGCCACCCTTCCTTTTATGCAGCCCAGGATACAGCTGGCCTTCTGGGCTGCGAGCGCACAATGTCGGCTCATATTGAATTTTTCATCCACCAGGATTCCCAAGTCCTTCTCCACAGACCTGCTCTTAGTCCATTTATCCTCCAGTCTGTATTGATATTGGGGATTGCCCTGACTCAGGTGCAGGACCTTGCACTTGGCCTTGTTGAACTTCATGAGGTTCCCATGGGCCCACTTCTCAAGCCTGTCAAGGTCCTTCTGGATGGCATCCCCTCCCTCTAGCACAGCAATGGTAGTAGTTCAAGGGCTGGACAATTTTGACTAGTCTCTCCACAACGTCTTTGATTCGAGCCCCTGGCCAGCAGTAATCCTCACCAGAAAACAGGGCAGGATGGCAGACTGGGGCCTCCACCCCCCACAACAGAATTATCCACTGCAATCCCTTGCTTCTTTCCCCTGGAGCTGCTGTGTGGTTCAGGCTCAGCCAGCTCTGGTTCTTCATTGGATGCAGCTCCCAGCCCATCATCTGCTACCAAGGCACTGACCAGATATTTCTTTTTTGTGCTCTAGGCCTCTGCCTAGCATCTGCTGAAGAGATGCGTGACCCTGCTTCAACAGGAATCAGGTGGGAAAAAAAGCTCAAGGCACTTTTTGATCAAGAGCAGCTGACGGTTCTTTAAGAGCAGCTAGAGTTTCTAGAAGTCTCAGCCTCCTGTAGCTATCTTTTTTCTGAGGTTCCTTCAGGAATGTGATGATCCCAAAAGATATTGTCAAAAGATCCCGAAGTTGTGGCCAGAAACTGCTATGTAAACTGCTGCACCTGCTGGTTTCCTCTGTTAGCTACAATTTCTGACATGGGATTGGAATGATACAAAGCATGCACTTCAGTGACACTCAGTGGCTACTCACTGGTGGATACTGAGAAATTCTGAAGGAAACATGGTTTGATCCTCACAAAATTAGATTCTGACTGCACTGGTTTTCTCCTCTGTTTATGGAGGAGTAAGTGCTATTAAAATCTCTTGAGCTCTAATTTAGTTAGAACATTTACACTAGTGCTTTGGACCCTCAAATTTATTATATATTGGTTATTACTATAGTAAAACAAAATATATGTTACCTCATATTTTGGCAGTGATATATAGTTGATTTTGGGCATTAGTTTTACTATAATATTGTAAGCACCAAATATATATTATGACGCTGTCACTGATGTTAAGTAGTTGGACGCTGAGGTTTGGCGCAGAGAGACTGCAAATGCTCATGGCAAACTAACATCTTGAAACACTTTTACCTTTTTACTGGAAGACACAAAAAAGAAGAAAAAGAAAACAAAAATAATTATAAATGAAAAAAAAAGCGGGTTTCAGTTCAACAACCCTATTTTCTTTCCTTGTTATATTCAGAATGAACATATATTCAGAATGAACAGGCACAGTCAACATGGGTTCACAAAAGGAAAGTCCTGCTTAACTAATTTGATATCCTTCTATGATAAGGTCACCCACCTAGTAGATGAAGGGAAGACGGTGGGTGTAGTTTTTCTGGATTTTAGTGAGGCTTTTGACACTGTGCCTCACAGCATCCTTCTGGACAAGTTGTCCAGCTGTGGGATGAGCAGGTTCATGGTACGCTGGGTGAAGAACTGGCTGAAGGGCAGAGCTCTATTCTATTCTATTCTATTCTATTCTATTCTATTCTATTCTATTCAATTAAGTCTATTAAAATTACCAAAAGTTTGTGGTAGTTTTGGTCTTGTGCTGAAACAAAATAAATGCACACGAAAAGATGAGGTGAAAAAGATGTCAAAGGTCGAAGTTACCTTCTGTTTCAATGCTGAATCCTGCTAACAGTTTCCCTGCAGGACAGTTGTATTATTGATACATCATCTTGACAGACATTTGGACCTGGAGGAGTTCCAGTAGCCACGCCTGTTTAAGACATTCATCTTTGCTGTAGTTTAGCTCACAGGTACACAGAGAAGTGTTGGAATATCTTATTTGGTTAGTAAAGTCAGTTTTCTTTTTTTCAACAGACAACAAAATGTGAAAGAAAGGCAATAAAAAAAAAGGTCAAGTTAAAAAGATAGGAGGAAAAAGACAGTGGCATGATCAAAGTCACAATGCTTCCTTTAGGTATCTCCAGCTGTCTACACATAAGCTAAATGTCCAAGTTTGCAAAAGCGAGCAAAAGCTTCACAAAAGTGAAGAGAGGCAGTGGATAGAGCTCCAGTCAATGAAAACTAGAGAGCTTGTAAGGTGACAAAATGTGATTGTTTACTTTAGGGTAAGTTAAACAGCTCACTAGTTTCCATTAACTGTTTTCACTTCACCTCTGTTGCCTTTGATGGGAGCTTAGATACCTAGCTCATGCATAGGCAGCTCTACTTTAAAAATCTACATTTCAGGGCTCTGAATCTTACCTGGACTGTTGTTCATGACCTGGCTGAAACTGTCAGTGTCAACAGTGTCATCCAGGTTCTTCTCTGTTGTTGGTCTGTTCTTGTCATTTCACATGATAAAAAGGTGAAGGTCTAACAAAGACTGCTGGCATTTAAGGAGACAGTGAAAATGGCAGATGTGACAGGAAAGCCTGTTTGTTTTGGTTTTTTTGGTGGTGGTGTGGGGTTTTTTGTCGGTTTGGGGGTTTTCAGCACTACTATCAAATTAAGGAATATAAAAGGGATTACTAACACTATAACATATACTCCTTTTCTGTGTTCATGAATAGGGTTTAATTTTAATATGTCTTTATCTTATCTGTTTCTTGTACTATTCTCTTCCTACTTTGCCAAATTATCTTAGTGTCTTTTTTGACTATTTATGTTAAACCTGAGATTTGAGTTAATTCCTTATGTTTTTCTTAGTCTTTATTTTCCTTGCCTTTTAAAAACATTTTTATGTAACGGGCTGGTGGTCTGAGTTGAATGTTTGTTACTTTATACATTTTATAATATACAACTCAATAAATTTCACAGCTCTTCCCTCCCTTTCCCCCAGTTTTTGAAAAGATAAGTCCACAGGAGTTTCAAAAAGACTATTTGCATATGTAGATCTAAAATTCATTCCTGTACATGTTCCCGGTGTGACTCTGAAGCTAAGGTTAAATGTTGCCATATTTGAAAGAAGTATTAATGGTCAGTGAATATGAAAAAGAAAAGAGAATACCTACAAACAGATCAATCAAAAAATGGGCAAAAGATGTATTTGATAGTTTCTAGTTACAATACATCTATTACAAGAATCACTAGTTAGCATGTTATATAAACTCTTACGATTTTTTTTTTGCTTAAAATGCAAAAATAATGTTTATATTTGAAGAAATGTGTATTGTTATTAGTCCTCATATTTATTACTCTATAGAAATAAAAACTCTGTCAGATTAAAGAGTTTGTCCTTAGCTTAAGTTTCAATATTCAGATATTATTGCCAGGATTTAGTATCCTTCCTGAGGCTGAGTTTTGGTATGTCATTGGGGTTTTCTTTGAAAGCACAGCTTGGGGTTTCTCTCCATTCCAGATTGCTGCATGCATGTAAATGATCTAAGTTGCATTTAGATGGTAAGTATTTACACTCCACAACAATGGATATCCAAAAAAGCAACTTGTAATTCTGCTAAGAAAGACTAGTGATTCTGGACTTAAAAGCAGAGTATTGGTACTAAAAAGAGAGTAAGTGATAGCGTGGAATTTGGCTGTTCACTGTGTGCTTAGTTTAGAATGGAGAATGTCTCTTTCTATCCTTATTTTGCTGACAGCCTAGATCGCACAAGCCTGTCTTTTGTAAGCTCTCTAGGTAACCTGAATGTGTTTCCTTGCTTTTCATATGGCACATTAGATTTAAGAGGCTATAGAATACCAGCAGATGGATTTAACACATTTTTTGACACTGCTCTTACTGGGAACTTATGAACTATTTATACCTAAAATTGTGTCAAATTATGTTAATTAAACAGAAATGATCTGTTACCCCAGGTATTTCCTGGTACATTTGAAACAAACATTGTATACTGTGTATTGAGGCCTAATCCTTCTTGAGCACATAGTAAATCCTATACACGTTTGGGGAGCAAAATCTAGCAGATCGTATCCTGTCCCTGACACATTGGAAGCACAGAAACTAGAAAAACAGTTATATTCTTGACTTTCCATATCTCAGAAAAAAAACAGTCAGATCAATGGGTCACAGTTTCATTGGAGTTCAGCATATATCGGGATGCAGATAGGTTTTAGGTGACAGAGATTGGATGGGACTAGTGGATCCAGGAGTTGTAGTTGTAAAAACTTCCAGTACCTCTCAGTGTGGTTAATTTGTCTCACTTATTCATTGTCACTTACCACTCCCCAGGGAGAAACTCATTGAAAGAATTGCAGTGTAGAGAGCCCTAAAATTTTGTAAAATGCTCCCATGAAAAGGAAAAAGAATTTCTTCCAGCTAAACAAGTCCTGAATGGATAGCACATGCACCTTCACTTGGCTGGCCATTCTTTGTGATAAGTGCAAGAAGAAATCTGTTCCTCTTTGTTTCCCATCCTTGAAATAAAATGCACTTCAGCTACAATGCCATGGTCAGCCTTTTTGTGATAAATACAGTTAGGTGTATAGATATCCAAAATTCAAAAGAACTTTGTTCCTAAACATACATAGATATTCTCAAACTGTTTTGAAATTTCCTTCTAGGTACATTGTGCATTCTGAAATCATAGAATCACAGAATTGTTTAGGTTGGAAAAGACCTTTAAGATCATTAAGTCCAACCGTTAACCTAGCACTGCAAAGTCCACCACTAAAGTCCACCACATCTACACATCTTTTAAATACCTCCAGGGATGGTGACACAACCACTTCCCTGGGCAGCCTCTTCCAATGCTTGACAACCCTTTCGGTGAAGAAATTTTTCCTCACATCAAATCTAAACCTCCCCTGGCACAACTTGAGGCCCTTTCCTCTTGTCCTATCGCTTGTTACTTGGGAAAAGAGACAACACCCACCTCGCTACAGCCTCCTTTCAGGTAGTTGTAGAGAGCGATAAGGTCTCCCCTGAGCCTCCTCTTCTCCAGGCTAAACAACTCCAGTTCCCTCAGCTGCTCCTCATAA
>NW_008825618.1:4329361-4333313 GCF_000699105.1 Pygoscelis adeliae
AGCTGAAAAGTCCTTGACTAGTGCAAGCACTACCTAGCAACAACTAAAACATTGCTGTGTTATCAACATTATTCTCATGCTAAATCCAAAACACAGCACTGTACCAGCTAGTAGGAAGGAAATTAACTCTATCCCAGCTGAAACCAGGACATCATGTTAGTCTAGATGCTTACTTGCACAACAGAAGCCTCCAAGTTAAACAGAAGTACTTGTTTTAAAGAGCAAATTTTGCCAATGTCACTATGAATAGGCACTCCAGATACTTTTTACTTCTTTTATAATTATTTGTATTCACATTTCATACAGGATGTGAACATGTTGACACAGAAAAATAGGTTGATTTGCCTCTGATAGGCTTAGGGAGGAAAATAAGAAAATGTAGGAAAGCAAATTAAAGGAAGGAAAGAAAGAAAATAAAGGTCCAGAATAAATCTGAAAGATCCTTATGCCTCATACACATTTCTTTAGGATACTTTTATGCTTAGGTGAATAACACTACATCTGTTTTTTATACAGCATGATATATTCTGCTTTTCAGATTTGCCCCTTTCAGATGTGGGCACATCATGGATTTATCTAGTGCCAAATTGATGTTATCTGATTTCTTTTCCTTCCCTAATAATTCCTTGCATTCCTTTTGATCTTTTGATCACTTCTGAACTGTGAGCTTAAGTTTTCACAGAACTATCGCAACAGTCAGATCTTATATTTTAGTGGTTATGGTCAGCACAACTTTCATGGCAAACTAAGTAAACTTAGTATTGCTTTTCCCATTTGCATCACTTCACATTGGGGAAAAGAAAATATTACCTTTACATAAGGAATCAGGGCTGTTGGGAATTACTGTGAAAAAGTAATAACTTTTCCTCAGTATCACCTCATAAACTAGGTAATTTATTTGGGTGCCTACACTTCCAAATGCTACTGGGCAGATCTTGCTTCTCGGGCACAGATCTGGGTGGATTTACATCAGTAATTTAGATCAGATGGTGGGTGAGCTTTTGAAGAGATTCTCCTGTTTCTCTTCACCCACTCACTTTGCTTTATGGTTCTGCTCTTACTGAGCTGCAGAACTTGCCCATGTAGCCAGTGTTTCTTCAAAGAGGTCCTGTATAGAATGAAACTTTCATGCAGTCACATGGAAACATGACATTGTTGGCAAACAAGACAAGATAATCACTTTTTCAGTATTGAGCAACACATATGAAGAATTATGTGCTTCATATGTGTGCTATATATAATGCTTCAATATTTGTAAGAAGTTATTAATTTAACACAGTCTTGATATTAGTATTGCTGGTGCATGAAAAAAGAGTAACTGGTTTCAAGGATATTTTAACTGAACTGTGGAAAGAAAATGTACGTTGAGAAGTTATTGTCTTGAAAATACATAAATAATAATACTTCCATTCTAAGCATTTATTTTTGTTGCCTTCCTTTTTACTCCATGTCCTGGATTTTTGAGTGTGTAAAATGCCTTTAAAGTTTTATGTCAGGTAGCCGATGTTAACTAGTTTGTTCAAAAAATCTTAGCCTTCACTGAAATCTTAGCCTTCATATTAAACAAGTGCTTGAAATTATGCTCTTTCTCTAAAATTGTTTTGCTCTCAGTTTGGACAGCAGCAAATAGCTGTGAGCAATGAAAATTAGCTTAATTTGTAGTTTTAAGGTAAGCAGGTATCTCACAGTTTGAAATGCAGATGTATTATCATAAGCCAGTTTGGATTAAACTAAAGCCTATTTGAACCTTAAATCTTAAAGTAATTAAGATTTCAAAACTACACAACATATGGACTTTGCTTGGGCCTGTATCAAGAGGTTTAATTTGATAATGTCTATTGTGAACAATGTGAACATTCACGTATCACAACGCACCTTAGAACACAGAGATAATGTGTATTGTATCAGTTTTACCTATCTTCTTGATAAATCATCCATTATTAAAGACTGAGTTAAATAATCATATCCTGAGTGACTTTTAAAAAAGAATATTTCTCTCCCAGAGTTATAGAGTTTTCAAGGACTAAAAAATGTAGACCAACATCAGTAAATTACTGTTTTTTCTTGTCATATCAGATCCCAACTATTGTAGCTGGTACTAAAAAGATAATACAAATGAAACAAAAAAAAATCTTGGAGGGTTGTTTTTTTTTTTCCTCTCACATAAATCATAAAAAACATAAAGATGTTAAAAAAAAAAAGAAAAAAAGAACAACTTTGGAATTGCTCCTAACATTTTTTCACCGTGAATCTTATTCTTCTAGCACTTATTTCAGTCGAAATCAGGCATAACTCCATTAAAGTAAACTGGTCAAACAGTCCTAATAAACCTGCTTACAAACAGGTGAAAGTATATCCATAGCAAAGAACATTGAATTTTTTTAGATATTGAATGTACATGCTTATTGCAGTATAATACTATCACTCCTTGTAAATAGTATAAATAGAAGCTACGGGCTTGGTATTATCTAGATACTACATGAATTTTTTGGGGTTTTGGTTGTGGGGGTTTTTTTTGAGAAAGCACGTTTCTTTTATGGATGATCACTGAATGTGTTAAACTGAAAGTGAATCAGTAAATGAAGCTTTCTTTTCTTTGTGCTACGGAACTGAATTAAGTAAGGAACTAGTAAGTAAATATGCCTATTTTGGGTGCAATCCCCATGAAATTTTAAGAATCTTTCTATTAGACTAAATGAATTCTTGACAAAAGGAATGGTTATTTTCTTCGTTATTCAAACTACATTCTACAGAAAAGAAAAAAATAATGAACACACTGAATATTTCATTTTCAAAATTAATTTTTCTTTAAAAAAAAAATAGTACTTTTTTTTTTTTACTGTGCATTGTTTCAAATAATGAAAACTTAAATAGCATAACTACAGTTTTATTCCTGCAGGTGGACAAGATTCAAGCTAATATATTCAAAAGTACGTGAGCAACCATTCCTAGTAACACAGTTTTGATAATAATGATTATAATCTGTTAGAATAACCATGACTATCACCGTATAGTTTACACTCTGTTTACAAACAGAGAAGGACTGATGGGAGATGTGGTGGTCGGAGGCCGTCTTGGGCTTAGTGACCATGAAATGATAGAATTCTCGATTCTCGGTGAAGTAAGGAGGGGGGCCAGCAAAACCGCAACCATGGACTTCCGGAGGGCAGACTTTGGCCTGTTCAGGACGCTGGTTGAGAGAGTCCCTTGGGAGGCAGTCCTGAAGGGCAAAGGGGTCCAGGAAGGCTGGACGATCTTCAAGAAGGAAGTCTTAAAAGCGCAGGAGCAGGCTGTCCCCATACACCGTAAGAAGAACCGGTGGGGAAGATGACTGGCCTGGCTGAACGGGGAGCTCTGGCTGGGACTCAGGAAAAAAAGGAGAATTTACCACTTGTGGAAGAAGGGGCAGGTGTCTCAAGAAGAGTACAGGGATCTCATTAGGTTGTGCAGAGAGGAAATGAGAAAGGCAAAGGCCCAGCTACAATGCAATCTGGCCACTGTCGTTAAAGACAACAAAAAGTGTTTTTACAAATATATTAATGACAAGAAGAGAGCCAAAGAGAATCTCCATCCTTTCTTGGATGCGGAGGGGGAACATTGTCACCGAGGATGAGGAAAAGGCTGAGGTACTTAATGCCTTCTTTGCCTCAGTCTTTTAATGCCTTCTTTGCCTCAGTCTTTTAATGCCTTCTTTGCCTCAGTCTTTTAATGCCTTCTTTGCCTCAGTCTTTTAATGCCTTCTTTGCCTCAGTCTTTTAATGCCTTCTTTGCCTCAGTCTTTAGCAGGCAGACCAGTTATCCTCAGGGTACTCGGCCCCCTGAGCTGGAAGACAGGGATGGCGAGCAGGATGAACCCCCGCATAATCCAAGAGGAAGCGGTCAACGACCTTCTACGCCACCTGGATGCTCACAAGTCTATGGGGCTGGATGGGATCCACCCGAGGGTGCTGCG
>NW_008825618.1:4334523-4336206 GCF_000699105.1 Pygoscelis adeliae
TCCCCATCCCTGGAGGTATTTAAAAGATGGGTAGATGAGGCGCTTAGGGACATGGTTTAGTGGGCATGGTGTTGTTGGGTTGACGGTTGGACTCGATGATCTTGGAGGTCTCTTCCAACTTTAATGATTCTATGATTCCATGATTCTATGATTATATGTACCATCATTAATCCATTTAAGCATAAGCACAATTCACATATGTTTCTTCTGAATGACAGAAAAGACCTATGAGTGACAGCAAAGATATATGATCACATTTTAACATCATCTTTTCAGTCATTCAGCTTGTTCGCTTGGTTAAATTGACTTAAATAAAAGTATCTTTAGTTAGCTGTAATCACACTTCTTCTTTCATTTCTTCCACAGCTACCCAGGTATAGCTTCCTGAGAAGCAGGAGTCAGGTCTGATTAAGTAAGAGCAGTAATGTGTTGCTGGCCTTTGTTCTCAAACACCTCAGTGTAAAGGGACTCTCCCTTCCTTGTTATGAAGCTGGAAGAAAGAAAAGTGTTGGCCAACCCCTGAAAAGTTTAACAGCTTTGGAAAAAGAATATTTTACAGTCTTTTTGTGCACAAAACATCTTTTCTCAGAAAAAAATGACATTATGTTGTTGGTGCTATGTGATTTGCCAAAAGATGTTTTCTATGCAAAACACAAACACATGCAAAAATATGAAATAAAATTTCAGAGAATAAATAATCTATCCTTATATGAATGATACAGAAAACTTCTACAAACTGATTAAACAGCAAGTGCGATATTTCCTAGTGCTACATAAGCCAGTCTGGCATAATAAGTGAAGTTCAGATCCAGAAGGCTACATAAGAGTCTGGAACACAACTGAAGACAAGTTTCAGCATCTAAGTTTAAAAAAAAAAAAAAAAAAAAAAAAGGGAGAGAGAGAGAGTAAACTTTATTCAGTTTATGCATTTTATCTGCACAACCACATCTGTGGTCCAAAATTGTGAACATATGCAGAATTTTTCTTCTTTAAGTGATTTAGCTGTTTAACTCCTGCCCACATCTCTTAGAATATGAAACTGAAACTGACTGGTGTGGGAATACTCTCTTGTCCTGAGATTGCAGATGTATGTCTGACCAGTTCTGAGGGACACCGCCAGGACTAAGCATCTCAAAAAGGGTTTATTTCCAATATGAAAGATGAGTAGAAAGATACCATCATCCAGACCTGGATATGCTACTCTCCCTAGACTGAGAGGAATTCAGAACTCCCCTTTCAATAATCTAGAAAGAAGACTCTAATCAGCAGATTGTCATTTAGGTAGGATTTAGCACGGATGTGAAAAATTACTCTTCACTTCTATTCTGAAACTATGCCTTCATCTTATTTTTTTCTTCTGTCCTGTTATGCAGAATTCAGTCCTGCACACATAGGGCTGGAAGGCAAGTGAGCAGGTGGTAAGCATTGCTTTGCTAAGTTATTAGGACTCTCATCTGGGAGAAACCTAGTCCCTGCTTCCAGCTTCATTTCTGTTTTCAGCATTTAATTTCATCCCTACTGAGTAGAACACTAAAAACGCAGATGTAATCCCTAAAAACAGTGTTGCTAATCTGCTAGACATTTTCCTAAACCTTAATTTAAAGCTGAATTGTGTTGCACATAGATACCAAGGTTCAGAAAAGATGGGAGAGCAGTGGGTTTATACATGTTTAAGGTAAGGCA
>NW_008825618.1:4336237-4346322 GCF_000699105.1 Pygoscelis adeliae
TGAAGATGCTGTGCATATTTAAACAAAGAATATTATCATGCTGCGCTTGAAAAGTTGTTGTGCATCACTGAAAGTCATGGTCCTGTAGGCCATAAGTCTATATTTTTTCTTCAACGTGTTCCCATTTTCTATAGGTGGTATTGGCAGGCACCCTGTGTAACATGAGACGTCCCATACTGCATTTTTAAAATCTCAGCCCCATTTGATAACATAGATGAAGCATATTTTTCCTGTATTCTTATTGTAACTGGCACCAATTCTAAATGCTCACAGTGTTGGAATGTCAAAAAATGGTAGTTCTGCACAGACCAATAAATCATATGAATACAATTTCTCCTGTACCAAAGGCTACTGATCATCTACCAAGTCTTTGACCTGTACCGAGCAAGTCTGATACATCTGAGTAAGAATAATTTATCTGTCTGAGACTGTCCTGAATTTCAACATGTAAAATTGTCAGTCTTAACAAATGTAGGGTAAAGAGCTGTGTCCAATGATTAGGACACTCTTCTGCCAAGTGAAAGATGACAGGCTGAATGCCTTCAGATTGAGGAGTATATTGAACCCTGTTCTTTATTTTCCTGCAAAAATTCTTTAAACAATATTAAAGAAAAAAAAGTAATTGGTGTAATGTCTTTTCCTTTAGTAGCTGCTGAGTCAGCCTTTTGAAGGGAGATTCTGAATACTGAGTAAAGAAAACTCTCTTCAACTCTCTGACTACTGCCAGGATTTGGAGAGAAACAGAGTTTGCTGTATAACTTTGTGGCGAACACCTTGTAAAGGTTAAAAAACTGCTCAGCTACTATGGCTGTATATATCCTGTTTGAAACATCTAATGATCTAACTGTCTCCAGGCTTTATATAAGAAATACAGATACTTAAAGGAGCTTTTGATCCCACTAAAGGAGACTTAGATTCTGCTATGACTGTTAGGTAACTAAAATATACATTTTGTATTACATGACTACTTGAACCTGAATCCTCTAAATTCTAGAGAAATTAAGACTAGTCCATATTAATAAGAAAGCATGTTATTCTGAAGATGCAATTGATGATGTTCATTTATTGGCTTTATAATGCCAAGTGATTCTTGGGCTTCAGGTTTTCTAGCATTTAATAAATTGAAGGGAAACTTCTATAGCTGTTAAAAATATTAATCCCTTTAAGAAATTCCTCTTCAGAATTTCAGCTCTAGACCTGAAAAGCAAATCACAGATCCTGCACAGGTCCTATGTTTCTTTTTGTGTCAAATACCTTCTCATAGTATTGTTTGTTCCTGGCTGTCCATCAGTAGCCTCATAAAGAGAACTGAAGGAAGCAAATGGAAAACTCTAGTCCTTACTGAACAAGGACCATAATGCTCCAGGGGCCTCACATGTTTCCAGTCTGCAGCTGCTCCCTTCATGCAGTGAATTACAATGACCACTTACATTGAAAGCTCTCCCAGTCTTCCCCAGTTTTGATGGAAAAACTTTATTCTTAAGTTCACTTAATGTAAATTTGGAAACCGTGTATTAAATGTGATATGCCTGTGTAATTGAGATTAATACCTGTCTGTAAAGAAAAGAATTTTCTTTATTATCCATTTCCAGATTATGAAATAAAAAATGAAGCTTTTGTTTGAAGAAAAATACTCACCTGTTAAATTCCTCATAGGGACAAATATTGCTATAAGACTCATCAACATTTTTACGAAAATGAGGGAGAGTTTTCTATGTCCAATGGCAAGATATGTCTGTGATACTTTAGAGTACTTTGTTGTGTTGCTTTATGTATGTGTATGCATTATAAATAAAAGTCTATGCTACTGTTATGGATTTAATAATTTCACGAGCAACCCCGAGTGACCTTCATCATTCTGTCCAAAGTCCACTGGGTAGATCATATTTCCTGATCCATTTACCCTTACTAAGTCTTTTATCAAAAGTGACTGCCTGGCCATTTGTTGAAAAGAAATCAATAAAAATAAAGCTAGTGTTTGTGTTAGAAGCAGCTTTTGCAGTAATATTTTCTACACCAGGAAAGTTAAAATAAAAGAACTTCATTACAGGGAGAGAGTGATATTTTTAGAAGAGCTTTAGCTTTCAAAAAAAACCCACAAAAAAACAGACCTTTTCAGTAGCTATTTAAGCTTGTTGTTCAATTCTGGAAATTCAACATGATGCTGGTATGATACTGCCAGACGAAGTAGTAACAAATAGACCTTCTAATAGACTTGAACTCCAAGCTTACAGTTCAGTGGAGAATGGAAGGGTCCTAGGGGTTAGAAATTCATTATGTGTCTAGGAAACATCAAAGCAAAAAAAAGTTAGGACTGCATTAGTGGCTAAAGCCTCAATCCAGCAAAATCCCTAAGTGCTGCTATAACTTTATGGTTGTGAAGTGAGCCATTTAATGTTAAGAAATGAGTATGCACTTCAGTGATTTTCTTGACCATGGAAAAAAATTAAGAACAAAGTCCATGTTTTCATGGTTAAAACAGAATAACAAATTAAGCTTGGACTACTGTTGATTAGGGGAATCTCTCAATCCTTCCTTCCTTTGATACAGGCGTTAAGTGAGCCTTTTTCACATATGGCAGCATCAAGACCAAAGTAATCTTTTTGAAATTGTCACAGATGGAATGTGACCATTCTCTTAATTTTTTTCACATTAGTTCTATCTGCATTTTTTTCATATCATTACAGTGCATCAACTCCCACCAGTGAGGTCAGACAACTGCAGCCTCCCTGTGTTGTCAATGGACAACACAGGTTTCTTAAATTAGGTGAAACACCGACTTTACATACTAGGTAACCAACACAGATATTACAACTGTTCCCTTTCTTTCTGTGGGTCAGGAATTTCACTTCACATTCTTGGCTTTGCATTCCATAATACATTTAAAAAATTAAATTGAAAACATAAGAACAATGTTCAAAATAACAGGTACAAAAGCAAATAAAAGGAGGTAACTTTTTATACTGTGTAGTTAATTAATGAAGCTACTTATCACAGAATGCTTTGGGTGGGGAAAGTTTTCATGTTTCAAATACAAAGACACTGGTTTTGATTTAAGAAGTGGTAGCAAAAAGAAACACTGCTCAAAACTGCAGGAATATTCTGGGAAAACACTAGTCTTACACTCTTCCTTAGATATTCATAAATGATCATGGTCAGATAAATAAGATTAGGATAGATGGATCTTTGGTCAAAATCACTGTAGTCATTCCTACATTCTATTCTTTACCTAAGTTAGTCACTTACTGTATGCAGCTAAATTTATCAGAACACATACAATAGATGACACCAATTTAAGTAAATCTAATTGTAGTATTCCCTAATTTTGAATACTTGACTTTGCAATCTTAATAATCTGTATTTAAATTATTATTTTGCTTTTAGTAGAGGGTTTTCTAATATGCCTGAGTATAAAACGTTGTAGAAACAGAAACAAAAAATAAAAAAGAGATTGTACCTGTCCTGTCATGTTTCCCATGGTAGTGATTTGTATAAAAATGTTCCTCCAAAATGCAAAGCCAAGGTCAAATAAACTTTTCAACATGAGCTATGGATGTGGGAATAACAAGTACAGTTTCTATTACCAGGACTGTACTCAGCTACATTAATGTTCTGAAATATGCAATGACATTGATTAGAAAAACGTACTCAGTTACTTTCATATTTATTATCACTATTTTATCAATCTGGGTTGTGTAGAAAGACAAATATATTTACAACATTAAAACTGCATCAGATATCAACTGTCATATTTCCTTCTCTTTCTTGACAGAAACAGTGAAGTTTAAAATGTACTTTATCCATGTTAAAGTATGCTTTGCATGACAGTTATGCTTGTCAATCACTGTAATGACAAATCTAACAAACTTTAAATCCATCGTGTAGTTTAAAATGTCAGGTCTCATTTTACACGTTTTAACTCTCAATAATGAGGGACCTACCTGAGACTCTTCAGTGTTCTAAGAATTGAGATGTAAATTGGTTTTGTAACACAGTAATGTTATAATCAATAGGGATTTCTCAGTCCTTAATTTCAGCTGATACTTGCTGGCACTGAAGCAACAGAGTTGCTTCTAATAAAGTAGCAAGCAACATTCAGATTTAAAAAAAGTGTTGAAACAGTGATATTACAAGCCAATAAAGGTTCATTCATTTTGTTCCTGCATTTTATTGCTAGCAACTTCAATGCCATCATGCTGTCCCCTAAGACATGACATTCTATTTGTAACCAAATCATGTAAACTAGAAGCTATATATGCAGTATATCTTATTAATGTGTATGCTATGTCTGTTTCTGCAAGAGAACATTTGCAAATTCTATAACTGGGCATATCTGACTAATCCTCCACACTCATAATTGACTGATAATAAAAAAGGATGAACTTTTAAAAACTTTTTTATTACCTCCTTTTATAGTCACACGTCATTTTATGATGCTTCTTCCTTCTTCATACATTTTCAAGAGGGATACTTGGTAGAAATCCTGCTTATAAGTGCATAAAGAGCTGTCCTAATAAGGCTGCGTATTTCTTATTGTCTAGAGAGGAATTAACACAGTCTTTGATGGTATGTGGAGTTACAAGACCTTCAAAAGTATATGATAGCTATTATCAGTTGTCCAAGATTATCAGGCAGAACATTTGGGAAATGCCTGTTGTGCAAAAGCCTACTCCTCCCTAAATATATTCAACAGTTTCATGACAGTGGTGGTCACACTTCCATGCAACAAGTCTTTCTGAAGTATGAGGGACAAACCTGCCCCACTGATTGTGCAAAGGTTTTACCTTTATAGAAGTTCTGACAAAGTGCAAAGCCTTTCAAGAATTTAAGACTAATTAATTAAGACTAATTAAGTTAATTATTTTATGTATTTCACTGAGTATATGAAAGTTGAAACTAATTATCTCCTATTCAAAAAAATGTTCATAATTCACTGGTTTGCATTGTACCATATGAACCAAAAAGAAGAATTCTGCCACTGACTTTGTAATTTCCTTTCCAAAATCCTTCACATCTTTCTTCCATTTTAGGCTTTTCTCCCCCTTCAGAATCATTTACATTTAAAAGAGTTTCATGTACTGACATAACTCTAATTCTGTATGGGCTGAAAGTTTTCAAGAGTGGGGCAAAGGCAAAAAGTGTGTAACACATTTTACTTGAGTAAGGTATGAAAATATCCTAAACAAAGAGCAAAACAAACTTAACGAATCTAACAAAAGCAAAATCTACATTTAGAGAAAACCAATAAAACTAAACATTCATAAATGAAAATAGTTATGTTGGAATTTAGTATTCTTTGTGTAATGTTCAGTACTTGTGTTCTGTTCATTAAGAATAGCATTTCATTTCAGCAGTAACACTGAGCTTGTATTATAAGATCACAATGCCTGATCCTGCAATATGATCCTCATGGGAAAGCAGGAAAGAGGCAAAATAGGAAAGGTGATTTTGCTTCCCCAGCAAACCCAACTGAAGGCAATAGTTCAACATGGGTGCAAAGGCAGTTCTAGACAGGCAAGAAATATGCGACTATATGTCATTAGGAGATAAAAATCCAATCAAAATTAAGAAACTGAATATGAGGAACTGTAGTATCATACAGTAACCGATCAACTGTTTCACTCATAAGCAAATAAATTTAAGTTCCTTCTGATCTTCCTATGTGCAAAGAACAGTAGGGTAGTAATCAGGTTTTTCTTCCCTATAGTTCCAGCATTTTTGTACTACTAGTTACACAGAATATATTTCATGCAAAATGTATTAATATATGACATTAATGATTTCATTGTTGTATTTCATATTTAAACGTATTTAAATGCACAACAAGTAATCTGTTAAAGTGTCCTTTATTCTCTCTCCATATGGATTCCTGCACAGATATCTACCTTCTTCTTTCTCATATATTTATTTCCGGTTATGCAAAAAATATCATTGTATTTCTTAGTGATTGTTATGGATAGCTTATTCTCCGATGACAATGAAAAGATTTTTAGGACAAATTTGGAAGCAGGGAGGGAGTTGACTTTGGAAATAAGTTTCGAGAACCTTGTGTATGCATAACATAGAGTATAAAACAAACTTTAAGCTGGTGAAGTCAGTGGAAGTGCCAGATACTTAGTATCTATGTGGATTCACACCTAGTGTCCCACTATTTTATTCTTTGTCATTCTCTGTGTTTGCATCACATCTCTGTTTAGCATCATCTGTGAGTTTCATTAATGTGATATTTGATCTTCCTTCTAAATTATTAATGAAGATGTCAGATAAAGAAGGAGGCTGAAACCTTCTACACTAGTATGCCTCTAGACATCTCTCCCTATCTGATAAGTTGTCGTTCATCATTAACTACTGCTTATGGCTATTGAGCTACTTTTCATGCTATATCATACGGTTCGTATCCAAGGAAATTTGATTTTTCAGACTAATATTTCACGAGACTCTCTACCAAATGCTTTGCTAAGATGCAAATTTGTTATGTTTGCAGAACTGCATTCCCTTCAGTTACCCATTATGTTATTTCACAAAAAAAAAAAATCATGTTTTGCCTGTAAAAAAAAAATAAAGTCAATGTTTATTAGAAAACATTGACTATTTTTCAGGCTTTCATTATCCTCACTTACTTCAGTAGTGAAGGTGTGCAAGAGTAAGAATCCTAAAAGGCCTCATGCCTATAATTCACTTTTAAATTGATCAATAATTCTTTATAATATCATTTTCTCTTTGTCTAACTGAAGAGATTCATCCACTTAAAAATAAATTGGTGTTTTTAAGTTAATTTATAGGACATCAGATATCCTTTCTAGTACTGAATGCTAGGAGATGCTTGCATTTATAAAGCTATTTATTTGTATATAAGCTGTATAGGTAACTTTAGAACACTGTCAAATTTCTTTATATGTAATGACACTGCAATTAAATAGATGATCATGTGGACTGTCATCTAACATTCTGCATTTTCCTTTATGTCCCTCTTGAATGACCTTTCTAGGCAATAATTTGTTTTCATTTGTATTATTCAAAAATCAGTACTAACTTGCTTTGTAGAAACTAAAACTAGTTTCAAGGTCGTAATACTGTTAAAACTGAATGCAGAATAAACACTGTATGCAGTGGTAACTTCTAGATTTCTCTCCTTGTGTTATATTTTTAAACAGTGGATGTTGTTGTTTCATTTTAATCTAATAAAATGAATTTCTTTGTGAAATCCACAAGAGGAAATAGTATATATTATAAATATAAATTAAAAAAAAAAAAAAAGATAAGAACACAATCTTATTATCCTATTGCAACAGCGGTGCTTCTACTTGTCAGTTCAAATATGATATAATACAAACATGGAGATCAAATTATTTCTACTCAGCTGTAGACTTAATACCTAAATTAGGAGCCCTGTCAGCTTAAGTTCCCTCTCTAGTCAATGGAAGCGGGTAGAGAGGGCCCTTCTAGACGGTACTTTTATCTCACGTGCGATCTGAACTGCTTCTTCAATGTGCTTATCTCTCCTCATTGACGTGAAAGGGAGTCTAAGCTGACTAGACTGCACAGTTAGCTTCTGCAGTCAGGCAGGAATATTTTGTGATCTGTACAGTCTTTTACTCTGATGCATCATCAGGCTTTTAGGAGGGGTGCCTGGGGTCTGTGTACAGCAGCAACACGCAGTGAAGGAAGCGCAGTGATTCTGGGTGCTGGCCTTCCCCTTTGCTTTTGACCTTGGGCTGCTTGGGGCTTCAAAGCACCTCTGATTTGGGCTGGTAGGTAACTATTCTCCAGGGGCTGCTCCACTTGGCCTCTCAAGCTGTTTCTGTCCTTTGTCTAATTTTAATTCTTCTACATGCCCAGTACTCAGATGACAGTAGAGTATTTTTATGGTCCTCATGCCATCTGAGGACCTTTTCAGCTCCTGGTCAATTCCTCATGAAGAGATGAGAAGGCTCAGGATAAGAAACTATAATGTATTAACAGGAACATATGTAATGCTCAATTAGCCAGAGCCCCGAGCACTTTCGCAGCAATACTTCATTGTTTCCTTTGTCCTTTTTTTTTTTGGTTTCCCCACTTTTGTGAAATACCATCTTTCCTTTGTCATGTTACGTGGTGGCAGAGAAGTTAATAGCTGAGAAGA
This sequence comes from Pygoscelis adeliae, assembly GCF_000699105.1. Lineage (NCBI taxonomy): Eukaryota > Metazoa > Chordata > Aves > Sphenisciformes > Spheniscidae > Pygoscelis > Pygoscelis adeliae. The sequence goes on from NW_008825618.1 coordinate 4,344,360, forward strand.
AAAGCAGAGCGTGTGTACTGTTGCGTTCGAAAGTGCTTTTGAAATGAGTGCGTAGTAGCTGAACCTCACAGCTTGTTGGTTTTGGATAACTTCTTTAGGGGGCTTCTGTGGATAAAAAAAGCAACATAGAGAGCAGGGAAGTGGCAATAACAGCAGTTTCTCTTCTCATTTCCAGTTGTGGGGAGGCACTTATGATAATTACCAGCAAAGTGGAAAACCCAGCTGGAATTCTGAGCAATTTCTTTTTCCTGTACTTTATCTTTATTAAATTGTTATATTTCCACCAGGTTTTTGCTGGCATTTGGCATAACAAGAGAGAGTAAAAAGGACAGAAGTGAAAATTGTCGTAGCGGGATGCCTGAAGTTGCGTTCCTTAATCTTCATCGGGGCACCCAAGTAAAAGCAGAGTGATTTAGAAAGGTGTTGAGAATCTTTAAGCTCTGTTGTCTGCTATGAATTTAATAGATCAGAATCACCCCTGAAGGTCAGACTGTTAGGCTTACTTGTCTTTAAAATGTGGTATAGTACTGTAGCTTCCAATACATAGATATATACAATTGTGGTCAGCTTCTTTTGATTCCTTGTATTTAGCCTAAATCTTACTTAACTTTTTTCTTTTCTTAATGTTGATCTTTTACTGCAACAATAAAAAACTCATGCAGAACATAAATGGTAGGTAATGAGTGAATATAATTAGTTTATTGTAATTACCACTGAGGCAAAGGTAAGAGTGTATTAACTAATGTAAATGCTTAGATAGTTATCAGAACAAAGGTCAACAACACAATATTGTGCATAATGAATGTTTTAAAAGGGTTTCATCTAGCTTGCCAAAAACTGTACTTTTTACTATTAGAACTAGTCTTTCTAAACATGATTGGTATCCACTTAATGAAGGTCTCCTTGTTTTTTCGTGTTTATACTGTTCAGTTGCCTAAACACATTTGTAATGAGCCTGCATTAGTCATAATCACTTAATGAAGCTATGCACTTTTTTTTTCTTTTGTCCCATAACATTTCTTTAGGGTTAATTTCATGGTTACAAACAGCTTTTCAAAGGTCTTGATATGCCCTTGACACCAAAACTGGGAGAATCATAAAATATCTTGGGGAATCTTACACTTAATGAGCGATCTGTCCAGCTATGTTATGGATTTACATAGAGCAGATATTTAGCTGTACCTCTGAAACAATAGCATACTTGTGCTATTGGAATAAAAATATTTTCAGTGACCTATAGTCCTGCATGGCTGCATTTTTATTCAATCCCAAAAGTACAAAACAGTAGGAGAGTAGAATGTTACATGAAGATCAATTAATAGGCCTTTTAGATAAACTTTTATTTGAAGCAAATGCTGACAAAGAGAGTCTAGAACCCATCCACCAGGTTGGCTGGTAACTTGAGGCTCCAACAGAAAATTATATTCAAAGACCTTTTCCTCCACTGGGTTATTCTGCCAAGTAGAGAACCCTACAGGTGTCTTTGTTATGACACTACGGTTTAGAATGAGCTCTGAAACCTCCAGACTGTACTGCAATTTAGGCAAGCTGAGCTGAGTAGGAGGGAAAAGTCTTTATTTGATGATAATATATATTAGGATTATCAGACTTGGCTAAGAAGGCTGGGGTGTTGCTTAGCTTTTGGGACATTGGTTGCTTCCTCTTTCATGATCAAAACCCATTTATTATTAAGGGTATTGAGAAATACCGAGCAATCAAAAAATTTGTGTAATAAAGTTTATTCAAAAGAGGATCAAATGTCAGATGAACTGAGGGATATACTTGATAACATGAATCTGGGCCAAGTACAAACTGGACAGATCCAGAAATTTACTAGTTGTTACCAGGGAAAAGTGAGTAATATACCTACAATACAGATTAGACTTTCATTACATTTGTTATTTCTGACTATTACCTCATAGTGCACTTTCACTTAAGCAATGTTAAGCTTTTTTTTTTTTTT
>NW_008825618.1:4346351-4347098 GCF_000699105.1 Pygoscelis adeliae
ATGACACCACAAAACAAACAAAAAACCAACATCCAAAACCCCAAAACAACCCAAAACCTCAGCAATGTTAGAATAAGTTCTCCTGATTATTAACTGCAATAAAATCAAACATGGAGAGTTGTGTGGGTACTAAACGTACTGCGGAGCATGACAGCTTGAACTCATCTCATATTCAGTGAAGTCTGCACAAATGTTACTAATATCCCAGAAGCATTCAGCTGTTACTTTTTCCCAAGACTCACATTTTTACATTTTTTGTAATTCCAAACAATGGATGCAAGAGGGAATTATTATCTGAAGGAGTCAAAAATATTTGATGGCCACTCAGTATCAAGGAATGAGGATAGATGAAATTGCTAGGTTAAACTTAGAATCCATTTGAAAACTGTGTTTCAATTTTATAGCAGATCTCATCCTGTGAGAAACATGTTTTTCACTGCTAAAACCATGGTGCTCTGCAGCTGCATCATTTTTTCCTCTCCTACTAAAAGCAAGGAAGAAATAATTTTATACTTTTCATGTTTGAATTTAAAATAAATATTTATTTTTTCATGTTTCTTCTTATTTTTCCCTAATCTAAATCAATAGAAAAACTCATCTTAAAAATACTGCCACATTTTCCTACCCTGTGTTAAGTCATTTTTCTGCTAGGTCTCAGGTTACTACTGCACATTTTAGTGCTTAACAGCCAGGTTTGACAAAGAAGGACCTGACAAATAAAGTCACTTTCTTTTATGTGTGTTTTTA
>NW_008825618.1:4347122-4362690 GCF_000699105.1 Pygoscelis adeliae
AGAGACTAACATGAAAAGGTAAAATATTGTTTTTCCCTTGTATTCTCCATTTACAAATAGAGACTGTGACTCCTTTTAAGCTGATAGGGAAAATACACCAATATTTACTAAGAGTCTATCTAATTTTCAGTATTTCTCTTTATAGTTATATAACAGAGGATCCATCTTGAAAGAGTTCTCTTCAGAATGGATGATAAATATTATTGTATTATATATACCTTCGTAATACAATAAGCCAGGTGTTATTTCTTATTCAAAGTTCTACAGATAACTATGAATTCAAAATATGGAAATTAAAAATATCTGTAGACACCTTTCTAAACCTCTTATTCTTTCATCTTTCAGGTAGATAAATTTAATAGCTGTTTTCCCATCAGTTTTCCATTTGTATTTATAATTCACATGGGAAAGCACACTTTATGGCATGTTATGTCATGACATAGCAGTTATGAATCAAAATAATGATGTATATAGTATGGCCCAAAACTTCTCGAGTATTGTGAAATTCTTTACTTGGGGGAAAAAAAAAAGGTTCAGTTTATTTTTCCCGGTCCATTTCTACAGAAGAACATAAAAGAGGTACAACAAGAAATAAGGATTTTCAAGCCTTCTTTTTCAGGCTATTTAAATAGGAGAATAACTTCCAGAACTAGTGCTCAGACTTTTAATGATATCTCAAGCACATCATTACTCTATTACTGAGTCATGCCAGAAGGACAGAATTAACCAGCAGCTATTTTTCATGGCTCAGGAATGTAGAAACTCCCAAGGTGAGATTTGCTATTTGGGACAAGTCTATATATATTTTAAGAATTTTATTCCTTTTATGCAAATTTAATTTAAACATTCAATGGAAAAATCTATCACATAATCACAATGAATAAATTATCAGGGTGATATGTTACTGCTCTTCAGAATATGCTTTAATGTTGTTCATTATAAAATTCAAAACTTTGGTCCTGATGAATTCCTGAGAATTTTGAGCCTTGTCTTCAATGTGTTCAAAGTGTAATTCCACAAATAGGAATAAATATATAGAAATAGTCACTGGACAAAGAGGAATCTTTATTTTTTAAGAAACATATTTTAAAGAAAGGGCCTTGTGCTGAGAAGAACCTGTATTCATACCCCAAACAGTTTAGGCGGTAAACTGAGATGCCAGTGTTAGATGACTCGTCAGCCTTAGCTCCCTGTGTTGCCTGGAGGGAAAGATCAGCCTTTTAAGACAATCTTTAGTGGACAAAATCCTCTCTGAGAGCTGTCAGCTTCTCCTCACTGAATGCACATGTAGCCTGGAATGATCACACTCCAGTCACAAGCACTTTACTTATATGACTAAATTTATGAGAAGATAAATCTAATCCTGATTTGTGCACAAGTTCACCAATACTATCTCAAGTTGCCTCACTCCCTTCCTCCCTTTTTTGCTGGTGCCCTGCTTGTGTGCTTTGCTTATACCTTTATTCATACCATTCTGGAGTAAAACATGAATTTCCTGCTGTGAACCAGATCACAGTCCATGATAGGACCCAGACCTTAAAGCATATAGGTAAACCAGTCCAGAGCACTTGACTATCATACTTTCTGCTGACGGCATCAGAAAAACCTAGATGCTTCCAGCGAGATGAAAATTTCATCCATTGACATAAAAAACACACCAGCTGGCTAAAACAGCTCTCCAGTGAGATAAGCATAATCTTTCAAAGAGGCAAAAGCAAAGACATCATGTTTGAAAGTGAGCCCTGAAACAAGAGGACATTTTATCTAGAGGTATTTTATCTGGAGATGATACATGAAATAAAGCCATTTAACTGTTTTAGAAGCACGAGTGGGTAATTTAGGTGCTTAATTTTAGCATGAGGTCTGAGAAGAAAGGAAAACCTCTGAAAGGATAACAATGTTGTTTGATTCACATGACTCACTTTGAGTGATTTAGTTCATCCTGCCAGAAATCTTGTGACTCATCAGCTGGATCTCTGTGTCTGCTCTGTTGGCTCCAATGGTAGCTATATGTTACACGTAGACACCCAGATTTGGATGTCTTCCACCTCATCTACTGAAATCAGCAAGAAGTAACCTAGAAGATCCTTGGAAAACTCTTTGGTCCCAGTGTAAGTGGACTGGCTCTCGCTCTTTATTTGTAAGCGTCTTAAGTTTTGATGCTATGTGTTGCTGTTGCTTTTCTACTATTGGTCTTTTGGGTGTTTTGTTTGCTTGTTTGAATGACCAGAGTGAACAGAAGTACAGCCAACCAACAAGCTTTGGTTGGCTCAAAAGCATTATTTGTTTCAGAATGCAAAGGCAATCTGCTGCAAACACTTTCTGTATAGTTGAATGAATACATGCATTGTCTACATTGACCCTATTTTGCTTGCAGACTCCACCTTTCCTCTTTTCAAGCCTCAGGTCTCTGAGTCCATAATTCAGAAGTGTCAAGCTACACATGAAGGATGATGGTTTATTAAATTTTCAAAATGCATTCCATATGTAACAGACTGGCTAGAAATATTGAGAGCAGTTATTTGAAGTAAGTATTTTGCTTGTCCTGTTCAATCATGACTGCAATAGCTGCAGGCAATTGCTTTGCCTATTGGCCAGTCTGAATTATTGACTGGATTAGTAGATTGGGTGCAAGTTAAGGAACTCTCTTCTTTCAATATTTCTGTAAAATGGCAAGTGCAATTCTCCACTGTGGCTGTGGTCAATCCAATAAAAAATAAGGTTAAATAAAATTAAGATTGTTCAGTCCCTGAACAGAAAAGACCAATGAAATTCACAGCTGGGCTAGACGCTTCGTTTAGCCCATGCTACAAATGGAGAAAAATGAACTAATGGTAGAGTTAAAACAGTATGTCAGATTTAAGTCTCCCACACTTTGTCAATTTGGAATTAGAAGACTTTTATATTGCTTTAGCCTATATTTTTTATTTGGCAGTAAACAGAATGCCATTGTTTCAGGATTTCTTTCTTTTTTTTTCTTGTGGAGGATTAAAAAACATATTTCCCTGTCCTGGAAGGCATAAAAGCAGGAACATACATATTATTTAGCCGTTTCCTCAGCTTGTCATCTGTCATCATTCTTAACACTGGAATCAACTCATGTTAGTTAAAGTTTTTGGTTTGGTTTGGTTTGGTTTGGTTTCCAGTAAAAGAAGATATTTAAAACAGAACTAAACTCACTGCAGTTTCTTATTTCAGTATTAAAATATAAAAAAAAAAAAAAAAGCAAAAAACAGCTCAGAGGTTACCTGACAGGTACAACTTGACAAGTAAATATTCAGTTACAAAGCTCATTTCATTTTGCCACATAAAAGAAAAAGCAGAAACAAAAGAATTATTTGAGATGTTATAGCAGCTCCATTTATGCTCACCACTAAAAATTGTCACATTCACCACAGTTTGTACCATTGTAGCTGGGTTACTGCAGTTATTTACCCATTAATTATGAGAAGGTAGGCATGTGCAATCTCATATTGCATTGTAGCTGCTTATTCATATAGATTACTTAATAGTGACTGCCATGTCAAAATTAGTTGCTCAAGAATTTTTGCAGTTAAAATGAAGATTGTGAGCATTCTGCAAATCAGCTATAAACATAGTTGAAACACTTACTAAATTTGAGTTTATGACTGCTTTGTGTCACTGGAGCCACACAAAACAGCCAGAGTACAGCAGTAAATCTGACCTTTGATTTTTATAATATATTTTAGCTGTTTATACTGTTTCTTATCCTGAATATCTGAGCGGCTTCTATGTAGTGTGAATGGTAACATCTTTTCTCAGACAGTTTGTATGCAAGGTACTTAAGACTCATTTTTATATCCATGCTTTCTCCTCTGCCTTTGCCTTTGCCTTTGCCTTTGCCTTTGCCTTTGCCTTTGCCTTTGCCTTTGCCTTTGCCTTTGCCTTCTGAAGATTCTATCACTATACACTATTGTAAGGCTTGTTTAGAAAATACTAAGAAAGTACATTTTAGGTATTTGTGATGTATGATCTGAAGAATATTTTAATGCATTAAAAGGACTAATAATGAAAGACACATTATTTGATATGTAATTAATTATAAATAGACCTAATAAGCAACTAAAATATAAAGGGAAGTTAGATAAAACTTAAGAACATCAGAGGAAAAATAAAGACATCTTTTATAATGCATATTATACTTAGAAAACATCATGAGTAGGTGGAATTATTCTCAATAGCACCATAAACAGTAGCTATGGACCAGACCAGAGGGAATTTGGTCCTGAAGGGATCTGGACAAACTCTGCAACAGCTCTGCAAAGTTTTTTTCTAAAAGCTAAGCCTTCCATTACAAGTAACAGCTCTGAATATAATTCTGAAAAATCTAACAAATTATGAATCTTAGATGATTAAAAACAGATTTCACAAAAGCCTACCTATTGAGCAATACCCTGAGCAATACCCATGTGTTACTGGAAAAATCCCGCTTCTAAAATTATTGGGTTTCTAGCAACTTCCATGGATCCTGAGCTTCAAAAAATAGCTTCAGCTGCAATTGATAAAACTGCCTAATGACTCAGTTTCACGTTTACCATCTTTCCGATTTTCCCAGAAAATATTTAACTATTCCACAAAGTGAAATAATTTAGAATCATAGAATCATAGAATAACTCATGTTGGAAGGGACCCATAAGGATCATTGAGTCCAACTCCGTGCTCCTCACAGGACTACCTAAAACTAAACCATATGACTAAGAGTGTTGTCCAGATGCTCCTTGAACTCTGACAGGCTTGGTGCCATGACCACTTCCCCGGGAAGCCTTTTCCAGTGACTCACCACCCTCTCAACGAAGAACCTTTTCCTAATCTCCAATCTGAACTTCCCCTGACACAACTTCATTCCATTTCCTCGTGTCCTATCGCTGGTCACCAGAGAAAAGAGATCAGCACCTCCCCCTCTGCTGCCCACCTTGAGGAAGTTGTAGACTGTGATGAGGTCACCCCTCAGCCTTCTCTTCTCCAAGCGGAACAAACCAAGTGACCTCAGCAGCTCCTTGTAAGTCTTGCCCTCGAGGCCTTTCACCATCTTGGTCGCCTTCCTCTGGACACAGTTGAACAATTTGATGTCCTTCTTGTATTGAAGTGCCCAAAACTGCACACAGTACTCAAGGTGGGGCCGCACCAGTGCAGTGTAGAGTGGGACAATCACGTCCCTCAACCAGCTAGCTATGCTGTGCTTGATGCACCCCAGGACACGGTTGGCCCTTATGGCTGCCAGGGCACACAGCTGACTCGTATTCAACTTTCCATCAACCCAAAGCCCCAGATCTCTTTCTGTAGGAGCCATTCATATTGTCCCATTTCAGCCAGAATATCCTATATTCTAGTTACTGAATGTGATGAAAATTGTATTAATTTAAAGCAACAAACAAAACTCAACTCATTCTTGCTATATTTGGATATTTATTTGTCTTGTGATGTGCTAGTTAAGGTGCATAGAGTGCTTAGGGGAGCACTTTTTGCTCCCTGAATATCTCCAGGGGGGAACCCAGTAAGTAGACCTGAACTGAGACTGCTGCTGAAAAAGGTGTCAGCAGGAGAAATAGGCGGAGGAATAGCTAACTGGAGGTCTTGAAGGGGTTTGCCCTTGAGCTAACACATGCTTGTAAGCCTGTAAAAACGTTCAGACCTTATACACATAAAGGGTTGTACTGACAGAAAGACAGACATGCTTTTTGGATAGGTTTAGGGACTTAAAATGCAGTTAAATGGCCAAATCATGCCTATCTAATTCTAATTCTATGAACCCTTTCACAGAAGAAACCTAAGTTTTGGGGGTTTTATTCTGCTTCTCCCTTTATGTTGCTACATATGTTCCTGTGGTTAAGCATATTCATAATATTCCTTGTAAGAGATAGAAATAAGCATACTTGTTTTAGAACTACTTGTGGACAGATTCTGAAGTCCTTCAGTTGCCAATTTTACCACTAAATACTAGTTACAGCTTGCCAGGCAAAACTATAATAAACTTAAAGTGATCACATTTTATTATACATTGCAATGTTGAATAATATTTTTTGCCTTGTGGAAAAGTGGGTAATATAATACTTTAAGTACTGGAACATAAAAGACATCAAAGAATTAAATTTGACTCCAAATAATGTAAAATATTATATTCACTCTAAATTTCCATTTCCAGGATCAATGTTCAATGGAGTGTTCTTCAAAGGGATTCTCTAGTTTCCTTCCTTTCCCCAGTCCCTTCTTTTTATTTTCCTCTCGATATTAAAACAGTTCCGCAGCTGAATCAGATCTTTCTGGTTAATAGCCTGCCATGCATTCTCTGGGGAGGATTTAGTTGGGTGCAATAGAGCACATTGTTATGACCTACTTCTGAGTTTCAGATAATTTGCACGAGTGGGTGTCTCAGGACTATTCTCTATGTTCAAGTTCCCTGGTTCCAGATTTGCTTCAGTTGGAGCTAACTTGAATGTTTTCCACCATGATATATATACTTTTGTCATATCTAACACCTAAAGAAGAATGTGAGAGGAAAGGTGATTGGCTATAATCAATGGGCAGAGTAGCCTGAGCTGGCTGAAGGTGAGCCACCAGCAGTTTCAGGGCTCAGTGCATGCGCACTGCTAACTTTGCTTTCTGGGAGGAAACAATTAAAGGCAGAGCCTACAGTTTGTTTCCCCACAGGCAATACACTGTTCTGTCTCACCATCACAAATCTGGCCATTACTAGGTCAGCCTGCATTTTCCATTTTTAAGCCTTGGTGTTATTTCTCCTTTTCTGATTTAACATTAGTGAAAAACAGCATCAGCGACAACAACAAAACCTCCCAGAAAACAGCCCCGAAAACAAAGAACCAAAACATTATTCAAGTACTTGTAGACATGAAGAAATCATTGGTTTCCTTAGCAACTGAATGCAGTTCTATATTAAGAACAAGAAAGTAATTAACCCTCTAATGTGAGATAATGCTGGAAACACATTTAAGTCTGCATGAATTTTTGGCTATTGCTCTAGCATATTAAAATTTTAAATGATAAAGACTAATCTCTGGTTAGCCATCCTATTAAAACAAGTGGAAAATTCCCTGGAACAGTGGTATATGTCGTGAATGGAAAATATCCAGACTGTAGATTGTAATTGTTGGTCCTGATAGAAGCAGCTGTGTGGTCCTGTAAGTTCATTATACTGTAAGATGGCTTTCTCTCCTCTTGTACATGCAACTATGATATGTCTTAGTTGTTTGGAGTGACATATTGTTGTAGATTTTCTGTCTCGGTCTCTGCTAATAGTTTTTCCTCATCCTTCACTATGAAGTTAGGAGAATCATGTGTTCAGATATATATTTGGGTGTGAATATGTTCCTCTGCAATTAAAATCTTTATAACTACGATTCAGAAGTACATGCTTTGACAAATATAGCATGATTCAGTGGAATATTTAAACATCCCACAAACTTTAAGAACAAGAACAGTTTTAGCAATTTCTCAGTTACTACCTATAAAGTTGTAATGAATGTCTAACCACGTGGCTTGACCATCAAAGTACAGAATTTTGCAGACTTAGAGGTGGTTGTGGTGTAGTCATCTGATTTCAGAATATTTCCTATTTGTGTAGGTGTTTAAATGTGGTGCAAAATTTGAACCTTGGATACCATATTGAAAAATGTTAACTATGATTTAGCTAACTAACAGAAATGACTGCAGTATATACAAATCTCTTTAGAGGATCTCATTCTATTACACTGCAAAAATGCAAATTAAGGCTTAGCGATTGCTAAATATTATTAAATAATACTGAAATAATACAGGTTGATTTTAGTTAATTTTTGCTGGAAGAATGGTCACATCTGATATTTAAAAACCAAAATTAAATATTTTTTGGGAGTTTGATTTGTGTATCATGTTAATGAACTTTTTGCTTTCTTGTTCTTTGTTTTTCTAATACTGTTGGCTAAAATAACAAACAAAGAAAAATAGTCTACTTCAGTAATAACTGTGTAACCCAGCTGACTTTTGTGGGATTTTCTCAGCATTAACAAAAGACAGGATTTCACCTTCTAGCCAAATGAGTTCATGGTGTATCCTTATTGGCTTCACAGGAGTTTTATACCAAGAATACAGCTGGCCCCTGCTTCTTTCATGGTGTTGTGCCAAGGCTTATTAGAATAGAAGTCAGACTCTGCTTCTGAAGCAATGATAGGAGGTATAGCACTTCAATGTACTCTTCACTGTTAGGATCTTTCAAAAAAATTTTGATCAGGCTGGTTCAACGTCATTATGTGCCCCTATTTCTAAACTGTACCTAACTGTCAAGATGGTTGAGATTACATATTAGATATGGTCAAAACTCTGCCCTGTCTGACTGATCAGATCTTATCAAGGTAAGGCTATTCAATTTCTCTATTTTTTTTTCTTCTTTTTATTGTAAGAGAGGAATGTGTTATAAATGTACAGGCTATATGCAATGCTTTTTAAATAGAAAAACTAGAATTCTAAACTTTTTCCTACATAGTCACACCAGGATCATCTTTCAAAGTTTTATTCCTTTCCTTCTATGAGAAAAGAGCTATAAAAAGTTTTGGTGTAGGATTCTGTCATGATACCTATAATTTATAGTTTTCACATATTGTGTGATGTGTATGAATACATAAGTGAGAATGTGTATGCACATGTGCGGTTTTTTTGTTTGTTTTCTTCTGGAAAATAATCTTTTAGGACTAAGGAAAAGCAATCCACTTTGGAACCTGTAACTCTTAAAACCTCTTCAGTCAGAATGAAACAAGTATAAAAATCTCTTTTCATTTTCAGTGAAAAAGTTTTTAGTTATACATTGTGAGAGTATTGTACAAATATTGCCATCTTAGTTTTATACATACAGTGATATTTTAAGCAGATTATCTGCTGGAACTGATCATAGGAAACCCAGATTTGTACATACAGTTTTCACCTGAAGGGGCTAAATCACTTGTTCTCTGGCCTAGAGCAATGATTTATAAACACGTATGGAGTAGCTAAGGAGTGGGAAGGAAGGAAGGAAGGAAGGAAGGAAGGAAGGAAGGAAGGAAGGAAGGAAGGAAGGAAGGAAGGAGGGAGAAGAAGGAGGAGAAGAAAAGACAGAAAGAAGGAAGCAAGGGAAGAAAATAGGAAAGAGAAAGAGAGAAAATGAGAGAAAGAAAGAGGAAATGAGAGAAAGAAAAAGAAAATAATTTCTCACACTTCTATTTGTCAACTTTATCTTGATCATTGTATAGTCTTATCTGTCCTTTATCATTTGTTTTCTTTTATGCAGATACCTCTTAAGCATGAAAATATTCACTTACTGTGTGCCCTGTTATAGAGGATTGTGACTGTCATCCACCATATGAATAACAGAAAGCACAACCAGTGCTAATCTTATCAACTCTTCTCCTCTACAGTAAGCAGTGCAGTTTGGAGTAGTGACTTTAAGACCATCAAAAATTCCATTGAATGTGCCTTTCTTCTCTGTTGTCATTGGATCTCCCAGTGAATTGTAATTTATTTATGGGGGATGAATGGACTGAGAGTAGTCCTGTGGAGAAGTACTTGGGGATACTGGTGGATGAAAAATTGGATATGAGCCAACAATATGCCCTTGCAGCCCAGAAAGCCAACCATATCCAGGGCTGCATAAAAAGGAGCATGGCCAGCAGGTCAAGGGAGGTGATTCTTTCCCTTTACTCTGCTTTCATGAGACCCCATCTGGAGTCCTTCATCCAGATCTGGGATCTCCGGTACAGGAAAGACACGGACCTGTTGGAGCGGGTCCAGAAGAGGGCCACGAAAATTATCAGAGGGCTGGAACACCTCTCCTATGAAGAAAGGCTGAGAGAGTTGGGCTTGTTCAGCCTGGAGAAGAGAAGGCTTTGGGGAAACCTTATTGCAGGCTGTCAGTACTTAAAGGGGGCTTATAAGAAAGGTGGAGAAAGACTTTTTTTCCAGGGCCTGTTGTGACAGGACAAGGGGCAATTGTTTTAAACTGAAAGAGGGTAGGTTTAGATTGAACGTATGGAGGAAATTTTTTACAACGTGGTGAGACAGGTTGCCCAGAGAGGTTGGGGATGTCCCATCATTGGAAGTGTTCAAGGTCAGATTGGACATGGCTTTGGGCACCCTTAGCTAGTGAAGGATGTCTCTGTCCATGGCAGGTGGCTTGGACTAGATGATCTTTAAAGATTCCTTTCAATCCAAATCACTCTATGATTCTATGACTCTGTGGTGACAGGAGACTCATAGATAACGGCTGTGAAAACATAAACTATACTAACATCCACTTGGTTTAATATCTAATGGATTTCCACATCTAGGATTTAAATCGCTTCGTTTACTGAATGACAGAACAACGTTTTTCACAGAAGTCCTTTCAGGACTTATGTTGAAGTTCATCCCCAGGACCCTTCCTGGCTTCCTGTGTATGATGTCATTTTAGTTGCTTACAGCTAGTCGCTCCATCTAACCACTGCTGTTACAAAATCCCCAGGGTGGGCACCATCATTCTTGTCTCTCATTTTTCTCAGCTGCTGGAACCACCCCACATCACTCCGCTCTTCTAAGAGAAGCAATTCTTTCTCAGCTATGTCCTCTCTACTTCCTGAAGTTTATTTCCCCCTCTAGAGTTGAAGGAAGGGTGAAAACAGAGACCATCATGTAATGATTAACAGAGGGGCATCTACCATAGGACTGCTTTCTGTGAGTCTGAACTGAGACCCTCAGATCTCCTTCTTATTGTAAGGATATAGATTGATTGGATCACAATGAAAAAGGAGGTAAGAAAATAAATATTTAGCTTTTTGTGTCCATGAAAAACAATTATGAACAATCATTTTCAAGCGTAAAGTTAATTAAAGTCTCAGTGAAGCAAATAACTTACAATATCTTCCTAAAAAAAAAAATCATAACATGCTATCTAAAGATACTTGCTTTTTTTTTTTTCATGTGTGTATCTATATGTGTGCTTCTGTATGTGCAGAGAGGAGGAAGTCATTGATTCCCAAATAAACCCTGATAAAGGGGGAATAGATGGCTTCTTCAGCTGTAGTGAAAGATCAGTATCTTTCATTGAAACACAGACTTTAGATTTCAGGACATAACAAAAATGAGTGCATTTGATGAGAATGGATTCGATGCTGTAGAGGGGAAATAGGCTGAAAACCTAACTGAATTCATATATGGATAGGTAGACAGCAAGAAAGATTATATGATTTTACTGACAAATAAAGATGGTATGATTTCAGTGTCTGGGACTGAGACAGTATATCCACTGCAGTAACTTACAACAATAATTTGACATTTACAGCGGAGAGATATATAGGTTCTAAAAATGTCTTCATAATGTATCAGAACATATCAGAAGTTTCCTCAATGGGAGACAGTGAAGTAAGCTGAGTATTTGAAATGCATGCTACATGTATAATTTCCTGCCTTCTTTCTTTGATGTAGGTTTATGTCCAAATCTGCACTTTTTGGCATATATTTGTGATGATTTAAGAGTTACATTTATATTCAAATTCTAATTTTGATCCAGCCATGATGAACTTGCTGATGATACCAAACTGGGAGGTGCTGTTCACTCTCTCAAGGGACAAGAGGCCTTGCAGAGGAATCTAGATAGATTGGAGCATTGGGTAATCATCAGTGGCATGAAATTTAACCAGTCCAAGTGCCGGATTCTGCACCTGGGATGGAGTAATGCCATGTACAAGTATAGATTGGGAAAGGAGTGGCTGGAGAGCAGCCCTGCAGAAAGGGATCTGGGGGTGCTTGTCGACAGCAGGCTCAATATGAGTCAGCAGCATGCCCTGGCAGCCAAGAGGGCAAACCGCATCCTCAGGTATATCAAACACAGCATAACCAGGTGGTCAAAAGAGCTGCTTATCCTACTGTATTCAGCACTGGTGCAGCCTCGCCTTGAGTACTGTGTGCAGTTCTGGGCCCCACAATTTAAGAAGGATGTGAAGGTCCTTGAATGTGTCTGGAGGACAGCAACAAAGCTGGTGAAAGTGTTGGAAGGCATGTCCTATGAGGAGCAGCTAAGGACTTTGGGTTTGTCTAGTTTGGAGAAAAGGAGGCTGAGGGGCAGCCTCATTGCTCTCTACAACTTCCTGAGGAGGGGAAGTGGAGAGGGAGGTGCTGATCTCTTCTCCCTGGTATCCAGTGATAGGATGCGTGGGAATAGTTCAAAGCTGCGCCAGGGGAGGTTCAGGCTGGACATTAGGAAGCATTTCTTTACTTGAGAGGGTGGTCAAGCACTGGAACAGGCTTCCTAGAGAGGTGGCTGATGCCCGAAGCCTGTCAGTGTTTAAGAGACATTTGGACAATGCCCTTAACAACATGCTTTAACTTTTGGTCAGCCCTGAAGTAGGCAATTGGACTAGATGATCGTTGTAGGTCCCTTCCAACTATTCTATTCTATTCTATTCTATTCTATTCTATTCTATTCTATTCTATTCTATTCCATTCCATTCCATTCCATTCCATTCCATCCATTCCATTCCATTCCATTCCATTCCACTTTCAAGTCTATCTTCATTATGACCTTTATCAAAATATATGGTATTCCAGTACCACTCCTGATAGGAGTTTGGATCATATGTATCAGACATTTAATTAGAAAACCTTCAACAGTGTGTCAGTTTGAGGGTGAGAGTATGCAACAGCAAATGGCAAGGAAATTGTAAGCTTCACAGCTTGAAAGATTGGTTTCAAGTGAGTAAGAGAGAGGATCTGAACCTGGAGTGGTGACATGTAAGCATAAGCGAGCCCTTTGGTTTCTATGAAGCTATGGTTAGTTCACTGCTATTAACTGGCAATCAATATTGGGAGACACAGCCAAAACTATAACAAGCCTAATTTTTTAAAATAAATCCTCCCTGTAAGTTAGCTTTAATTCCACAAAAAGTGAAGGAAGTGTATGGCTCTCAACTAAAATGTTATTGTCCAAGTCCTTTCTACCATTTTCATTTTGGAAATAAACGTAGCTCAATGGTAGTTAGCTTTTCATGTTCAGAGAACATTCATGCAGCGGACAGAGTCATATCTACACATGGCATCTTAAAGCCTACTTTTGCTAGTACAGTGCCAAGATTATCTTTTTTATCTATGATATCTTATTCCAAATGTGAGACATGACAGAAATCTCACAAACAGTAAAAGTGGTAAATGATAAGTTTAAAAGTGTACCAACTGCACCTGTCTTATAAGTAAAAATAGACCTTTTCACCTGTTCGAACTAAGCAACACAATCAGAACAAAAAATTGACACTATTAGAAAGCTATTAAAATCATGTGGCACTCACTGCATGACAATTTAATATTATTGAAAGTCTAATATCAATATGTATCCCTAGGTCATTATTTCAGTGCAGTTTCTTGCCACATACATGCAAAAATTGTAAATTTGTTTGAAGTGTTTCTAATGAAACACTTTTCAGTGATAATATTAAATATATTCAATAATAAATATTTTGAATATAAAATAATGAAATATTTTAATACAGGGTCAAACATTTGTTTAGATGAAGACATTTATATTTACTATACTTCTTTAACTAAATTTCTTTAAAAAAAAAAGTAGTTGATTTTCTGAGTCAATTTGAGGTTATCCAGTAATGTAGAAAATACAAGAATGTCAAAGGTAAAGATAAGACACACCTATCACAAGACAATGAAAATCACGTTATAGTGAGGAACATGATATTACAGTCCACACAACTGTACTTGTGTATATGAAAGTCAAACATTCTAAGTAGTACTTCATGAAATTTTAAACCATTGAACACCTTTCCTTCTCAAAATCCATCAAAAAAGAGAAAGCCAAAAAAAAACCACCCCAGGAAAAAAGAAAGCATATTCACCTCAGCTGAAACTGATCAAGTCTACATGTAAATTGAACACTGAAAAAAACAGAACTGATATTTGACTTCTAGTGCATGACCACTGAGGATCATGAAAAGTTTATCCTTTAACAGCCAGTAATAAGCTGACAAAAAAGTTCGAAGTCTTATGTCTGGCACATAACACCCCTTTTTCTGATTTTTTTCTTTTATTCCTTCTGACATAAACGTTGCCTCCTACCTGTTCAAATCTTTTGACAGTACTATTTAAAATAGCAAAAGGAAGTGAGTTCTGTCTTTCTCCAGAAAGCAATGCATCCTTTGCACCTTGCCAGTCCAAACTCATCATGCTATCTTCTTACCAGCAGTTTATGGGAGATTAAGTGCATCATGTTTTGAACTATCTCATAAAAATTGTCATAAAGGTACCGGTGATAATGGATTATCAATGTCATTATCCTCTCCTCAAGAGTATATTAAGTATATAGATTAAGCCATCCATTCTTCAGAGGTTTTTGTAAGAACCTTGATCACAAAAAGATAATTCATAGAAAGTATTATAAGAGAGGCAGACAAAAAAATATCCAATTAGCATGAGTGATGAAAGTGCTGAGAAACAGCTACTGAGAGTCCTGAACACAGCAGAAAATGTAGAGGAACACTAGAGAGAATTTGTGAAACTTCAGGGGAATACTGCTAAGAGAGTATGGGAAAAAAGAAATTAAGATGATAATGACTTGGCTTAGTTCTCATCACCCCTCAATTTGTTGTTTTGTTTCCAGTGACTTAACTTGTGCAAAATGATTCAAAGAGGAAGGGATATAATCACAAAAACAACAGACAGAAAGTGGGTAGCATCACTGTGGCTGTATGTCTAGTTTAGGCTATACATCTAGTTTAGGGGACCCAGGAATATTTCCTATGTTTGTGTTTTATGCAAATCTCGGCCTTGGTGTAAGAGTCAGACCTGAGAGATTTCAGCGTCCTTCTCAGCCTCACAATTATTCTCATAGAAAGGAAATTCTGGAGACCTCAGTCTTTACTAGGAAGACCAGAGTTCAGGAATCCCAGGTCCCAGAGACCAGGGGGAAAATCTGGAGAAAGGAATATGCACCCTTGGTGGAAAAGGATAAGGTCAGTGAATACTTAAGCGAACAGGACATACGGGCCCAGATAGGATACACACACAAGTACTGAGGGAGCGGGCAGATGTCATTGCGAGGCCACTCTTGATAATCTTTGATTGATCATGGCAATTGGAAGAAGTGCCTGTAGACTGGAGGAAAGCAAACGTCACTCCTATCTTCAGGATGGGCAAGAAGGAGGACCCAGGGAACTGCAGGCCATTTAGCTGCACTTTGATGCTTGGGAAGGTGATGGAGCAATGAAGCCTGGAAACAATTTACAGACACATGAAAGACAAAAAAGTCATCAGGAGTAGTCAGCATGGATTCACCAAGGGGAAAGGGTGCTTGACAAATTTGATAAAATTCTATGATGAAATGACTGGCTTGGTAGATAAAGGGAGAGTAGTGAATATTATCTGCCCGGAATTCAACAAGATCTTTGCCACTGTCTTCCAGAAGATCCTCATAGACAATGCATTTAAGTATGGGCTGGATGAGCAGACAGTGAGGTGGACTGAAAACAGGCTGAACAGTTGGGTCCAGAGGGTGGTGATCAGTGGCATGAAGTCTAGGTGGAGGCCAGAAACAAACAGTGTACCCCACGCG
>NW_008825618.1:4365395-4367705 GCF_000699105.1 Pygoscelis adeliae
GGAGAGGAGAGGAGAGGAGAGGAGAGGAGAGGAGAGGAGAGGAGAGGAGGCTCAGGGACATCTTGTTAACGTATATAAATACCTGAAGGGAGGGTGCAAAGAGGACAGAGCCAGGCTCTTTTCAGTGGTGCCCAGTGACAGGACTAGATGCAATGGGCACCAACTGAAAGACAGAAGGTTCCCTCTGAACATCAGGAAACACTTTTTTACTGT
Organism: Pygoscelis adeliae; assembly: GCF_000699105.1. NCBI lineage: Eukaryota > Metazoa > Chordata > Aves > Sphenisciformes > Spheniscidae > Pygoscelis > Pygoscelis adeliae. The sequence continues at coordinate 4,365,609 of NW_008825618.1, forward strand.
GAGGGTGACTGAGCACTGGTACAGATTGCCCAGGTACGTTGTGCAGTTTCCATCCTTAGAGATATTCAAAACCCATCTGGATGTGGTGCTTTCCCTTCTTTTACACTGTTTTTTTAGAAGTTTTGTCTGCATTGCTAGACTGCTCTGTCCTAGAATTTTGTAGGCTTTTATTAAGGGACTAAATAGTTCAGGGTTTTTTCTATGTGTCTAACACTATCACCACTCTAAGGAAAATCATACAACAGCAGGTGAAGATGCTGCATAAAAAAGCACAGTGTGAATAGACCATCTCACACTGCTCCAGCTTCACATCTTTCATTGCTGTTTATAATAAGCTAAAGGGTAGACTTTGAGAGGCCAGACACACACTCATTTGGTCTCATGATTGTGATAGGATGTTGGCTAGTGTGCAATTTTTATTAAACAGAAAGATACAAAATGCAGCTCACCTTAGAAAATCACTGTGGGTGGTTGAAGACAGAGGTACTTTTAGAATTATATGAAGTGTGCTCATAGATCATGTAGTCAGGTGGCTGTGCATATAATTGCAGAAGTATTCATACAACAAGTCTATTGCTTCATCTCAAGGTCTTTTTTATTAAGCTGGGTACTGTGTTGCATAGCCTGTTATGATGAAGTGTGTGCAGGAACATGCACATTAGAGTGGAAGACTTACTGAAAACTCAACCTTTTCCCTCATAACTGAACCCTCAGAATTTGCGTGGAGCTGCAAAGGTTCAAGTAAGGAGAGCAATTTGATATTCATTTTGTAGCAATAAGAGATAATTAAGTAGCAGTATGCATTTTCATTGACAAGAATTGTAGGTTGAATGAGCAAGTTTTCACTCCACAAAATATACCCTTTTTTTTGATCCCTCAAAGTGCATGCTGGTGGAAAAGCAATATCACAGGGCACCCCATCATGGGTCACAGGGTATAGTCTCATTTAAGTAACAGGAAGGTGGACTTTAGCACATCTCACCTCTACATCTGTTCACATCTAAAGCCACACATTTTTCCTTGCCACGTTCTTCATCTCCCATGTCAAAGAATCAGATCACGCTTCATTATGTGTGCTGCTTCATTATTGTCTTATCTGCTGTGATTTCTAACAGTGATCACAGTTATGATTTTGGACTGTCTTGATGATGAGACCTCACAAGTCTGCCTATGTTACGAAATTAAAAAGGTTCTTTTTGGGACAATTTTACCTCGTGTCTGTAGTTAGTCATGTGGTATGCACTGAGGTGATCACCGGTGTGCTCAAGGCTGTTCCTCTCCCACTAGTACCAAACATAAGTCACATACCAAAACTCCAGGTAGAGCACCCTAGGGCAAATGGGATGCACATCCCTCCAGCAGGTAGTGTCCTACACACATACAGAACTTTTTTAGCAATGACAAGAAGACGTGGGACAGTTGGAAAAAAAAAAATCTGTTTCTTAACATCTGATAGGTATGTGGTAGGTGCCACAAGTCAGGGAAGAGCCGGAGCAGGGCTGCTTCATAAGGGGTGACGAGTTGGGGGTTGAAACAAGCTGACCCTTGCTCAAGCAGACCCCACCCTGGCAGTGTGCAGTCCCAGAGCACCTGCACAGGGGGAGCAGTGTCAGGACGGTGACAGTGATCGTAACGGGTCCCACCACAGGCCTACAACCAGCAGGCAAAGGCAAGGGGAGGGATCAGGTCCCAGGTCATGCTGTATGGCCAACTCAGGAGCAGCAGGGGATGAGGCTGGGTGCTGACCTGCCTACGGGGTGGCTCAGACCTTGACTGGGTGCCCTAGGCTGAGGTGTAATAGTGTTCCTGAGCGACAGGCAGGGGTCCCAGGTGTGGCTGGGCAGGGCCATCGGGGCTTGTGGGTGTACTCAGGGCCCTATACCCAGTACTCACAATTGGCATGAAGCTCATTCCTGATAAATATGTGATGTGGTTGTACAGTCCTAGAGCTGTAATGGAACATGGCAAATCACACCCCAGTCCCTCTCTCTTTGTGCCACCCAAGTCACTAAAGACATATCCATATGCTGTAGTAGGAACCATTGTAGGACCAATGATTTATTTTCTAAAGGCCATGCAAAGACCTAAAAAGCCTGG
>NW_008825618.1:4367728-4380972 GCF_000699105.1 Pygoscelis adeliae
GAAAGAGTTAGAGTTTATTATGATCCTATGAGAAGTTTGAACTAATAACTTTGAGAAAAAACTAATGCTCAACTAGTATTCCCCTAAGCCACCAAATATTTTATGTAGTCTTATAAGGATTCTTAGAGTATTATGGTAGATTAAGAGAGTTTTAAATGAGGTTGTTTTTTTTTAAATATTCCATTTTTATTACCTCTCTTATCTCTCTGGAAATGCAGAAAATTATAACTATAAACCAAATATATAATGGAAAAAGTTTATTTTTTTTAACCTAGTTAACTTAGTTGTTTTGGTTTTATTTGTTTTGTACCGCCAACTAGTAAGACACTAGTGACAAAATTGATGGTTGCTGACACTCTAATTTGAATGTTACTACATGAGTAACAGCAATGGCTTTTTATGTATTCAAAGATTACGGTATCTACCTGTAGCTCTGTGATAATAAGTTAGTCATGTAGGGTAAGCTCTAATTCAGGCACAGTTCCAGCTAATATAACAAACCTTGGTTTTACTGTCCAGCATTTTCTTGAACAATTTCCTTTGATGTTAAATGACATTCTTTATTTCTTCACCACAGATGAGTTTAATTTTAAAAAGTAAGGAGAAATTAGATCTTTTTTACATCTCTCTCTCTTCCTCTGATATTAATTTATTTGATATTTCCTACTTCCTTACATACTCTTTTGTGGGTGAGAAGTAGCTCATTTAAGGACATTACGATAAAGGAGCCCAGAAACCTAAGCTTGTGGGGAGAAGGTAGAACTTGTTGTCATAAGAACACCCAGACAAAGCAGCAACTTGTGACTAATTTTGTTAATGGGACTTCCACAGTCTTCATAGAAAACTGAAAACATTCTGGAGATCATGGACACATGGACTCGGCAGCACTGCAAGTTTGTGATTTATTTTTAACCGTTAGGTAAATGGCACTATCACAATGGCTATGATGATTTCAGTGAGATCATTTACATCTTATCTTTTTGTTTGTCATTTGCCACCTGAAATACATGCAGTACAATGCATAATAGCACTGTCTAGGAGTCTCAAACCCAGAATGGACACAGCCATCAAAGTACTTTGTATTTTATATGGTTCATAATCTGCAGGAGCTTGTCCACTATGGGTGTTTGCAGGAGTAATATTCATTTCAGAGAAATATTCTTTTCATAGGACCTTCAAAGAAGTTGGGTGTAGTGCCAGAGGATGTATCTGATATAAATTAAAGAACTTACTCAATAAAAACCTACATCCCTCCCCTTTATGTTTTACTGTTGTCAGGTATAGAACTTCTGCTGGTTATCACATGCAGACAAAGGATACTGTCTCACCTAGAAAGGCTGTTGGCAAGGTATAAATTCTGAAAGCCAACTCACACTTAAGAGAAGTCCAGAAAGATTGAAGAAGAAAAAAGAGAAAGAGAACACTTTCAAATGAAGGTCAAATTCTTTTCACATGTCAAATCCTTCTTACATGTGCATAGTATGCATAGTGAAAGCATGGTACCTGAGGAAGGACAGGGCTTTCTCAACAAGATTAGCCAAGATTAGGTACAGTTATGTTTCACAGCACTGGGCAAGAAGCCACTCTTGCCTTCTGGGGCTATCTGGAACTTCTCAAAACCCATTCAGATTAAATGAACGCGGAAGCCTTCTTCAGGCTGTGGCTTTGTGGCAGATTCCTCAGAGGAAAACAGACAACATTGCTATAAATCATATTGTGGTTTAGCACTTAAAAGCACCTGAGAAAACAAAAGTACTTCAACAGGTATGCTTAAAGCTACAATAAGCAAAACAGGGCCATTGTCACCTCTCTCCCAGTTTGAAAGCTACTGTAGAAATTGTATGGAAGGTGGTATTGCATAGCTACAAGATTCATACTTCTTCTCCACAGGGTCAGAATAGTCTCCCAATGCTTAATTTTCTACAGATTTGTGGAATGAATGCCACTGGGCATAACTGACCTCATAACTCTTGAATTACTGAGTACTTACTGGTAAAGAGTCCACCCAAAGCTTTGCAAGTGATTTATGTCTCTTTAACAGTTACCAAGTACTCCAGAGATGGATCCATCCTATAGTGGATTTGCTGGAGGATTTGGGGGAAGGAAGGAGGACACAAAGACAATTTGACTTTGTCTCTTGCTTGCTGGTTACCTCACAGATAGGATTTCAGCCTGTATTTGAATAATAACCCTGGGCAATTAAAGTCCTAAGGCCCCCAGAGAAAGTGCTTAAGAGACAAGAGCATAGAAATGCCCTTGCCACACTGTCAAAGGACAAAGCAGTAGAGAGTTCCTCCTCATTTTCTGAAAAGATATTACCAATTTAGATACATTGCATCTAGAAATTTCCTGAGATATGGGTCATCTACCCAGAGTCTTCAACTGTATTGTTGCCTTTTATGTATAGCTCAAGTCTTGGCATATTTACACAGTCCAATTTCCTAGCATGATTCTGCTAAAGCTAACAGAGTTAAATCAACAAGAAACATGACATCTCCTTTGTGTTATGCATTTACTGATAGAATCATAGATCTGTATTACCTATTCACTTGGAGCAGTAGGTCTGCATTATAACACACTTGTTCAGAAGTATACTTCAAAAAAAGTAAAGATATTAACTATTTTTTAAAAGTGATTTGCAATAGTGGAACACTGCAGAAATTAACACTTTTTGGAGGAAATTTTAGCATAATTTACCAGTATTTTCAGCAAATGCATCTTGCTATTATGGTTATGGTATACCTGAAAAGCAGGACTGTGACAGTTTAATGCAAAAACAATTATATTCTATGCTAGAAATACTACAAGTGTTTTCCAGTGGAGGAGGAAATAGTAAAAGTCCCAGCATTTTAATAAATTTACTGCATTTTTTCCTTAGATCTTCAATATCACCTGTCAAAAAAGTACAAGAACGAACCATATCATTTGGTTGTTTGTAAATTGTATGGCTTTTATGTATAACTTTAGCTTGTAAACCCCTGATTTCTTTTCTTACAACAATGCAGACTCCAAAGGTAATTTGAAGCCTGTAACAATAGATTTGGTTTTAGTTACTTTTCTCTCATGGACCTTTTTAAAAACACCCTACAGACTCTGAAGACAGCCTGTACAGTAACAGGCTTTCTGCACTCACAGGTCAGTTCTCATGTCTCCTGATTTCCTTCACTTCTTTTCACTCATCATCCTACAAAGTTTATTCTAGTTGGTACCAAAGCACTCATTATGTGATTTCCAAATCTCAGCTATTACCATGCTAATTCTTTGTAGTCCAACACTTAAACATCAAAAATGTGTTTAAGCAACCTTAAAAGACCAAACTCTAATTCATTTCTATATAGACACAAATGGTTAAACTTTTAGTAGCAAAAATTGACAGAGGAAATTCAAAGCACCATTAAGCACATAAACATCAGCAATTTTACCTGAATGCAAAATGCATTCTGTAATTTTTTTCCCCCCATTCTTCAGCTCACCCACTCAAAGTAATTAGATACAGCCTTTTCACTTCTGAAGTTTCAGTGGCACATGTATTAAAAAACAGAAGATTTTTTTTTTAATTCATTGATTGTTTTTCTTCCTCTTTCTCTGCCAGTTTAATCTCTGCTCTCTCATTGCTAAAGGAGTATCTGCAAGCTGAGAGTCATGATCAAACAGAGATGTAACAATCCCAGATATACTAACAGCCTTCTGAGGCTGAAATTGCTTTAACAGAATATCTGGGTTACTTTAACATATTTCTCTACTTTCACTGTGGCTTTCTGTAAGATAAAACTTCAAGATAAGTGAATTATACTAATTACTACACACTGGAATATTGGAATGTTACTTTCAACCACCACCCCAATCTACTGTAAAATGACCACCATTAAGAAAAGATGGAAACAATAGTTAGATTGCATAATAGATTGCTGTCATTTATATGGCAGCTCTCTCTTTTTCCCTCATGATTTTCAGATTTATTTACAGATATAATAAAAGCTGAATTGTGTGTGTGTTGGGGGTGGTGTTTTGTTCTAACACAGTACAACAAGATTCCTGATGTAATTGCTCATCCTGTGATAGACAAGAAATCGCAGTAGCTGTTGCCTTAATACCTACACAGTCCCCATCTCCAGGTGTATTTCAAATATATGTGAATTCTAAGCTCTAATATTGTAACTTGAGATCAAATAGTTCAATTAAGTTCATGCATAGGTATTTCAAAAGAGGGCAAAAGAGCAGCAAATATTTCATCGTATTCAATTGCATTATTTTTTTCCATGAATATTTAAATTTATGTTTTCATACCATTCTTCATTTCTCTGGCCATTTTGTTATTGTTTCTCTATTGTGAGCTCATAAGCATTTGACATATATAACAGATCATATCACGAAAGAATTATTCTTTGAAAATTCTTATTTGTTTCATGAAATTACTTTTGTCATTTTCTTCACAAATTAATTAAAAGTTTCAGACATAATGTAAAGTATTTGGTATCTTAGGCATTGTACTATTTGACTGCTCTGCTCAGACATCACATGAAGTACGTAGCTGATTTGGCCATTACATGAAATTAGTAGCATTACTCATACAGTCATGTTTGTAATATTCATTTCCAATATTGCCGTAACAAGTAGAGTCTTCTATAAGGAATAGTGTCCCAGCAATTTCTTACTAATCAGGACATAAGTATGTACATGTAAATGTTACAAAGCAAAATTTTTCTCACATTGCTTCTCAGTTCACCTCAATTAATTGTTATAAAGTTGGAAAAAACTTTTGCTGTCTTCCTTTTTAGGCACTTCCTTCTGCACAATTTCTTTGATAAAATTTCTCCATCTTAAAATCTTGTTCCATTTTGGACATTTATTTCGTGTACTTTCTTAGAGAGTAATGACCAAACTTCATTTTCAGTATTTCTCTGAGTAGAAGGTAATGTTGAACAATTTGGTAAATGTTATTACCATTTCATTTCCAGCTGGAACAGGTTGTGTTTCTTCTAAACCATCTCTGTGGGTGCTCAAGGAATAGTATCTAGATATTATATTATGAATATGAACTGGTAATTATTCATATCATTTGGAATATTGATATGTGCTATGTAAATTTTGTACTATGTAAGTTTTAATCTTGAACTTCTATATGAATATATGAATAAGCAAAAAATTAATTCTGAGAAGAACATAAACTTTATAGGAAAACTTTTCTCCTCAGGACTTGTAAAAAATGTGAAAGTTAAGTAATATGGTGTGTCTCATGTTCATTACCTTGATTATAAGAAGGTAAAATATCTTTAAATGTCAAGGACCAAACATTCTGATACAGAGAAGATTTAAGTAATTGAAAGTAAATCAACACCATTCAGGGAAAGACCAATTCCTTGAGAAGAATTCATACATATTATACATTTACAACTGTAAATGGTAAGACTTTTAAGCAATTTAAATTTTCCTGAATGTTTTTGGATGTGGAGCAATGGGTGGACTTCAAACCAGCAATTATAGAATCATAGAATATTTTGGGTTGGAAGGGACCTCTAAAGGTCGTCTAGTCCAACCCCCCTGCCATGGACAGGGGCATCTTCAACTAGAGCAGGTTGCTCAGAGCCCTGTCCAACCTGACCTTGAATGTTTCCAGGGATGGGGCATCCACCACCTCTCTGGGAAACCTCTTCCAGTGTCTCACCACCCTCAGCGTAAAAAATGTCTTCCTTATATCTAGTCTATATCTACCTCCCTTTAGTTTAAAGCCATTCCCCCTTGTCCTGTCACAACAAACCCTGCTAAAAAGTTTGCCGCCATCTTTTTTATAAGCCCCCTTTAAGTGCGGATAGGCTGCAATAAGGTTTCCTCGAAGCCTTCTCTTCTCTAGGCTGAACAACCCCAACTCTCTCAGCCTTTCTTCATAGGAGAGGTGTTCCATCCCCTGATCATTTTCGTGGCCCTCTTCTGGACCCACTGCAGGTCCATGTCTTTCTTGTGCTGAGTGCTCCAGATCTGGACCCAGTACTCCAGGTGGGGTCTTGCCAGAGCAGAGTAGAGGGGCAGAATCTCCTCCCTCGACCTGCTGGCCACGCTTCTTTGGATGCAGCCCAGGATATGATTGGCCTTGTGGGCTGTGAGCGCACATTGCTCGCTCATGTCCAGCTTTTCATCCACCAGTACCCCCAAGTCCTGCTCGGCAGGGCTGCTCTCAATCCCTTCATCCTCCCAGCCTGTATTGATACCAGGGGTTGCCCTGACCCAGGTGCATGACCTTGTACTTGGCCTTGTTGAACCTCATGAGGTTCACATGGGCCCACTTCTCGAGCCTGTCCAGGTCCCTCTGGATGGCTTCCCGTCCCTCTGGCATGTTGACTGCACCACTCAGCTTGGTGTCATCTGCAAACTTTAATTGTACAAGACACCTGTCAGGTACTGAGAAATTAAATCTTTCTTTTCTCCATACCATTCCAGATTTACGAGCTAGTCAGTTTAACTCTTTACACTATAAGTACTTGACTTGACTATGAGCAGTGCTCTGTTGTCAGCATTCCTGAAAAAAACCATTCTGCGACAGGTAGTAACATAAAGAACTTTCATTTTTTCATGTGACTAAGAATTACAAATTCCTTGGGTTTTCATTACTTATCTAAAGACAACTTGAAGGGGTTTCCACTGCCTCAAAAAATTAAACTGCTTAAAAATGCCTGAAGCCGCACATAAAATAATTGAATCATTAAAAAGACTAGTCACTGAAAAATGCAGGCACAGGTTACAATAGGCAATCTGGACTCTCAGGAATATCTTAGTCTCATAATATTTATTTATTTATTTAACATAACATGTTAAATGACAAAAGCTTGCAGCCTCTTCCTTAACCTTTTTCTACATCCCAGAATGCAAGCAAAACAAATAAAGTTCAGTGAGATAGTGTGGCTGTAATAAGCATTACTGACATTCTTTACCAAGACCCTGTCATTCTTTCCCTTCAGTACCTTTTTCTATAGTTGTAGTGAGTCATTTGCCCCTGTGGGCTTGTGATATTTAAGTCCCATGCTAACTGCTGCTCACCCATTAGGCTTTGAATGAAGACAGAACCTAAAAAAAACCTGCTAAAAGGCACCGCTGAGCCACAGGGAAATTCAGACTGCTCTGCATGCTGGAACTAACAGAGCTGCTAAAATCAGGAGATAAAGTTCCAAATGAGATCATTTCAGTGCAGTCTCCTTCAGTATGTGATTTATTCTGTTTTGTTTGCTAGTGATTTGTTGTCTGTTATTTTTCCTAAAATGGATTGCTATACATGTGAACAAAGGTTTGAGAATCTCAGGGTTTTGTGATAAAGAGAAAGTAACAACTTCAATAAAATAAAATTGGAAGGAATGCTTTCCAGATATGTTGTTTTCCATCTTGAGGTCTCAAAGTGCATCACTAGGATTTATGTTGAACTGATTCTTACAGCAATCTTGATAAGCAGACACCATTCCATTTTATATACAAGGGCATTAAAAACAAATTCCTATATAAACTAGTCTAAGTTGTGCCTTCTGCAGTCACATTTCTCCTCCAGCTCTACCTGGCAACACCATTTCCTTGTGCCTCAACCAGATGCGTGTCAGACGCTAAATGAGCTGGTTCAGAGAGATTACACAGACAGAAAACAAATTACATTTTTGTAGACTCAGTTTACAGACAGATTGTTTCATCCAGTTCAGTCACTGCGGTCTTCAATTCACTGTCGAACCATGGTTAAGGCAAAAGGGAAGCTGGGAGAGGAGGTTGGAACAGGACTGCAATGACCTTGTCTTATTACAGTTTAAATTGTCATAGGAGTGTACCCTGAGGCACAAAGGCCTATGTCCCAGAGTAATTCACAGACCTTCTCCTTCTATGTCTGGGCCAGAGAGATTGCATGAATTACCTGAATTCAGGCTAGAAACCTGTGGTCAGCTTCTGAGATGTTGCCATGCCTGTACTCTTTCAGGATTTGAGAGACAATGCTGGCCCTCAAAAGAGTGCTTCCACCCAGTTTTCAGCCTTGCATTTTTATTTTTTCACTGACACTAGCACTTTTAAAGCCTCTTGGTGGGTGGGATTTAACCCAAAAGAAAACTAATTATAAGGAAAGACATGTGAGATATTGACCCTGAAAGAAAGAGAGGAGAGACCAAGGCTCCTCCATTTTTCTTCTTTGTTTTTATTTGAGTGGGGTGGTTATTTTGGGTTTTTTTTCTTCATCGTTGTTGTTGTTGTTGTTACCCACATTAAAACTGGCTTAAAGCAGTTCAAGTGCCAGGATCAGGATTCTCAGTTTTGCTCCTGAATTAAGACTGAGGATACAATGGACAATTAAATATAGTTTTTATTCTTTAAGCTTTAAAGAATCACATTTATCTGTCACAAACGATATGCATCTCATCTACAAAGTTAGAGTAGACGAGATAGTTAGGATAACCTTCCATGACTTTCATTTTAGATCACCAATTTGGACTGGGGCTGAACAGTAGTCAGATTTCCTCCATATGACCACAGGTTATTACCACCTGCCAGGGACACTCCGTCAACCCTGGTGCTCTTCCATCCTAGCAGTCCAGTATCCTCCACTTCAGCAAAAGTTAAATAAAGGAAACGCTTGCTAGTCTCAGGATGAATATGAAGCATTCAACAGAAAATAACCTAGTAATAATTTTTCTCCTTTTTATTTTTAGGAATGAGGATTAAATCCTGTACTGCTGAAATTTAGGAGGACCATGACTTTAATATGGAGGTCCTTTCTGGAGCATAACTGGACCTAGGAAAAAAGCAGGGGATAAATATAAAGACAAGTATTGTCTAATAACACTAATATTTAGCTGATCCTAAGAATCTTTAGCATGCATCTGGATAAATATTTATAAAACTATTGAAATAACTTATGAAAAGTATGGATTTGGGGTAAGTGTAAACCATCAGTCTCTTGAAACATTTAAACCTACTGAAATGCCTCTTTTTTAGTTTCTTCAATGTTCTCAATTTTAAATACAAATTCTCTTGTACTACCCTTTGTTGTGGTTTAACCTCAGTCGGCAACTGAGTACCACACAGCCACTCTCTCACTCCTCCTCCCTCCCCACCTCCTGGTGGGATGGGGAAGAGAATTGGAAGAGTAGAAGTGAGAAAACTTGTGGCTTGAGATAAAAACAGTTTAATAATTAAAATACAATGATAATAACAACAATAATAATGTAATAATAGTTATAATAATGCACAAAACAAGTGATGCACAATGCAATTGCTCACCACCTGCTGACCGATGCCCATCCAGTCCCCGAGCAGCGGCCCCCCCAGCCAGCTTTCCCCAGTTTATGTACTGAGCATGACGTCACATGGTATGGAATGTTTCTTTGGCCAGTTTGGCTGTGCCCCCTCCCAGCTTCTTGTGCACCTGCAGCCTTCTCAGTAGGTAGAGCATGGGAAGCTGAAAAGTCCTTGACTAGTGTAAGCACTGCTTAGCAACAACTAAAACATCGGTGTGTTATCAGCATTGTTCTCACCCTAAATCCAAAACACAGCACTGTACCAGCTACTAGGAAGGAAATTAACTCTATCCCTGCCGAAACCAGGACACCCTTCTACCTTTTTATTTTAGTAACCGCCTCTCTCCAACCCCCCCTTTTATGTACAAATGCAGACATGTGGTGACGGTTTTGAATGTGGCAGAAGTTCTGTCAAGCTGAGGCTGTTTGTGATAGAGGTTAGAAAATATTTTCATGGTTCAGTTTTGTATTCACTCCAATAAAGGGAGAGCATAATGACTGAGGAAGTGGCTGTGTCACTAAGACTAAAGGTTTGGTCTCAAAACAATTTCAGTGAACATCTTCAAACCGTGAGAAAGAAGGATCTGAATAAATGCATAATGGCTAAAATTTCAACCATTTTCATATATATTTCTCAGTTTTTCCTAAACAAAGAACAATCTTGGAAAGATAGAAAAGCAACAAAAATAAATAAGATTTCCTTTAACTGTTGATTTTAAAACTCTGATCTCTAGCGTGTGGCTCGCTGGCAACATACTGTTGCAAGATCCTCTGATATTGCTTTCAGCCTCAGGAAACTGTCACTGCTGCTATGGTTCAGGCTGACAGGCAAGTAAAGAACAATGTTGCCTGCAGCATATTTCTTGTTTCCCACTGTTGTCCACACTGCCACTGAGAACTGGAAGTCACAGTTCTAGCAAATTCAAGATGTGACTTTGCTTGCTCCTCAATTATATGAAAGACTTGGTTCAGAAGCTAATAATTTTTGCAGAGGCCAATTAAGATTGATATCCAATGCATGTGTGATTCATGGAAGAAACTGTTAAAAAAAAAAATCACATCACATGGTTTTAGAAATTTGGAATACCAAATTAGTCAAGGAGACCCTAAATTCAAATCAAGTAAATTAAAGATCACCAGATACTTCCACTTGCTAAAGAACACATTGGCAAGAATAGTTTTAGAATTAAAACAAAACAAAACAAACAAGCAAACAAAAAAACCGAACCATTTTATTTCTACACACAAAAATACTATTATAGTTAAAGGCTCATTAAAAGCAAAAAAAAAAAAAAAAAAGATTACTGCTATCAAATTGGTATTCTACAAAAAACAATCATTTTTCCTTTCACATCTTTGTTGGAAATCTAACTTGCTATAAGGCTTCTATATGACAATGATGTTATTATGTTTTTTTGCATTGTAATGATGCTATGTTGTAATGAATTTTGATGTCATTACAGCAAGCGAACAGATGTTGCAATTAAGACCACTAAATGGAATTCAGTCCTTAAAGATTCATATATCCTGTGAGAAATGTTAATACCCTGTGTAGCATTTATGACATTGTTGGTCAGAAGAGAATCAATAATAAACTTTGGACTACTGTAATGGTGCAAGGTACAAATTGTCAGGGAAATTGAGACATCCTTTTCTCTTCTCAGACTGTAAAGCAAAATGGAGCTGATTTGCCTTTGCCGTGGAATTTTTAAGATGAAAAGTGGAACTGCAGCTAAATCAGACTCCTAGAATGTTTCACCCACACTTTTCAGATGCCAGTGACAAGGTAGGAAGAGTAGAGAGCCAGATGTATTCATGTAAATGGTATCCATGACACTTTACATATACTGCAGAAAAGATATTTTTTTCTAAAGCAAAGGAATATTGCTAACATAACTATTTGGCTGCTATTGATGTAAAGCACTTAATTCATGCTTTTTTTTTTTTTTTTTAAGAGAAATTGATTACTATAAAGCTCTATTTGCTGGAATACCCAACAATTTGTTAGAGTGGTTGCAGTTTTTAAAAAGTGAAGGAGCTAATTTTCTGACTAAACACAAAAATCAAAATGCACTGAAACATCTTTCACTAGTGTTTGGTCTCAAAGATGACTTCAGAGTTCTTTCTACTACCTGTGATGATCCAACTTTGTTTTTGTATCCCACAAAAGTTGTATTCATTAACAAACAGTTAAGTTGTAGGGATAAAGCTGAAGCTAGACTCTTTTGCTCTTGTGATCTCAACTTATGAAAATTACATGTAAGCTTTAGATTAATTTCTAAGGCAATTTAGAATGATTTTAGAATGAATCATTAAATGTTTCTGAATATTTTGTAGATGACTATTGCAAGCATGTATTATGACTGTTGCTACACCTACAGGATTTTAAACTTGTAGGACACAGGGAAGCTTTTATTAAATAGTGATGCAAGGAATAAAGATTATTTTTTTTTTTTATTAACTCCCACCACTACTAGTAAGCTTTTTGTTTAGACAATTACTGCTGTGAGACAAAAATGTCAATTTATCTTGAGTGAATTAAGGCTTAATTAACCTTACTTTCCCTCAAGGCCATTGATCTGGAAACAGCAAGTCAGTAATTGAATGTTGTAGCTACCACAACCCCCGGTTTCTTAAAACATGCGATTCATTTTCCTGAACTACGATGAGAGCAAGTGTGTTCTGGCTCTTAACAACCTTTTAACTATATCTTTCAATCCAACAAAAAAGATTCAAATTCATGATGATTCTAGTATGAAAACATTCTGTTTATTTTATGTAGTGACATTATAGGAGAAGTTTATTTTTGTTTTCTATAATCTTATTTAGTGGAGTTGAATAAATTTTATAGTTACATTAGTATAGATGAAGCACAGATGATAATTTCTGTTATAGGATGTGCTAATGTGTTGAAAGAGAACAAACTACATTTATCTCATTTGTACTATTACATTTACTCCCTGTAAAGCCAACCATTTATATTAAATACACTGTCAATTCAACCTCCAGCTGCTAGGGATCATCACACATCTGCAGACCCTTATTTAGACTGTTAAAACTGGATTATGACCATAGATATATTACGGATATATAAGATCAAAAGAGATGTAGTACTATGATGTTTTGGAGTAACATAAGACAATTTTGGCCTCTATAGTGTCATTCATTGATTCACCTAAATAATGCTACAGATGGAATCATATATTAGTTAGATTTCCCGGTAATATACGTAAGATGTGCATCAATTGACTTCAGCAGACCCACTCTATGTTTTATTAATTTAGATATTTTATTTTATTTACCATTGTTGCTCATTCAGTACAGAGAAACACAAACTTTTGTATAATTGAGGCTGCCAGGCCTAACTGTTTTTATAAGAATCTGCTGAAGGCATTTCACTACAGATGACACCACTTCTCTGTTTTTCAGTCCTTTCTTACTAGTTTTTACTAGCATCACCATTTGGATCTTGAAATCATCTCACAGTGTTTAGGGATTTTCTGTCCTTATATATCTTTCTTTTAAACCTTCCCTGTATCCTTTTTGTCATTTGTCCTGAAAAGAAAAGCAACTTTATACTCCTGATAAGTTAAACAGATTTTCTTTGAATCTTCCTAGATAAATTCCTAGATCTTTATTTCTATAGATTCATCCAATTTGCAAGCAATCCACTATAGGCATGTACTTCACTGAAGAACTGCACTCTGAATTTCTAAAGACCTTTCACTCAGTTTCATCAACATCACTTGGTTTCTTCTCTCTAGGAAAAGGACATTTGTCAAATTAGGTTTTTGTGATGACTCAGATTACGGTTCTTCCTGGGACTAGGAAAGATCCAACGTATTTTCCATTTTTTCTGACCTGAAATTCTTCCTTCTCTTTGAATCACCATTTTAGGAATCCCTATTTTGTTAACTGCTCCTGAAGCTAGACAGGAAGAGAGACTGTGGCTGTGTCTATATCGTTAAATATACCAGGACCGATCTC
>NW_008825618.1:4381044-4411011 GCF_000699105.1 Pygoscelis adeliae
CAGTCTCCCTCCAAAACAGAGACCCTGGATGTGAACTGGATCTTGAAAGTGGCACCTGGCTTGCGATGACTCTTAAGGTAAGCCCTGGTATTGCTTGGGATCACGCTAGTTGTGAAGCACCAAAATTGTCCCAGGGTTGTTCTAACTATATGACACTAGACAGAAGAAAGACCAGTATGTGGAAAGTTTCCTGACACTGTCTAATTTACTGCTGTAGATGTCACCTGCACTCAGCCACAGCTGAATAGCGCATCTTTTGCCTCTGTCAGGCCTTCTGCTCCTACAATCTGGGTGGCCCGATCATGCTTGCTGGGCTGTGTTATCAGCCTTTATGCTGGGGATGGAGACGCTGCTGACATTTTTAGAGGTTTGCTATTGAACTACAACAACAGCAAAACCCCTTCACAGCTTTCTTGTTTAAAGAACAGCAAAAATGTTCTCTATTCTTTATGGTTTTGTAGAAGAATAACTGCATGGCAATTTTTGATGAACTTTTCAGTTTGGCAGATTGGTAAGTGAAGAGATTCTAAAGGTAAGACAGACGTTTTGCCAGCCTGTAAAATGCTTCTGAATCTATTGAAAACATTCTTCCTATTTTCATTTAAGTTTGATTTTTTTTTCTAAGATAGGAATTATGAGGGCTATTATAAACCATTGAGAGTGACTGCATGTAGAAAGTGATTTTTTAATCTATATTCTAACATTTCTTTTTTGTGAACAGTGTCAAAAAGGCATGTGTGCAAAGGCAAGAATTTTCAAACCACTGTACGGATCTAAGCGACAGTGCTCTTGGTATGAAAGATAAACTAGCTAAAAGTATGGGTATCATAAATCCATTGAAAATTTCATGAGAAATCCAAGAAACTATTTTCAACAGATCAGAGCACAGACTGAGAAGTCATAAATAAATTGTTCCAACAGTACTGAAGCTCCAGGCAAAAACTGTAGTATTATGTGAACACAAAACTTTACTGGAATAGAACATCAAAATAAAGATATCCTAAGTGTAGCAACAGAACAGTGACATGTCACACTGACTTCTTGAATAGTATGATTAAATGAAGACAGCTCTGCTCTCTGAACACAGAGGTTTTCACTTATGATCTTTCATTGATGACAGTTTTAACATGCACACTGATGTTACAGTTCTGTAGTTGACATCAGATTAAATTTAATCTTCAAAACTGACAGTCCTTTCTATTTTGGTTCCAGACTTAAATAGATACACGGTGCCAATTTCAACAGCTAGATTTTCTGCAGACCTTATGATTTGTATTATTAGGGTCAGATTTTTTTTATCCCAAAGTATCTTCCCAATGTGGTTCAAAAGGAACCTGCACAGGCTGTATTTGCATTCTTATCTAAAGACAGACCTGGCTCCAGCTAGGTTGATTGTTTCTCTCCATTACTTTTACTACCCACAGTATGAATGTGGCATTTCAAGATTCAGGGATTTCATTGGCATATGGAATCAATCCACTCTCTTCCAGCCTTTATAGGTGGCATAGCAAAGTGTGATGTAGCAACCTCACTCTCTTTCAAACATAAACAAACTCATAAAACTGAAGTATTTTCAGTAGTTTGGATTTATAAGTTCCTGTCATCTCTGAACCACTCTTACTGGCTGGCTGCTGGGAAATAATTCATTCCAAAACGTAAGCTGTTTTTCAAAGTTTATGTAACAGGGCTAAGATTATTTTGCCTTGGTCTCCATTTCGTAATAACAAACTCTGATTCTCTATTGGATATCTCACAACTCATCAAGAATGAATGTTTAGCATTTAGTACACAAAAGGTTATAAATGACATTCTTCCTTGTTATGAAAGTGCCTGGATGAAAATGCCTACTAGTCAGTTTTGGGTTCCGTCTGTTGTCTGTGAGACTACTTGCTTTAGCCATTGGCCTTTTATTTCTGCCAGGGCCAGCTGATGATCTGGCAGAACATTGTGATCCATGGTACTGAAGAGTCCTCATAAATCCCATTGCATTGGCCTGAAAGTCTGCACTCCGTACACAGGCAAGAGAAGATAATGAATAGTAATAAATGTTCATCAAGGAACACCTGTGTAAAGAATTACTTCAGTTTGTGTGTATGTCAAAATAACAACTGCTCTGCATGGCAAACTCCATCTCCTTCAATGCCAGTTTCTGGTCTCAAACTTTGCATGTGTATTCTGAGATGCTGTGTTGCTAGTGCAACACTTTATCTAGCCAGTGGCTGACTAATGAAATGACATTTAAAGCAGATGCAGACTGGCATTTACAGATGCAGATTGTAATCCTGGAAAAATCTTTAAAAATAGATTCAGCTTTCTACTTTGCATCACCACACGTGTTACATGTAGGAGTCTTCTTGCTGTCATAGGTGTGAGGTGTGGGTGGCCTTAGACTTTTTGCGCGTGGGTGTGTGGATATAGGAAGGCTGTTTCAGCAGATCATTACAGCAACAGCTTTTAGCTAGACCGAAGCTTCGTTTTTCATTTATCTCGTTTCATTGGTTGCAATGGGTTTAATCATTAAATTTCAAAGAAAGTGGTTCTGCTCGTTAGCTTTCTGTGAAAACTGAAGAAAATGAACTCACTAGAAACTTAGTTGCAACTTCTGTTTCTTCTGCTATGTTCCTCTATGTGGCAGCTGAGAGCTCCAAACTATTACTTCTTACAAACCATTTCAGTAAGAGAGTTAATCAAAAGCAAAAAGAATAGCGTTCAGTTTTATTTCACCTCCCAAAAATGAAAACAAAATAAAGCAAACCTAAACCCATTCAAAAACACATTTAAGGAATTTAAACACACTAAGCATCTCAGACTTACTTGCTGCTGACACATATGGGCCCAGCAAAATTTCTGTATTATTTGAAAAATTTTGGTTAAAGCTGTACTATTTTGGGGTTCATATTAAGTTATGTCTATTTATTGAAGACTTTTCAAGGGCACTGCCAAATATACTTCCTTTGTACGCAGTGCAAAAAATAAGATGAAGTTGAAATTATATAACAGAAGGTAAAATAAAATAAAATAAACCAAACCAAAATAAAATAAAATAAAATGAAGTGGGTTTTGCCTTGTCCTTTTTATTGCAATAACTGTATAAAGATGCTGCATAAGAAATGAGCATGTATTTTCTTAATTATGTAAGACTTACCAGGCTTACAGTGCATGTAAACAACACATTCATTTAAACAGAGATTTTCTAGTTGATTTCTCAAACCAGAAAGTGCAGTAAACACCACCAGAGGACTGACAAGTTATTTAAAGGGAGATCAATTACTCAGCATTGCACAGATAGATGCTGGATTAGGTATAGTGCTAGAATAACAGAGTGGATAGAGACCACAAAATGAAGCAGAGAGCAGCCTAAAGAAGAAGAATGATGTCTGGGAAAAGTTAAATGTAAATATAAGGAGACATGAAAAGCAAATCCTAGCCCTTCCTGAGAGTTCTTTCAACTGAGAATAACATTTGTCTATGTCCATAATTTTTTTTCTATATGTTCATAAATTAAAAATATTCTAATTGAAGAGAAATGTCTATGCAAAGAGTAGACATCTATGCTTGTTGCCTCTGTTAAGCTTTGACCAGAATAAGGTGGACAGTCAGGATTTCAAGGTTCTAAATAATCAGAAAATTTTGTTGGTTCACTGAGAATTTCACAGTGAAATGTTCTCTAATGTTAGCTGCCTATGTTTACATTGACTCCAATGACGCTTACAGTTGTCACCAGTAGAACCATGTGTAGGTTTGATTCATTAGCAGTCATGGCAAGTCCTCCAGGTCACTGCATAGTTTTTGGATCATGGCTCATATGCACAGACTGTTTTCTGGTTTTCTTTTATTTTCTGTTTAACTTTTTTTGTTCTAATAGATTTGTGGCATGCTTCATCTTTCCTGTTTTCACATGTACCACTTTTGGATCTTTTATTTGGCTTTAAGTAGGTTTTTAATGCTTATCACAGTTGAAGATCAAGTAACTGTGTGGAGACAAAATGGAGACTCAGATACCAAAACACTTGAAACAGAGGTATATGCAATTTCACAAATTACATGAATTCTGCAAGAGACATGATGCAGTCTAGAAGAAGAGTCAAGCAGGCAAGCTTAGTCATATCCAATCTATGCTGTGCAATGCAATGCCTTGGTGTGATAGCCTTGAGCCATCTCTAAACAGACTACTCTATCTTCATGGCAGAAAATGGTGTAAAATGAGGCTAACTCAGGTCCCAGTGCAGGACATGAGGTCCTCATGATTTCCTCTTCCATTTTTTTATTGCCTTTGGCTAAACAGTGGCGAATGCCATTAGAGTTTGAGTGCCTCGTACTTTTGCTAAGAAATTGAATTGCAAGGTTGCAAGAGAAGACATTCATGTTGGTATGATTGCTATAAAAAGAAAATACTTCATGCACAAATAATGACTGTTCATGGAAAATGAATTAATGAGGTATATAACCAGGAGAACTGATGTCTCGTGAGGGAATCAAAGAAAGAAAACATGCAGTCATCTAAAACCATCTACAAATTCTATGATTATGTAGCAGGCAATGAGAGAAATCCAGCTGAGGAATCATAAACCTGGTCAGCTTTGCTTTGTATCATCCTATCTGTTGACATGATTTTTATTTTTTCACTTGTTTACAATAAATTTGAAATTAAGCTGGAATGGCTTGGTTACTGTAATATTTTTTCTCAAGTAATCATTCTGAAATGCCATCAACACTTGAGGAAGCATATCCACAGAAGTTTTGAAAAGCAGTCCCCATGTTCGTCACCAGAAAGTCCAGGGAAAGACTAAGCAGAGGGGACTACCTAGTTTCTAGACAACTTCTTTCATACCTGCACTGCAATTCATTGTGTGGCATAGGCAGATTCTTAAACTCAGTCTGTGCTGGAAACCTATTTCTTTCCTCAGAAATCGAACTGGAAATTGATTAAGTTTCTGGACTGAAGTATTGATTGTATACTGTTTTGGAACTACCAGTCTACTTGATTGGTACACCTATTTAAATAAAGCAGCATACACTTTGAATATTTCATTATATTTGATTTCCCTTCCATTAGGCAGTTCTATGAGATGCCATAATTCTGTTGCACTCAGTAGATTGTACTGAGTGCAATATGGTATATGACCTTTAAATTTATTATTTTGGACAAGAAAAGGGTGGTTACAATGTACCATACCATTGTAAACAATTAACTGGATGCTATTTCAACAGACAAGTGTCAGCAACAGGATAGTGTTGAATAGGACAACAGTAAGAGCTTAATAGTTATATTTTTGACAAAAATATGTTTACCAACAAAGGAGAATTTCAAAGAAAGATGTGTAACTACATACATAGAATTAGAATGTTTAAGTGCAACAAGCATTCAAGAGAAGGGAAAAATATAAGCCAGATATTTTACATCTTAGTTTTATTTCATCTTGAACTCTTACCTTTAAAAGAAAAAATCTGGACAATTTCCATCATTTGTCAGAGAAATATTACAATTTACAAGATAACTCTGAATTATTTTTAAGCTGGAAAAGTTTATTTTCTTTCTTCATTTACATGCAGACATGGATCCTGTGTCAGTGAAGGCAGTGGAAATGTTGTTCATATAAAACTAAACTATATTTTTCCACTTGGAAATTTGATTGCAAACATGGGTCAGTGATATTCTGTCCAGTGGAGTGGAATCATCCTGTTCTTAACATAAGCAAAATTAACAGCACGTCTTTGCCACAGCAGGCACCTTACTTATTTCACAGTGTCCTTCTCTTGATGTGATGCGACTGTTACATCCATTGAACTCCACTGATTTGTCAGACACAAAAACTCGCTGTGCACCTAGTTGAAAAGAAAACTTCAAATTGGCACATGCCCATGTCTTGAACCTCGCTTAGCATCATTCATTTGACAGAGTTAGGTTGTTAGTTAAACTACACAGAACTTTCCACCAAAGTTGAATGTACTAAGCTGTTAGTGTACCCTATGACTTAAGTCAGAATTTACTGGCAAGGCACACTAACACATATTTATTTAGCACTGAGCCAATACAACTGCCATTGAAAAGCTTTTTTTTTCATCACTTTTCCTTACCTGCTAAAACAGATACTTGTTACCTCTTATCAAAGGATATAAGGACAAGAAAAAAAAAATCAATATTGAATGCTAGGATATCATTCAAGGCACCAGAAGTTCTGGGGCATTAAAATCTAAACTGCATATACATATAACTTCAGAAGAAATTGCCATCCAGGGACTGGTGAAAAGGAAGAGACGGTACGGATCGTGCCTGCAAAGTGAAATAACCCAGACAGCCATGACTAATGTTGAGATAAAACAGTCATTCAATTAAAAGATTTAAGGAAGGAAAACTCCTTCATATCCTGTACCTGGTCCAAATATTTTCTCTCTCATGCTCCCCTTGAGATTTGCCTTGTCTATGAGCCCCTCCAAAGCAGTCTACCCCTTGTTAAAACACAAAAACATGGTATTCCCAAAGCAACAGAGAGAATCTTTCTGCATTCCTAGCATGGTTAATAAACAATGCAACCCAGCAACCAGAGATAAATTGTACTGGAGTTCATAACAATGAGGATTCTCCTATCTTCAGAGCTTGAGAATCTCCCAAGTCTAATAGAAAGCAAATAAATGAAAATTTGAATAGTATAGCAGAAGTCAGTAATTTGGGC
This sequence comes from Pygoscelis adeliae, assembly GCF_000699105.1. Lineage (NCBI taxonomy): Eukaryota > Metazoa > Chordata > Aves > Sphenisciformes > Spheniscidae > Pygoscelis > Pygoscelis adeliae. The sequence continues at coordinate 4,387,719 of NW_008825618.1, forward strand.
ATAAAAGTAACTTAAATAGTGCTTTATTATGCATGCATAAGTTTCTAGCAATCAGACCACCACCACTAATCTGTTCTTTCAAACAGCAAGTACATTTGTTTTTCTACAACCACGGGGCAAGATTTATCAGTTAATATTACTGCTTGTGCCTACTACTGAAAATAAAAAAAAGGAGAAAAAAATGCAAGGAAAACGTAGAAGGGTATGTTATTAAATTCTTTTTTATTTTTATAAACCATGTTAAATGTCTTAAATGTTTAAATGATATCGGTGTGTGTATGCAAAAACAAAGTAAAAAATACAATAGTGAAATAACAGAGGTTCAAAGGGGCCAGACATCACACTGTAGATATCACTTTCGTCAAGTGGTGTTCAGCAGCTACTTGTACAAGCCTGGATGTGTCTGGGGAGATAATATAAATAGATGCCAAGCCCTAAAGTCTCTGACTGACTGACATTTTGGCAGTTACCAGTAGATGGCTGCAATTTCTAGTTGCTGAAATGGCTCACTCAGAACTATTCTGTTCCAAACAGCTGCTGGAAATGAACCAACCACTAGCTATACCTTGAAGACTGTTGCTGCTGGGCTTGTCCTGCCTGTGCAACAGAAAATTATGTACCTGAAAAAGTAGAAATATATAGACTGCATCTATGTCATTTAGTACTTGTAGGATTCAGTAGATAGTTACAGCCTCTGGCTCTCAAAGGCCCCTCTTATTCTCCTCTTATGTTAGTCATAAAGTTCATTAGGCATGCACATAGTTAAAAAATCTATGTGACACCCTCAACCCATGTCCTTCCTCCACCCCAAACAATCCAATATACAGCTTTCTTTTCTCTGAAAAATATGTGCAGAAATTGATATTGCAGGAGAAAACGTTTTACATTATTTTGTTTTATCAGAATTAACTTTTTTTTTTTTTTTTAAATAACCACTCCCTTCTGCTGATGTGTTTTATATCCAGTGTTTGAAACAACTTTTAACCTAGGGACTTTTCTTCATTTTTGTCTGGGTCTGAAATTAATGAGGTTAGTTTTATTTTATGAATATAGTTTTATTTTAAATGAATATTTAACAGTATGAATATATACAGTCCTATATTGGCACAATAAAATTTTAGGGTGTTTTACCTATATCAGTGCCTCAGTATCACTTAACCTGCTGCAAAGATGTGAATGATGTATGTGAAACACATCAAAGAACAAACTGTGTAACTGAAGAGAGCAAAGCCTCTTCAGCCTATCAGTACTTAAAGGAGGCTCATAAAACAGACGGCGGCAAACTTTTTAGCAGGGCTTGTTGCGACAGGACAAGGGGGAATGGCTTTAAAGGGGGGGTAGATTTAGACTAGATATAGGGAAGAAATTTTTTGCGCTGAGGGTGGTGAAACACTGGAAGATGTTGCCCAGAGAGGTGGTGGATGCCCCATCCCTGGAAACATTCAAGATCAGGTTGGACGGGGCTCTGAGCAACCTGCTCTAGTTGAAGATGCCCCTGTCCATGGCAGGGGGGGGTGGACTAGATGACTTTTAGAGGTCCCTTCCAACCCAAACTATTCTATGATTCTAAAGAAAAAGATGAAGGACAGTTACAGACCACAAAAAGTACAATAAAGTGCAATAAACACTGTTCCAGTAGGCAGTGACATGGCCACTTCTCATTATTTTGGGAATTTTTGAATGGAGAGGAAAAAACTGTTGAGGGAAATATTGTCTCAAGGCCAAAGAGACACCACATGACATCCAAAGGAGATCTTGGTTTACTCCAATGGGATGCAGATGTGGTGACTAGCTAGGCATCATGGACATGTGTTAGGTAACAGAGCTGGACCACATCAGAGCTGGTAGTGAGCTGTCAATCTCCTAGAAGTGGGGCAAAGATGTTGCAGAGCCTGCAGGTATACAAAAGACCCTGAAAGCCTGTTATTTCGTGAAGTGAAAGTCCTCTTCCCTCTGCTCTAACAAACAAGTGAACAAACCAGTAATCATTTCAGTCTAATTTTCAAAAGACATTTTAAAAACAGTCTTAATGACACCAACCTCACATCTGAATATGCTGAAGTAGTTTGGAAGGGGATGTCATATTATCTTCCTGCTTTCCCCAGCTGGGGTTTCAGTGACGTTGAAACAGCACCATTTTGCTGATGCCAACAGTAGTGAACAAATATAATGGCTGTCTCCATATTTTGTGGAACACCAAGAGAAGAGCTTGCTTTCTCTGAATAATTGACATTGCATAGCTCCTGTTCAGTGCTGTTCAGGTAACACTGGTAGGTAGATTCAATAGGTTACAAATTCTTCAATTTTCTGCAAGGAGTACTAAAGATTGATAATGGTGAATAGAATCAGTCCAGCACATTTCAGTTCTTTACCAACATACTCTTGAAACAAGGTTCAAAAAGAAATATAAAACAAAAATATATGTTGTCTCTGCAAAACATGGAACATTTTTTAAATTGTTTTTGCCCAGTGTGATCACTATTTTTTTCTCACATAATTACTAGCAGTATGCCTTATATCCACTAAGACATTTGTTTTCATAGTCTTCTGATTGTTGTATGTGTTCTATGTCACTCTCTCCCTACCGGAGCAGTCAGCCCATGTACACACACATTTTGAGAAGCTGGGTATTAATATAGAAGTATAGAAAAAGAAATGGTGAATGGTGACTGGTATGGACACATGTATATGTGTATCAAAACTACTGTATCATGCAAAGTGTTAGTTCCATGCTATCAAGATAGCTAAACTCTCTAGATATTCTCTGTCATAGCTATAAAAGTAAAACAGAATGAGCACTGTAATAGAAGTGGATCAAAATAAGACTAAGGGGTGTGTTTGTGTGTGTGTGTGTGTCTTAAAAGGGGTTAGGTTTTCCCCTTCTGCACTGTTTCAGATAAAATGCTTTGAAGAAATAGTTCTGACGCTACAGAAATGCTTTTCTTAGCTGAGAAAACACAAATTGAGAGCAACTTTGCTAAATGCACATCAGTTCTTAACGGTTTAATATAATTCAAAGTATTGATTTTTATTGTTAAACTGTCTTGTAATATTGTGTCATAGATAGAAACAAGAATCTGCATTATACACTGCATTACAAAAAAGATTTCAAAATTATGCAGTGCCACAGTCTATCACAAATTTAAGGTGGTAGTTATTATTAAATGAAAAATTAAAAAAAAAAAAAGCAAAAACACTCCCTGTAGTAAACCTTATTATTAACTGATAGTTTTTGCAGATGAAAGATTGCAAGATATAATGATAAATTGTTTTTACAGCTGAAAAATAGAAGGATGACTCCTTTTGAAGCCCCTAGCAGGAGAAAATATCTCAAAAATAATAACTTAGTAGGACTGGGAAAATAATTTATTCATGAACATTGAATCTCAGTATATTTGCAGTCCCATCTTCATTAGATTTAAACGTTAAACTTTAAAAACTGCTGTTTCTTGTCACTAGTGTTAGGACTTACAATATCATTTTCAGATGAAAGTCAGATAAGAAATTAGTAACTTTTTAAGAGAAGTTTATTCTCCTTTTTATGAAATCATGCAGGAAACTTTATAAGAGTTTGTATTCATAAATATGAATACTCTATAAGTTTTTGTATTCATTTGTAGAACACATAATACAATGGTGTCAGTACCTTTGACTATAACCTGCAGATGTCATAATGCAAATAAATGTCAGTGCAGTTTTTGATAAAATATAAATTAAAAAATCAAATAACCAAATCTGACCTTAGAGGCTCTCCTTGGTTGTGACCTATCGACTTCATTGTCTTCTCCGCCTGGTCTGTAATTCTATTACTGAAAACAAAGAAATAGATCAGATTGGGATTTTTTTCATTTAAGGAGATGGAATTATCTGTAGAAGGTTCTTTGTGAAAGACCCAACACTTGGAATAAGCTGAACCTTCAGTTTTGGCTTTGGAAGTCCACTTGTGAAGAATCTTGAAAAAAGAAGGGGGCTAACTGTCATGCCCCAAGCACAACAGAGCATTCAATTTTACTGGCTACAATGTATGGGGAAGAGGATGACTGTGGTGAGGCAGGAGCTGAAACTGCTATTTAGTTTTCTCTTGCTCCTGGAACTTGTGCCAAAGACACCTGGAGCTTTGCAAAGCTTCTCTTTTTTTCTTTTTTTTTTTTTTTCTTTTTTTCTTTTTTTCCCCCTGGTATTTGCATGAATAAAATAATTAAATTAAGAATACTGAAGTAAATAGTAGAATCAGTAGCTGGTCCATAGTACATGTACCATACCTGGTACATGGACAGAAAATTAAAATATAAAGATACCTTATGAAAGCAAAAAAAAACCAAAAAGCAACCACCCACCCTCTCTTTCATGGAGAACACTACTGGTAAACATAAACCAGTGACAACATTGTCACATTTCCAAAAAGAATGTGGAATACGAACCCTCTAGTACTTTTTATTTTTAATCAGATGCTAACAAATAATCTGTGAAATTGCATAAAGTTTTCATTAATTCTGTGCAAGTTTGTTTTTCTTCTAATGGAATTATTGAGCAAGAAAGGTGACACTTGTTCTTACCCATCCCCCACAATCCCCGATCACTTTTCAAAACATGCATGTCAATTATTCTACTAAGTGTGGAAAAAACAGTCTGAAACATTGCTAAACGAACTATATGAAGCCCTGAGGAGACACAGTAGGTGGCTGAAGTGAGAATTAAAAATGCCATGTTCCTGAAGCTCACACATTTTTAATATTATCCTTCAAAGCTAGCAATGATGGCAAGATCATTCCAGCCTCATGATATAATTAATTGCTGTAATTTCAGACATTTCAAAAGTGAACAAGACCTTCATACTATGTTAATAAGAAGGAGACTGATGGAGCTAAACATTTGTTTCCATACAGGTTTGCAAAACATTCTTAGTGATGAGGGTGCAGGTTGACTCTATTTCTGATTTTTAACACAGAGAACAAAATTTGACTGTTGCTTACAATTAAGCAACCACACCAACTGCAAGACTATTGATAATTTTAGATGGTTCTCTCATTGCTCTTCCTCTCCAGCTGAACTACTCCAGTTTAGGAGTTTCTTGGTTCTGTTTCTCTTCAATCTGCCTACAGATAAAAGCTCCTCTTCTACCTAAGACAACCTGTAATGTCTGTTCAGTCTGACACACTACTTTCTGCTCACTGAAAGACTTCAAGCATGCCATAGCTGCTCTGAATTTCCTCACTATTCAGCTTGCTTTCTCAAGTTTTCCCTGGAAAATATTGATCACAAAGGATTTGGTATTCATGGTTTGAAACAAAAACATCATTTTGGTGAGTGTTATAGTAACATTTGGTGAAAGCTATGATGTACTTCCCATTCTTTGATTGGATGAGCAAGTTTATAATTGGGAACCTTCAAAGAAGTTACAGAGGCTCCAAAACTCCAAGAGGGAAAAAGAACAGTTTAAAACTCTTGGAAGATTAGTGACTTTTGGAACATTTTAAGGATTTTTCTTTCTTAGCAAGTTTGCGTGAGGTGTTATTGCTAGACAAAACAGGCTACTGCAAGATTTACTGGCTGGCTGCACAGTCAAAATTTTATTTTCTCTTGTCATAATCATACAAGGTAATTGTGAAGGTAATAGTGGCTTTGAAAAGGTGAGGTCAGATTCTCATCTGGCCCATGTATTTGCCTCTGTGCCAGGGCTAAGCCAGAAGTTTGGGGAATGTCGTGTCAAGTAGTATCCCATTCCAAGTAAAATATACCAAGTGCACTGCAGTTACTACTCTGTAACTTTCTGTCATCACTGCAGTCATTAACATGAAGTAACACTTATTTATACATGGCGCTGTTCTGAAGGCCTTAGTCATGTACTTTGATATATTTACTTGCATCTGTGCCAAGGTGTGCAGGAGATGTGATATTAGGAATTTGCTCTTTGCACACACTTTATAATCACAGAAATGATAGTTGACTCCAACTGCCTGTGGGCCTGCTGGATGAACCTGGTGATTGCCATAATAATGAGAAGGCAAGCTGAAAGGGCTGAAGAGTAAGCTGCTTCTCGAGCCAGTATTAGCATCCTGATACCAGCATTTTAAATATCAAACCATATTCCTCTCTATGGCCCTAATGGCAGCTCTAATGTTGTTCAAGTTCTTGACAAATAATCGTGTATTCAATGTGAGTGTGTTTGTTTGCGTGTGTCCTTGTGCATGTATAACTAGTGGGAGATTGAAGGGTACAACGTGATAGAAAACAGGAACAGTAGGACTATCTCTGATTTGAAGGATGGCCAGTGAAATCCTCTCTGAGAGTCACTGTGCTGGCACCGTGTACTCCCTGTTCCCCTGTGCTGTGGTGCAGGGCACATGGTCCATCTGCCTTCAGCAGCTTGCATTTGCTGATACCTCTGTGCTTTATGTCAGTCTCACAGTGTAAGTAAACATCATCAAATCCTAATTTTTCTGTGGTCTTTCTGAAAATTAAAACAGAGCATTTGGCTAAAAAAGGCTGTGATGATGACATCTAGCCTGCTTTGCAATAGCTCTGACTAGGGGATGTCTCCCCTGAGGTTAATCTGCGTTTATCTGAAATACAAGTTTTTCTTGCGAATGCATCAGGCAGGGCTTTACGCTGTGCTGATAGCTTGGCATGTATAGATTCCATTTCAAAGAACCCCCTTATCTGCTTTAATTTATTATTTTGAGTTCTAATAAAGCCTATCTTCAGAGATAATGTGTCTTTGGTGTCTTTTGACATGTCCACTTAAGGTAAAAAGTCAGATAGCCCAACATCACAGCTTAGGCCAGTAAGAGGTAACCTAGCAGATTTAAAAAAAAAAAAAAAAAAGAAAAAGTGAGCAATCTACTTCACAGGAACAATCATTTTATCTTTGATTTAGTAATTTTAAACTGTTGAGGTTCTAGATAATCCTAGATGCTTTAGTTAATAGCAATAGACACAAATATTTTCTTATCTTGGTCAGGAACTAAAGTGTTTTTTCTAAGATATGAGCAAGCTCCACCATTTATTCCTAATGTATTTTGCCTCTTGTGTCTGTATCTGGAATTAAGTCCAGTTGTGGTTGAAGAAGGTTACAAAAACATCAGTTTATATCTAATAAATGCTGGTTCATTACAGAAGCATTTGGACTTCTGCTTTGTTCCCAGATGTAATTCAAAGTGCACAGTTTGACTTCTAACTCCATAGGCCCCGACATTTCTGACAGATATGATTTCAGAAATACAGTGTCTTGCAACATTTTCTGTAGGACAATGGGTGAAATTTCATCAAAATCATGTTCAGAATATATCAATCAAGATGATATTTAGATAAGATTGTAAAATTTCAGATAGCTTTATATTTTAACAGTGGTTTTTTTCATTTGTAATGGCACATTACACAGAATGCTTGAATTTATATTGAAGTTAGGGAACATTATCTTTACAATTTCTCAAAACACAAGAAGAACATGCTGTAAAATAATGAAATAAAACTATATATGTCAATTCATTCTAGAATTTATTTTTCTCTACAAACTAAATTAGTGTCAGTGTGTTAGTTTCTGCAAGGATGAATAACATGCAATTCTTTTAACATCATTTTACTCTTATTATTTTAGATCTCTGTATTCTATGTAATTTTTTTTCAGGGTACAGCCTGAGAATGCAAATAAAAGTAAAATATAAAACAGAAAAAGAAAACAAATGTTTCTAAATACATTGAAAATGAAATAAAAATGAAGGAAGATAATTGTCTTTTTTCAGAACATGAAAAAAAAAGATTAAAAAAGGAAAGAAAAAAAAAAAAAGACTTAAAATTACCAGTAGGCTGGATATTAGGAGAAAAAAAAAACAAACAAAACAAAACAAAAAAACCACAACAAAGCAAAACCAAACCCTCTGTTTAGTTTCTGCGTTAAGCAATGCTACCAGCATTGATGGCTGAGATCTGTGAGCCAGTGAGCACAAGAAAATATGAATACAATTTACATCTATGTTTTATAGTTCAAAAGTTATTTAAAAAGTCAAATAAATATCCATCAGATACTTGTTTTGTTTTTGTTTTTTTTTTTCCTGCTATTAAAAAAGACCCCACAAACCCACATTTTCAGGCTCAAGGCTCATGAAAATGTGGGAAATAGTCAATATAAAATGTTCAGCATATGGCTTGATCATATAAGATCAGTTTTTATTTTTTTATGCAATGCAGAAATTTCAAGGACAACAGTTCCTCAGCTGTGGTCTATGAATTTGTAATTATCATTGCAAATCTGTGTGGTCACAGACTGCTAACCCATCATAAAATCCTGCATAACTCCCTTATATATGGGGTTTATCTGAGTTTTGACAACAACTAGTTTTCTAACTTGTCTGTGTAGTAGGTGAAGAGAGACAGGCAATGCCACATGCACCTCTTTACTTTTCAGGCATCTTTTACCATGTGAAAAAAGACTCTGTAAGAAGAATATATAAAAGAATACACAGGAGTTATGTATTGGCTAATACATATAGTAGACATGAGTATTAGACTATTATGCTACTCAGATAATCAGGCTCGCAGTATCAGTAGAGACTCCCTGTCAGTTTTTACTGTCCAGACAGTTATCAGTCAAGAGGGGAATATTTTCCTCCAGTGCTTCTTGAAAAGGCCTGGTCTGATCCTTGTTTCTGCTGAATTGCTACCCTCTGACTATGATTTTTTTCTTGGGCTTTTACACTTTTTCACGTCAGCATTTTTCTTTTAAATCCTGAAATACTATTAGTCTCAACAGTTTCACTTCTACCTATGTTTTTACTTCCTTTATCTTGCAGGGTCTTAGCTTGCATAGTCTTTTACAGTTCAACATTTTTCCTCATTAATGCTAAGCCAAGGTCACACAGCTGGGCTGCACCAAAATGCTTAGACAAAGGTCACAGGTAGTTGAACCCTAGCACTGTAGATTACACAGAAGGCAGATCAGGTCCCAAAGGCTGAAATGTCTCTTCCCCTGATTAAAGAGGAAGGTAAGAGCAGGTAATCTCCTACCTCATGGACCTATTAAACGCGTGATATTAAGAGCGATTAATTCAGGTCTTGATATGACTCCTTTTTTAGTCCATCTATCAAGCCACCTTCAAAAAAATCCACAGGCATAGGAAATATGGTCTTAATAATGCGAACAAGAATACTACAAGAAGAGATGGTGCTATGTGCAAGGGAAAATTAGAGGAGAAATGATAAATAGATCTCCTAATTAAATTCTAACCCACGCTGTGAAAACATAAGACTCCATGTTCCAGGAGAATATAGGGTTGACAAAAAGGTTGCGTTCTTTAACTGTAGGATGTCATGAGGCATTCTGGCCTGTACAGGAAATAGGAAATTCATAGAAAGTGTATGTAAAGTTAAAGAAAACGGGCCTTAAAACTCTACACTCAGTACTAACTTTTCTTGTCTCATGAATATAGAACTCAAAATCCAATTTTACAAAAGATTTACATTACAATTTCTAAAGGTAACACAATTGATTTTGAAGCAATCTGCTATGTCATTTGGGAAAACAGCCAAGACTTTCCAAATCCTTGTTCAAAGCTCCTTGAATAGACAACACAGTCGGGCTAAATTGAAAGGTCAGATAGGGTACTAGCAGAGACATACTTAATGGAATGTACCAAAAGTTTTTTAGTTTGGTTTCTTTCTGACAATCATCAAATTAAGAACATTTATTGTGGGTTATTTGTTTTCTTAATCTTATACTTTTAAGATAAATAATATTCCTTTATTTTGATAACAAATTGGTAAAACTAATGTTTCAGACAAAAAAAAAAAAAAGAACCTATTAGCCAAATTCAACTATTTTTGTTTTTTAAATAGTTTCTAGCCTTAATATGTCCTTGTTGTGTAAGTAATCTTTATGTTCCTCCAGTTTTCCATACAACTTGGAGAACTGGGATATTCCTTTAGATATCCTCAAATACTTACACTTTATACGCTGACTCAATGACACTATGCACCTAAAATTTAGATGCCTGCATTAATTATATGGACTAGACCATGCCTTGTGTTATCTTTATGATCCAAAATCTGTCAATTGGCCCTGACTTAGTCCTTCTCAATTAAATGTTTTCCCAGCACTTTGTAGTAGTCACAAGTGTTACTAGTTTGGTGGTTCCTTGTTTTTTCATCCAGATCTAGCGGATGAAATGACTGGAAGCTTTAATAACTGGGAGCTATTTTTTCTATATTAAATATGGCATATTTGTTACATAGTATGTCATTTAAAAACTCATTTTTAGAGTATAGAAGAAATGTCTGAAAAGAGGGAGGAACCACAACTTTTATTATTTTTTTCTCATTATTGGAAGCTGTGTTTTGGTTATAGACTTTTGTTAGTCATGGGGCCACATGTAGTCATCTAAAACATAGACGACTACATTTCAGATAGTTATTCTAGCTGATCTCTTTATCATCAATGGAAAGTAATTTCAGATGTCTGGAAAAAGATGGTGGACAAACAACTACCATAAATATGATTCCATTTACCAGGAGTATGAACATGTATAGGCAAAATGACAGTTACTTTTTGCCATTAAAATTACTTTTGCCATTGAAGTTACATTTTGCCATTTACAGGCAAAAGGTAAGTTACTTGGTCTGTAGAACAATGGAAAAAGTCTAAGTCCAATGCCTTCTGAAAAACTAGCAAAAAGCTATTGGAGGGGAGCACTGCAAATAGCAGGTCATTCTCTAACTTCTGGTCTGTGACTGACCGATAAACCCCTACAACGAAGAAGGCTCAATGGAGATGGGGAAGGGTGATGTGCCCGTGAAGCTCAGGGAATCAGGCAGGTGGTGAATGACCAAATCTGTTGCAAAGAAGCTGACTTCATCTCAACACAAAGGGGAACGGAGGTTAACTTTTGCTTTAGATAAATGTTTATGTCAGTTGCGTGGATCAGCTGGTGGTGTAAATGTCTGTCCCTGAGTTCATTCAAAGAGTGTGAATGTCTCCCTGAGTTAGCCAGGTCAGCATGGGAGGAGTGAATACGTGGCTCAACCCAACACAGAGGATGACAACTAAGCAACTAACGAAAGAATTTCAAAGAGAGAAGCCGGCTTGAGCTGACTTCAGCATATGAATTACTACCTGGCAATTGGGGATGCCCAGCATCATGATGGGGAGCATATTATAGAGACCAGTAATGGGAATCACATTGTGACTGAACTATGTATTACAATTGCTTTATTTTTTGTATTGTGTTTTCAGTATATTTTTTATCACTCTGCTAAATCAGAAATCCTGTGTAACATCAAATATCTTCAGATAGATAAACTTGATATTAAACATTACAACCTCCAAATGTGGAATATCTAAAAGAACCTGGTCAGAGAGTGTGGGACTCTGACACAGTCCCACAGAAATTCTGAAGGCTGATATTTCTGGTGGTTCACAATTGATAAGTGCAAGGTTCATAAGGCTCTGTAACCTTAATTTATTGACAGGCACACTTAATATTAATGTCTTTTTAATAAAGATTGTCCTTAGTGTTAATGAATAGAAATATGCATAATTAATCAGATTAATGTATACAGAAAGGGAAAGAAATCAGATTTATATCTACACATTTAAACAGTCTCTCTCAGCACCTATCTGTATTTAACTGCTGAATTCCTTAATTTGTTAGTTCTTTCCTTATATTCTTACTCAAAAGGGTATACATAAACATGCATACAGGACAAAGACTGATAAAAACCCTAAGAAATTATTCATCAATTACTGTTTCATCTAAGCTTCTATGTGAGGCTTTGTAGTTCTTGTGGGATAAGCTCTGTGAATGAATGTCTTCCCTTGTAATGCCATCTTTTTAACAGTGAGCTACAGATATACTCAGTGCATTTTCTTGCGGGAGCAATCTTTCTTGCTTCTTTGTATACCTTACTTTTACACATGGAAATCTTAATGGAAGATACATTGTTCAGTTTTACCCTGGAAAGAAGACAGATAGCAACAAACATGACTCTCTCCAGGCAGCCGTGTGTTTAACATTTAGACAAAACTGTATTTTCTCAGTCTTGTAGTTTGAATTGGGAGCCATTAAAAAGAGAATTATTTCTGATCCTCACTTATGGTAGTATAAGTTAATCCATCTCTATGAATAATAAGGCAAAGAATTCATACAGCAGTGTACTGTATCTTGTTTCTTTATTAAAGATAGGAGTCTGAATTAACGTATCAGTCCTCTTACACAGTTCAGAGTACTGCAAACGTGACAGAATTAAGAATAAATAAACTGAAAGTGTTTCAAATCATAGCATGGTTATGATGCAGCACAGTATATGTTTATCTCTGCAGATTCTGAATTCAAGCTTCAAGCATTAACGTAAATCTTTTTAATGCTTCTGAATAAAACTTTTGAAGTCCTATAACTTCCTAGCATTTCACTGGATATATTATCAAGTGTGCCATTATAAATGTGATAGAATAACAGACTTCTCAGATTTTTACAATCTTTTTCAAAGCTCTCAAGGAAGAAAGAAAAATCCCACAGCTGAAATACATTTAGAAGACCTGTAGAGATTAGAAATCTCCCACAGAAGCATAGGTATATACATAGACTTTATAACTATAAGTTTTTATACCTATAATATTTATGAATTATTTACTAAGCAATCTTAGACAAATTTCATAACAAAGTGTTTTGAAGAACATTCTGGACATTTGACAGATATTTCCAAAAGGTGGGGAAAAAAAGAAAGAGATGAAAGAGGAACACAGGTTAAAAAGAGAAAATAATATAAAAAAACAACACCAAAAAAACCCTAAAGGAGTTCTTCCTAGGGTTACAGCATATTTTGATTATCATCAGTGTTGTGGCCTCTAACAGTTAATTCATAAGTCCATGTAGGGTTTTCTGTTGATATCCTCTCTTCAACCACTCAGACATTTATTCAAAAACACAGGATGTTCTGCATGGCCAAGTAGGCCCAGAACCTTGAAGAATCTGGATCCTTATATTCATAAGTGTCCTAGGGCTTGTTCAACAAACTCAGACTATTTAATCAATCAAATAATATATATTATTTTAGATACATTAAAAAAACCTAAACAAGTATTGTGTCATCTCCTTATGATTGTTAGAATTATTATATTTCCAATATGTTCAGTAAAGTATGTGTGTAGGTATATATCGCCATATCTTTTTTTTTTTTTAATTCACTTAGTTTTCCAAAACTGATCACATGACGAAAGATTATTTTGCCCCTTTACAGGGAAGACTTCCAGAATTAAATAATATTTTTCCTTTAAAACACAGGAGAGTTCAAAATCACACAGGTGTCCTGGTTTCAGCTGGGATAGAGTTAATTTCCTTCCTAGTAGCTGGTACAGTGCTGTGTTTTGGATTTAGTATGAGAATAATGTTGATAACACACCGATGTTTTAGTTGTTGCAAAGTAGTGCTTATGCTAGTCAAGGACATCTCAGCTTCCCATGCCCTGCCAGCGAGAAGCTGGGAAGGGGCACAGCCAGGACAGCTGACCCAAACTGGCCAAAGGCATATTCCATACCATATGACATCATGCACAGTACATAAACTGGGGGAAAGCTGGCCGGGAGGGCCGCTGCTCGGGCAGCGGCCGGCAGGTGGTAAGCAATTGCATTGTGCATCACTTATTTTGTACATTCTTTTATCATTACGATCATGATTATTTTCCCTTCCTTTTCTGTCCTATTAAACTATCTTTTATCTCAACCCACAAATTTTACTCTTTTTTTCCCAATTCTCTCCCCCATCCCACCGGAGCGCAGGGACTGAGTGAATGGCTGTGTCGTGTTTAGCTGCCTGCCGTGTTAAAGCACAACAGGAAAGTTAAGAAAAATTGTGTCAGTGAATGTATGCTATGCTGACTTTTTTTTTCTTCCAGGAGATGCTATCATTCCTCTGAGGGCTTGGTTATGCTTCACAGTCATTGCCCTGAGTAGTGAATGACAAGGTATTAAAACCATTCAAAAGAAACTAGTGAAAATTTGGTAAGTCAGGCCAGTAATTTACAAAGACCAGCCTTAAGTGGCTTATCATATATCTTATCACATAACATGAAAGCACATTCTGTGCCTAATGGCAGTGACATTTTATTTTGCAGGTTATGACATTGGATCAGACAGAAAATACCCTTCTGTTACAACTGCTTCTATCCCTTGTAGCACTCTTGTCTTCCTTCAAGCACAGTCATGAGGGCAGTGTGAGTGTGAATCAGAAGATGGTGCAAGGGTCAGCTGAAGGAATGCCTGAATGCAGGTTTTGGGGAAGGTGACAATGACAAGATTCTGCAAGATTGTAACATTTCTGTAGATGTCATTTGGAATCAATGGATGCATCACTATTGGTAGGGTGTTTTGATCTCCTTGCCTACTCATGTAAACATGTTCTATAATTATCAGGAAGAGCTGTACACATTTTAAATGTATATATGTATATGCAGTTGACAACTTTATATAAACGAAATTCAAGATCTCATGTATGCTGACACATCTGAGGCCTCAGTCTGACTTTTTTGCTTTTAGCATCCCTCAGTGGGATGTCATGGATTCTCAACACTGTGGGTTTGACATGTAAGTGGTGCTTAGCAGCCTTGGCTGATGCCTAATCTCGGAGACAGTTTACAGAGTTAAGGATCAATGACATTACAGCAAAATGAAGAAAACCTTAGGTCTGGACCCATTTGTCCTGCATGTTGCTTAGCTGAGATATAATCTGGTTTTGGTACCTTAGCTAGCTCAGTTTACCCAGTATGGGACTGCATTGTGGATAAAAAATGACTGTCGTGGTTTAACCTCAGTTGGCAACTAAGCACCACACAGCTGCTCGCTCACTCCCCCCCACCCGGTGGGATGGGGGAGAGAATTGGAAGAGCACAAGTGAGAAAAACTTGTGGGTTGAGATAAAAACAGTTTAATAATTGAAATAAAATGATAATAATAATATGATAATAATAAAAATGCACAAAGTAAGTGATGCACAGTGCAATTGCTCACCACCTGCCGACCGATGCCCAGCCAGTCCCCGAGCAGCGGCCCCCCCGGCCAGCTTCCCCCAGTTTATGTACTGAGCATGACGTCACATGGTATGGAATGTCCCTTTGGCCAGTTTGGCTGTGCCCCCTCCCAGCTTCTTGTGCACCTCCAGCCTTCTCAGTAGGTAGAGCATGGGAAGCTGAAAAGTCCTTGACTGGTGTAAGCACTGCTTAGCAACAACTAAAACATCGGTGTGTTATCAGCATTGTTCTCACCCTAAATCCAAAACACAGCCCTGTACCAGCTACTAGGAAGGAAATTAACTCTATCCCTGCTGAAACCAGGACAACAACACACTTCTAAGGTTTTGATTTTACAGATCAAGTACATTACATTATTCACCAATTGTGATACTCTCAGGTATCACATATAACTAAATGTCCGGCCTCAGCAAAAATGGTTGTTTTTTTTCTTTTTTTTTTTTTTTCTGATTGGTTATCTTTATGGGCCATTTTGTTTCACTGACAGGATTGGGGGGTGCTGTTTGCTTGCTTGCTTGCTTTTCTGAATCCTCTTTCTGCTTCAGTTTGAAGAAAGGATTTGAGCTCAAGACTGTCTATAGGGATCTCTCACTGTTAGTCTGGTGAACAAAAAAACCTGAAGTTTTTTAGTTTTTCCTAACCTAATAACTGATGTGGTCTGTGCTGCAGAGGAAGAAAAAACATTATTGGCATTATAGTCCAGCCAGCTTGCTGGCTGCTGTGAAACATGGTTTTAAGTTTTTGATTTTCCATACGTATTTTATGCTTTGCAGACGGTACAGCTAACCTGCTTCCAGTACCTTAGGTAACTAAGCTTACTTAGCATGGCATTCCTAGGCTACCCGAAATCTGTGTATTTCACAGATCACTGGGCAACTGAACATTATATACTTCAGTGCTTGAGTCCCTTTGCAGATGATCCTAATCCATTTCTTTCTAAAAAACTATCAAACTATCTAAATAGTTACTTTTTTACTTTATGTGGTAAAATGTACTTTATGTGGGTATTTTGCTAAATTTTATAAAATTCAAGAAAACAACAAGTTTGCCAGAAGGTTTCTTGTAGCATGTGTAAATAAGCAAGAACCAGATTTTGCTGTAGCATTCATCTGCTACTGTAAAATTACTACTGATGTGACTGTTTTAATAACAAATTTCACCTGTAACTGCATGAATTATATATATCCTACTATTTTCAGTATTCCTGTTTTCATTTGTAGGAAATATTTATATTGTCTAAGTTTGAGCTTCCAACATGAGGAGCTGCAGAAGTAGTCTACACCTTAATTAAATCAATAAAATCTCCACAGGGATACATTAATTCACAAATAATTTGTTTTAACATGAACATGAATACTTCCTTTTATTAAGCAAGTAGATTTGTTCTGCCAGAAAAAAGAATTTCCTTGACATTTTTATTATGCTACTTATTTTAACAGGGAAGTAACAGTTTCCCTGCTACTTAGGGTCATTATTAGTATTTCACTTCACAAAACTTTTTTTGGATAAACATAAGTTCAGTCATAACTGAATACTTGAGTAGAGATTAGGATGCAGAAAAAGAAAAAGATATTTTGTTTTGTGTTCATTTTGTGTAACCAGCATGAAGCTGATGACACATTTTGAAGCTTCTATTTAAAAAAATAAAATATCCCTAATAAATTTTGGATTTGTCTAAGTTTTTCTGATAACATACATCTGTAATTTTTATTTTTCTTGTTTCTATCAAGTATGGTGTTTTGCTTCTATAAAATAAGAGCCACCACCTTCTCATTTATTAATATGTTAACAAACCACCACAGATATAAGGGGGAAAAATAGAGGGAAAATGATTTCTATTTCAAGTTTCTAGGAAGCATATTTTCAGTGTAATTTATCTATGCATTAAATACATTCCCTTTTTCCATCTGGATAATGGTGTGGTGGGTTGACCTTGGCTGGCCGCCAGGTGCCCACCAACCTGCTCTATCACTCCCCCTTTTCAACAGGACAGGAGGAGAAAATATGATGAAAAGCTCATGGTTTGAGATAAGGACAGGGAGATCACTTACCATTTACCATCATGGGCAAACCAGACTCAACTTGGGGAAATTAATTTAGTTTATTGCCAATTAATAGTAGATGGAGATAATGAGAAATAAGAACAGATCTAAAAACACCTTCCACACATCCCTGCCTTCTTCCAGGGCTCAAAGCACTCTCAACTCTTCTACCTCCTCCCCCTGAGTGGCACAGGGGGACAGGGAATGGGGGTTATGGTCAGTTCATAATGTTTTGTCCCTGCTGCTCCTTCCTCTTCCCACTCTTCCTCTGCTCCAGTGTGGGGTCCCTCCTACGGGATGCAGTCCTTCATTAATTTCTCCAATGTGGGTCTTTCTCACAGGCTACAGTTCTTCAAGAACTGCTCCAGCGTGGGTCCTTTCCATGGGGTGCAGTCCTTCAGGAACAGACTGCTCCAGCGTGGGTCCTCTATGGGGTCACAAGTCCTGCCGGAAAACCTGCTCCAATGTGTGGTCCTCTCTCCACAGGGTCCACAGATCCTGCCAGGAGCCTGCTCCTGCATGGAGTCTTCACAGGATCACAGCCTCCTTCAGGCATATCCACCTGCTCCGGCGTGGGTTCCTTCATGGGCTGCAGGTGGATATCTGCTCCACTGTTAACCTCCATGGGCTGCAGGGGGACGGCCTGCCTCACCATGTCTTCTCATGGGCTGCAGGGGAACCTTTACTCCGGCACCTGGAGCACCTCCTCCCCCCCCTCCTTCACTGACCTTGGTGTCTGCAGGGCTGTTTCTCTCACATTTTCTAACTCCTCTCTCCCAGCTGCTGTGCAGCAGTTTTTACCCTTTCTGCATAAGAAAGACACGGACCTGTGGGAGCAGGTCCAGAAGAGGGCCACGAAAATGATCAGGGGGATGGAACACCTCTCCTATGAAGAAAGGCTGAGAGAGTTGGGGTTGTTCAGCCTAGAGAAGAGAAGGCTTCAGGAAGACCTTATTGCAGCCTATCAGTACTTAAAGGGGGCTTATAAAAAAGATGGCAGCAAACTTTTTAGCAGGGCCTGTTGCAAGAGGACAAGGGGGAATGGTTTTAAACTAAAGGGGGATAGATATAGACTAGATATAAGGAAAAAATTTTTTATGCTGAGGGTGGTGAAACACTGGAAGAGGTTGCCCAGAGAGGTGGTGGATGCCCCATCCCTGGAAACATTCAAGGTCAGGTTGGACGGGGCTCTGAGCAACCTTGTTTAGTGGAAGGTGTCCCTGCCCATGGCAGGGGGGGTGGGCTAGACGACCTTTAGAGGTCCCTTCCAACCCAAACCATTCTATGATTCTATGATTCTATGAAATATGTTGTCACAGAGGTGCTACCAAGGGGGCTAGTTGGCCCAGCTTTGGCCAGTGGCGGGTCTGTCTTGGAGCTGGCTGAAACTGACTTTGTCCGACATGGAGGGAGCTTCTGGTATCTTCTCACAGAAACCACCCCTGCAACCCTCCCCCACTACCAAAACCTTGCCACATAAACCCAATACAAATAGCCAGGAAGTTTATGACAGAAGGTGTTTGTCTTGTTCTATTTGTGAAACACAAATAAAAGTTTGATTCTGTTATTACCCAAGCTTTTCCCATGCCTGTTCTCCTGCTGAGATGCCTTGGAGAAGGAAAGATAGACATAACCTACAAAGATTCTTTAAAAGTCCTCCACTTAAACAACTAGATCAGGGAATAAATGGTGGGGGTGTTGTTTGGGGTTTTTTTTGTGAAGGAGGATGTTGGTGGGTTCTTTAGTTTTTTTCCCCCCACACTTCACAGAGTGTATAAATCATTTATTTTTCAATAATGTAGCCTCAGCCAATATTCACTCTGTGGTAGGTCTACACTGACTATGTGGTCATGCTATGAGCCTGCTACCATCCAGCTGAGAACTGTTGCAGGATGTGTCCTGATGTGGACAAAACAGCAGCAGTTCTATGAGTTCACCAGGTTAAAGCTCAGAGTTCAAATTCTGGACAAACATTCAGTACAGAGGGTTCCTTTTTTTTTTTTTTTGTTGTTGTCAAATGAATCAGGCAACTGTGGGAATTAAAAAATAAATAAATAGTGATGTGATAAAGCCACAGAGAGAGCTGTAACAAGCGGTTTGGAGTAGCAACCAGATGCTTAAGAGGAACATTGCCAAGAGTCAATAAATAAATAAAATACAATTACAATACTTCAAGCCAAACCATTAAGTCTACTTTACAACTTCTTTAAAACTGTGTCCTATTCAGCTCTTCTTCAGATACAAATATTTTCTTATATTCTGACTGCAATGGAATCTTTGCACATATAATTAAGGACACTCTTTTTAAAATGTAATAAAGAAAAAAGTATCCAAATTTAAAAAAAAAACCAACAACAACAAAAAAAAACCAAAAAACCCCAGTAGTACTATGAAAGACATTAGAATAACTGAAATTAAACATACATGCAGATGTCATGCTACAAAAGCACAACTTTTTTACAAAAAGAAAAAATGCAATTAACTTTTATTGTAAGAACAAATTAAACTGGGTTTCTGAGTTCTGGGGAACTTTTAAGGCAAAAGGCAGGTTTGCTGAGTTTTATTTGTTTCATTTACCTATCCCTTAACAGCTATGGCAGGTGAGAAGTTACAGTTTCATTAACTTTCATACTATTCCAGTACAACCTGCTGTAATCAGTGTTTATTTTTAGAAGCAATAATTCTGATAGATTTTGCACAAATCACAGTAAATCAGAGTAAAAGAGATAAAGTAATTACATGGTGTTTTTAAAGTCAGGCCAGCCTTAGCACTTGAACAACAGACAAGAACAACAACAAAGAAAAGAAGAAGAAGAAGAAGAAGAAGAAGAAGAAGAAGAAGAAGAAGAAGAAGAAGAAGAAGAAGAAGAAGAAGAAGAAGAAGAAGAAGAAGAAGAAGAAGAAGAAGAAGAAGAAGAAGAAGAAGAAGAAGAAGAAGAAGAAGAAGAAGAAGAAGAAGAAGAAGAAGAAGAAGAAGAAGAAGAAGAAGAAGAAGAAGAAGAAGAAGAAGAAGAAGAAGAAGAAGAAGAAGAAGAAGAAGAAGAAGAGAAGAAGAAGGAAAAATGAGCAGCCTAGAGCAGTATAATCATGGTGAATAACAAATTCGCTGCCTTAAGTGGAAAAGAAAGGTCCCAGAGAAACAGCTGTGGCTATATTTATAGCTCGTTCAGTGAGCAGGACTGAGCAGATTTCCAGGCTCATGGCACAGGTAGTCATTCCTTTGTTATGCTCATTTTTTCTCCTCAGAGGGAAAGGCAAGGCAGATGACAAGGTACCCAGGATAGAAAGTGAGGAGGGAGACAGAGCTCAAGGCTGACTTTGTTCATTTGTTAGCATTTCTAGCTTTGCCCTCCCTGGTGAGATATGATTCTTCTGCCTGAGTAGATCCGGGTATGTCCCTCAAGTTGAATATTGGGGAACAGACTGCTAGCTGGAGAGCAGGACTGTGGGACCTTGGCTTTTCATTGCAGGATCCATGCAATTCACTGAGGATGGGTACCCCAGATTTCTCAGGATCACAATGTGTGAGAAATCAGCCTGCAGCTTTCTTTGGTGTATGGAGCTATAGCCACTGAAAAGATACCCACAAATTTCAAATCAGCCTTTTAATAGAGATACTCAATATGTACTCTACTAATGCAAGTACTACACAGTTCTTTTGGTACTAACTGTTAAATCTCTGCTAGACTGTGGGTGCTTTTCTGGGTGGTTTAAGGATTATATGGAGGAACTACTTCACTATTTCTTGAGAGGAAATAACATAGTGTATTAGAAGGAAAGAGTATGTCTCTAAATTCTGCTTTAAGGAATAATTTCTGAATAAATCTTAAATGAAATAAAAAAAGGACAAAAGATAAAGGAAAATAATTATTTCTGATATCTAGAGTTACCTCAGCAAGCAGTTCTAAAATCGGCATGTGATCTGTATTTAGTTAGGCTATCAAATAAAATGGCTGTGAATAAACATATTCCTCATCAAATTGTACTTACTGTACTGTAAATCAGATTATAGGATGGGTATATATGTTTTGAAAGCCTGGTGCTGATGGTTTTTTCAACCTAAAACTTACAATGGGGCACTTGAACATATTTTGGTATTCAACTTTCAAAGTCTAATTTTAGTTGTCAGTGGTATACAAAACCCGCTCATTGTTACTATTGAAGTGTAATTAAGCATGAAAAAAATCTGAAGTTAGAAAGAGTGAAACCATGTTACAAACTAAGTACATTATTAAAGTTATGTACTTTGACAAAAGAACAGGTAGTCCAACTTTTAGATTTTTTTTTTTAAGAAAGATAATACAACCTTTCTTACCAAGTCTGGATAAATTCATTTTTTAAATATGCCATGGATAGATTAGGTACTGGGACACAGAAACATAATCAACACAGTGAAAGTAAAAGTAGAAATTTTGATTTTTGCAAAAGATTTAAACCAAGCAATCTTTTGTCCAAGAGGTAATTTTGATAACTGAGAATGGATATGAGAATTATAAACTTTTGGAAAAACAGAAAATGTTTTCATTAACACTTCCAGATAATGAGTTCTCAGAATAATTAAGATGGGTAGAAAATTTAGGAAGAACAAACATATGTATGTCCACATTTATCTTTTACTTCAGGTCCCTCTTGATCAATTCCAGAATTTGTATCAACTGTTTGTACTTGACCAGTTGTTACTCCATATGGAAGGCAAGAAAGACGTTGCCTGGTAATCACTGACTGATACAACCTGCGCACCTTTCAATAACCCAATATTCTTCAAAGCCTTAAAGTTCACACTAGGCCCAGGGATGAAGCTATATAAGTAACTTTCGGATAGGTAAAATTAACTCAAGAGATTCAGATGGCTCAGATGTTGTATAGTCTTTGGAGAAGGAAGGGACCTTCTCGTATAATTATTTTCCTTTGCAAAAGATCATACTGATATATATACATGATTTTCAGGGAAGAAATTAATGATATTTCTTATAAAATCAACCTCTAAATAGACTTTTTGTCTTTAGCAGCCAATGTACCAGATTTCTTCTAAGTTTTGTTGATTTTTTTCTGAGATGAGTCAGCTGAAATTCCCAGGCAATGTGTATAAATTCTTCTTTTATATAGTTTGAATTATAGTTTTCTTTAAGAAATGCTTGCTGACATTAAAGTTTCCAAGAGCACCCATAAAATTTTCAGCTATAAAGCAAGAAACTTTTCTTCACGATGAGTACAACTTACTATTCTAATATTATCACTTCCTATCTGACCTAATTAAATACCATCATATAATACTTAACTTATAGCTGCATAACCCCTCATGTAAAGTGCTAACATAAAATCTATCCTATGAGGTTATGATGTTCACTATTACAGTTGGCTGGAAACTAAAACAGAATGTATTTCAAAGAATAATGTTTCAACAGAATGGGAACATTTTTAGTGTTGATTCTGTTGACTATTGCAATGCAATGGTTTCTTAGCCCTAAGAAATGACAGAATAGGTCTCCAACAGACCTAATCAGAAACACCAGAAGAGGAGAATAAGAAAAACAGATTGGAAAAGTAAGACTGAAAGAAATTGTTTTCTGTTACAAGTGGAAAAAATGATCTTTCAGCACTGTTTTGCTTTATAAAACCCTGTAAAAGATTTTGTCTTCATTCCAAAAAAGAACAAAAACAAATGTCAAAACCATGGAAGCTCTTGACTTTCTGTCAGCTCCATTCACAGCTCCTGTGCAACAAAGATGATTAGCAAGGTCCAGAGTTAACAGTTTTCTATTATAGATCATAGCTGGTTAAAACTGGAGGATATTCGAGGGGCATGTGAGATATTGATGTTTATTACATCTCCCAGCAGAAACTTTGGAAATCTGCAGATTTTCCTGCCAGCCTGACTATTCTGAAACTGGTGAGACCTCCAGAATATAACTGAACTCAAGCTTTATTGCTGACCTTGGTACTTTGAAAGTCTTGGACAGCTCCACTGTTCTGAGGATTGTAAAACTGCTGCTCCACCAGAAACCAGTCAATCCTGGAAGTCCTAGGCTGAATGTGAAGGTGTTCAAGCTTCTCAATAGTTTTCCATAACATTTAGAATCATAAAAGGGGAATTCTTGCTTCTGACGAACCCTAACCTCTGTGGCTGAACAGTAGTTTTCGAGCAAATCGAAGGCAGGTAATGTACCACAACATTGAGTCTTGCATGATACTTGACATCTTTTCTGTCTATGACTTTGTATCCTTAGTACCAATAGGAG
>NW_008825618.1:4411026-4413234 GCF_000699105.1 Pygoscelis adeliae
GTGCCTGCTGAGGATCCCACACCATATTGTATTAATATCAAAGGCGGTTACTCTGAATTACTTCTAGTCTGATCTTGTAGGCTGAATACTTAATAAGGCCTGATAGCAATAGATGCGCTCCTGGAATGCATCTTCTGGCTTCGTTCTCTTCATAAGGAATTTAGTTCATGCACTCCAAGACATCTCCATCACATGAATCAAAGATTGCTGTGAATCAAACAGGTGAACAGGTGATTCAGTTTAAAAGTACATTTTGAGCCTAGCTAAATGCTTATCAGAGATGCACACTGGTTGCCACAGGTCCTAAAGTAGCCAGCTGCATTTGAAAGTTCTAGGAAATAATATTTATCACTTTATTGAAAATAGATTTATATGCAAATAAAATCAAACCAGTAGAATTTCATCATACACGTCTACTCATACCTGCACTGAAGAAGACCTGGAAACATTAAATAGCTCTAAATTACTGAGTTATTTTACAAGACCAACAAAAACTACCCATTTAGAGTAATTTACTTTCAAATTCAGATCATGGTATGACAATGTGATTTACAAAGCACATTTCTGTAATATATAGGGTAAAGCACTAAAATACACAAGTTAGGAGGCTACTCCAACTTTTCATTCAACAAAATGCTTGACTGTTTCCTCAGAGAGCAAGATCTGTTTCCGGTAGTACAGGGAAAGCAGGGAAGCAGGTCTCTTAATGTACCACTTCAGAGAGCACCATCTCACTACTACATTTGTCTGGATGCTTTGAGGTGCAACAATCAATGACCCCATCTCTAGAGGTGCTGAGAATGATTAGTGAGACAATCCTTCCCTGACATTATAACTTTGCACTCTTGCATTGCTGTTTTCAGAAATTAAGAGAAAACTTGGGCTGAATTCTTTTTCAATTAGAATGTCAAGATTTCTTGCAATGTCTTTTCTCTTAACTTACCAAATACAAAACAAGCTTTTTTAAAAACTTTATCTCAAACACATTTATTCAATAAGATTCTCTATAAATTAGATGATGTTTTAGTTTTGTTTATTTCTATTTTAAACTTAGTGTTTTAAGATAACAGATTAACCTGCCAGTAAGTTACACCTAATTTATTTTGCTACTTCAAATATGTATTTTAAGAAATTGAGCTTAAATGCTTGTGAGAATATGTATTTGCTGACTTTTTTTTTCTCTTCTCCATATTAATTACTCATGAGCTAGTCTTATAATTTGACAAGACTAGTTCATGAGTTCTTACTGCAATACCTGGGAAAGTAATGGAATGAGTCCTCCTAGAAACTATTACTAACCAAATGAAGCAAGTGATTGGGAAAAGCCAGCAGAGATTTACCAAGGGCGAATCATGCCAGACTAATCTGATCACCTTCTACAACAAAATAAGGTCTTCTGTTGATACATGGAGAGCGGTGCATGTTGTTTACCTGGATTTCAACAAAACATTCAACACTGTTTCCTACAGTCTTCTCCTGGACAAAATGGCAAGATGTAGATTGAATGGCAGGTCTGTGAGATGGGCAGGATATTGGCTAACAGGTCACACTCAGGTGGTGATCAATGGGTTTAACTCAGGCTGGTGGCCTGTCACAAGTGGCGTCCCCCAGGGATCAATACTGGTCCCCACGCTGTTCAACATCTTACTAAATGATCTGGATGGTGGGATTGAAAGCACCCTCACCAAGTTTGCTGATGGCACCAAACTAGGTGGTTGAGGTGGACATGTGTCCTGGTTTCGGCAGGGATAGAGTTAATTTCCTTCCTAGTAGCTGGTACAGGGCTGCGTTTTGGATTTAGGAGAAGAACAAAGTTGATAAGGCACCAATGTTTTAGTTGTTCCTCGGTAGTGTTTACACTAGTCAAGGACTTTTCAGCTTCCCATGCTCTACCAACTGAGAAGGCTGCAGGTGCACAAGAAGCTGGGAGGGGGCACAGCCAAACTGGCCAAAGAAACATTCCATACCATGTGACATCATGCTCAGTACATAAACTGGGGAAAGCTGGCCGGGGGGGGCTGCTGCTCGGGGACTGGCTGGGCATTGGTCGGTGGGTGGTGAGCAATTGCATTGTGCATCACTTGCTTTGTGTATTATTATTATTATTATTATTACATTGTTATTAATATTATTTTATTTCAGTTATTAAACTGTTTTTATCTCAACCCACGAGTTTTTCTCACTTGTGCTCTTCCAATTCTCTCCCCC
>NW_008825618.1:4419937-4420162 GCF_000699105.1 Pygoscelis adeliae
GAGAAGGACTTGGGGGTACTGGTGGATGAAAAGCTGGACATGAGCCAGCAATGTGCGCTTGCAGCCCAGAAGGCCAATTGTATGCTGGGCTGCATCAAAAGAAGCGTGGCCAGCAGGTCGAGGGAGGTGATTCTGCCCCTCTACTCTGCTCCGGTGAGACCCCACCTGGAGTCCTGCATCCAGCTCTGGAGCCCTCAGCATAAGAAAGACACGGACCTGTTGGAG
>NW_008825618.1:4420314-4435823 GCF_000699105.1 Pygoscelis adeliae
TTTTGTAGCAGGGCCTGTTGCGACAGGACAAGGGGGAATGGTTTTAAACTAAAGGGGGGTGGATTTAGACTAGATAGAAGGAAGAAATTGTTTACGCTGAGGGTGGTGAAACACTGGGACAGGTTGCCCAGAGAGGTGGTGGATGCCCCATCCCTGGAAACGTTCAAGGTGAGGCTGGACGGGGCTCTGAGCAACCTGATTTAGTTGAAGATGCCCCTGTCCATGGCAGGGGGTTTGGACTAGATGACCTTTAGAGGTCCCTTCCACCCCAAACTATTCTATGATTCTATTCTGAGATTCTATTATCTAGCATTGAATACAGATTAGTCCATAATTAAATTGAGCTTCCTAAAAGCCATTTGAACAAATTTCTGTTTGTAATGAAGAAGAAATTCAGAAGAAAGATACAAGGACTATTTTTAACCTATCCTATTGTATCTTGTGTGTGCAAGTGATAAGACCTTGCTGTAATGAGGTGAAATATGTGTAAATTTCTACCATTAATATTTGGTTTTCTTAATTCTGTGGTAATATTCAAGTTCAGAATTCTATATATAATTTTAATATTTATTTTTATTTTTATTTCATTTAAATGTTTAAATAAAGAGTGCATGAAATTAAATAGAAATACAAGACTAATGTGCACTATTTCTCTGGGTAATCAATAATAATTTTTATCGTCTTTAAATGCCCTGTGTACTATTATAGGTATGTGAGAAAGCATGAAATTATGATTATCTGGTGCAAAGATTTATTGCTGTAAATTTGCAGGAGATTTTTTTTTTGTAAATACAGATGAAACAAAGTAAATACCCTGAAAATCATTTCAGTGTAGTATGCACTGCCATATACTATAAATTGAACTATTCTAGATATGGAAATAACAATTGAAAAGACTTCAAAGTCTCCTCTAGCAGTAAGTTCCACAACTACAAGAATTTATTTCACTCATTTTGAACTTCCTTGTTGTTATTGAATTTATTTTCTCCTTGCTCTTGAATTGACAAAAAATGCCAGCTTACCAGCAACACAGACCAATGACATCAAAGAACCCCTTTATTTACTCCTTCAGTTGTGCCCTTTCCTATTCCTTAATTTAAAGCCTCTTTATTTACTCATGGACAATTGAAACTATGAAACCAGGGCAGAGTAAAGATCCCGGCATGATTAGCCCACGCAAGCTTCAGTCTGAGAGAAGTATGGTCAATCTCTATAACTGTACTAGGAATTTAAATGCCAGAAAAAGATTGATTTGCTACATAAAATAATGGATATGAACTATGAACATTAATAGCTGGAAAAAAGTAAAAAGATTTCTTACCATGACAGCTTTTTGAAAAGGTCTTCCAACCAGAGCAGAAACAAATAACAAAAAAAACCCACCAAAAAAACCCCAAAACCCACCAAACCCCCACCTTTTAAAATAAAAATTGATATCGTTGTGAAAGGGATAATATGATGTGGTGCCTAAAGCAGGAGAGGAGTGAAAATATTCTAGCTTTACAGTCATCTAAATATTTCAAGTTGGGGATTATTTTGCTATGTTGATTTGATATAATCTGCATTAATAACATTGTTATTACTGCTGCTACAAATAATCTGCTGTTAATCTGCTTCTGTATCACTAAAAATTCATGATCCCTGAAGCTACTGGAAGATGAAGACACATTTGTAGAGATATTCAAGTTGCCATTGCCTATAAAAGAATTGCTCTGCAAGTAAATGGAAGATGTCACCTTTCAGGTATGTCAATTTGGCATCTCTTATAAGCATTAAACTCAACTAAAGAGAAAGAAAAAAAAAAGCAGTAAATAAAACAAAGTGATAAAAGGTGTTCTTAAGTTTTATGCAAGACATAAAAAGAATCAAAAAGTACTTAATGTCTGTATTTTTTTTGCTCCAGTATCCTCAGATTTGGTCCAAACGTACTCTTTAATGGTTTTTGGGGGAGGAAAAATCAGCTCTGGTTTATAGCCTTCAGTGCCAATTTCCTTCAGCCTGAAGGAAATTTTTACAGCTGAGTTATAAACTCCTAAATATCGGCATTTATAATGGCAAGGTTGACAGGCCTTTAATTTCAACACTAGACAGTGTCAGTATAATAATTTGAAAAAGATAATAATTTCAATTAGGTCAAATCCAAGTTAAAAAAACGTGCCTGGATCTTGCTAACCCACAAGCATACATATATCCCTAATTGCACCCTCACTTAATTTAGAACTGCCTAAAAAAATATAATGTTTTCATTTTTTAACTATATCATTATTCCTAAATATTTCCATGTTCTGACATTTTCTGGCCAGACTATAGTCAAAATCCTGAATATGTTTTTTATGTAATCTTGACTGCTTGGTTTTGGATCTCCAGCTATTTTTTCTTCTGCTTCCTCTCTGTATAAATAGAGCATATGGTAATTTATTAAGTAATTAAGAGTTATAAAACATGTAAGTCACACACACATTTAGTCATAAAAACACCCTCTTCTTACTACACCATGCGGCATAATCTTATAGACGTTATTGCCATTTTTCCTTCTACAGCTCCCACACAACTTTCTCGTTTCCCCCTCATTTCATCACCTCCAGGGTAGCTAGCCTTAAAGTATCTTGGGTGAGGCAATGCCCTGTCTGGCTTTTAGAGAATTGCAATGCCCTTCTGAATACTGGCAGAAATAACAAATATAATTCTTACTAATAAACTCTAGACTTCTGAGATTCGGACATGCCCCCTCTGCTCCAAGATCCAGAAAAGCTTTCCTAGCTGTTCCTAACCATAGGAAACCTTCTTCTCTGTCTACAAAATCAACTCCCAGACCTACTTTACCGTCTTTGAGTGTCTTTATGCATTGTTCTTGGGAATAGATTACTTTTTCAGGAGTCCTAGTGTACTCATTAAGAATGACATCTCTTTGATTACGGACTGCCTTGATGCTACCTGTCTCAACTATGAAAAGGTAAAATGCAGAGAAATCTTTTTATTATAAATATCCCAAATACACAAGGAAGCTTCATATATTTATGAAAGGCATGTGTGAGTAAATAAAATGAAACCTTGCCTAGTCTACTTATACAAAGATCTTATCTAAAAGGTACTTTCCCCTGCGTGCGTTCAGCTGCCTTGTTGAACACAATTTTCTAGTCAAGGACTCTTCCTCTGTCTCATTCCACGTTTCAAGTTGTATTTATCAAAGGATATGCACAACATTAATATCAAAGTAAGCCAGAGAGTGAGTTTTATCACCTGACGTGTTGACCACACTGTTTACCTGGTAGTTTAAATACTGCATCCATTTGCTATTTGCCAGGAAAATGTACATAAAAGAGGTTAGCCTTATGCAATGTGGACCTGTCAGCACTATTTGGTCTCCTTAAAGATCACCCCCTGCCCTCTTTTTTTAATGTATATAGACATAGGCAAAGATAATCATAACAGCCATTAAGGCCATTCTCTGTCTTAGGTTCCTTTGTGACTTTCCATGCACTTATTGTGTCTCTCCTTCAAAGCCAATTCAACTTTCACCACTTCAAGAGATAGTATTGATTCTTTTTTGGCTAAGTTATGGCATATCTCATCTCACTGAAGATGTGCATATTGCTTTCTAAGTACAGTGTCACATCCCATGCACAGTAGATCTATTAAAGTTTCCTTGACTCAATGAGTTAAAATTCACAACTTTGTGTGAAATGTCCCTACTTACTGCACATTATGTTTTATATCTGTAAATAATTGAGAAATTAATGTATACACAATAGCTCTTGATTTAAATCAAGCACAAAAATAAAATGCGTTTTTATATCTAACATCTTTATGTGACTGATATTCAAAAATTCTCTTAATGGAAACCACAAAAATAATTGTAAACAATAAATAAGAATACAGCTTAAACCCTGCTGCCCTGAAAGGCAATAACAAAACTTCTTTTAATTGTAGTCACAAATTAAATAACCATTGTACTTTTTCAAGAAAAAGTTATTATCTTTGTTGTGTTTTATGAACAAAGTCATTATGAGAGCTGGGTCAAAACCTTGGTTTTAACTCCTTTCATTGTTCATGTTCACTTTGACCCATGAAATCACTTGCATTTGATTAGCCAACAGAAACAGCACTGCAGACCATTAAAATAGATCTTGAAAAGTATATCAGAAGCACATAAAAGAACACAAGTTGAAATTTAGAGATGGATACTGTTTAGCTCAAAACCAAATGCCCATCTCACACATGGACATCATATGCCCACAGAATAGACACTGGTTACCCAAAGCTGGTACAGATCTACCTCGCATAGTTGATTGCAAAATTGCCATCTATGTGCTTAAACATCTGAGAACCTTTAATCAGAAGCAAACTTGAAAGATGAATAGTTCACAATCCAAAGGACTAAAAGCAATGTAAACACCTGTCATTTCTGTTAATTTTTTTTTCTCCTTTTCCCTTCTTTTTTGTTTTGATTTTCTTATGCTAGTTTGTGAACAGGGGTTTTGTTGTGGGTCTTTTTTTGTTTTGTTTGGGTTTTTTTTTTCCTTTTCTTTTTCTGAAAGTTTTCTTTCTAATTCAAATCTTTCTGTAAAGAAACAGATATCGAATAGTCATGCTGGGATAAATGAAAGTTTATCATGCCTCTTTTTAAAAGCTTTTCAGCATTCGAAGAATAGATCAGAAGACTTTAAAGTTATGAGGACTATCTGTTTTAATAACCTTTCTTAGTCATTCTGGTTTGATGCTTGGAGGGAAATTATCTGGTTTGAAGAAGCTAAATGTATTTACTGGTAATGGTTAAGTGGTGAGGAGAATGCTTTTTGCTAGTTTTTTAGTGATTTTTTTTAGTTGCAATATATATGACAAGGAAATTCAAGTTCTTCACTAAGACAGTTTAGGTAGTTTAGAATAGATCAAATCAGATGGAAAGTAGAAATAATATATTAGCATTTGCTTACGCTGGATTGGACCAGTAGTAAGACAACCAGACAGCAAAATAAGAATCTGGACTAGAACAAAACTTGAGAGCTAGGCTACATATCTCACAGAATGTTTCCACCTCTGTGGTGGGTGAATGAAAATATAGATTCATTTGCTTTGAGACAACCACCTCCCATGTCCATACAATGTAGGTGAATGTTTAAGAAATGGAACAAATTTTTCATTGGCACAAACTTAAACAGTTGAAATCGATGGACCTATATAAATTTAAGACACTGTAGAATTTGATTCATAAGGACTTTTTTTTAGGGTTAATTGTGTTTCTACTTATTCAATCAGTTGCTATTGAGAATTTAAAAAAAAAAAATCTATAAATAAAAATTGGATCCCCAAAAGCTTCTTTTATTTTCTTTTTGCTCTTCAGGATAGCTTTAAAAGATTGTATTCTATAAATAGAAATTAAATATCAAAGGAGATTATGAAATAGCAATGACAAAGTTATTGACTGAAGAATTGTGCTCTCAAACATAAGCCTCTTCTGAATAAGCAGGTTAGGGAAATCAGATATGTATGCCTTTGCCTTAGATTCAGGGACAGTTAAAAATACACAGTCAAGTCATTTCATCTTTCAGCACTTTTATTTTTATAACAGGGCTATTTTCAGCATGAAAAAAAGAACAAACATCCTTTGAAAGGTTTTAAGAAGTTTCTATGACATTATAAACTCTTATGTAGTGTATGCTCTCTCCATCTACAGAACTGATATGACTGCTCAAACAATGCATATTTTTAAGATGAGAGAATTGTCAGTTGATAGATGAATGTAATTAATGAATCAGTTATTCTTATCCATAAAAAATAAAGCCAATTTGATTTTCTTTTACCT
Organism: Pygoscelis adeliae; assembly: GCF_000699105.1. Classification (NCBI taxonomy): domain Eukaryota; kingdom Metazoa; phylum Chordata; class Aves; order Sphenisciformes; family Spheniscidae; genus Pygoscelis; species Pygoscelis adeliae. The sequence continues at coordinate 4,426,118 of NW_008825618.1, forward strand.
TTCTGGGTATTATGTTCTCATTTAGAAAATATCTGTTCTTCATTTTTTTCCTGGCTTTCCTTCCATCCCTTGCCCACATTCCACTGCATTTAAACAAAACAAAACAAAACAAAACAAAACAAACCAAAACAAAACCTAAAGTAACTGAAACAAAACCCCCAAATAAACAGATCATAAATATCCGTATGTTCTTATTTGGGGTATTTTGTTTATTAGTTTAATATGGTTTCTATCTGAGGTCTTATTTATCTATAGGAATGGAACATGTGAGCTAAATTCTTCCTTATCAAGGTCAAATTTTTCATTACAAACTTATTGGAAGTAAGAAAGAATGGAATGAAATAAACTAAATACATACCTTGCAATAACTTACACATATTTGTACCTTTAACTGGTGCCAATGGGATTATTCTATCTTGCAAAAATCTTGCAGGCAAGTATAAGTACTGAAGACACTATTGGCAAGCGAAAACATGAGGAGACAGTAGTCACCTCTGTTTATCAAAGAACACAATTCCTACATCCTTAGTCAATACTGGGTAATTTCTATTGCTGTCAATCTATTACCTTTCAAGTATACTAAACACACATTTAGGAAAGGAAAAAAATATTAAGAAAATTCCTACTGAAAATGGCAACTGCACTAAGCAAAGTCTCCATGACTTTTGCTAACATTTTCCAAAATGCAAGTTTTCTTCACACTAAGAGAAATAAATATAGACTTTAATCTGAAACACTTCAAAAGCCCTGTTGGTTTGTGCTGTCTCCATACCAGCTGTTCATACCTAAACAACTTCTTAAGCCATGTACAGCATCTCAGTTTTGAGCATATGGTCCTCAATTTGAATCTAAAAAATTAGTATTTTCATGGTATTTTAATACAGTCCTTTTGTGACAAAGAATACTACATTGGATTCAATTAATGTAACTTAAAATGAAAAGGAATATTTACGGATTTTTTTAGGTTTTTTTTATAAATAGAAGGTGACACACTGATTTGGAAGGACAAAGATGTCTCTAACATATTCAAGTTTGGACAAACTTCACGTACTTAAAGCATAATAGTTTCTATAGTCAATGGCATGTCAAAGAATACATTGAGAGCTTTGGGCTCCATCTACTTTGATTATTCAGTGTAAATGAAGAAGTAACCTTTGGCAGCTTACTTGGTTGGAATGCCTATTTATATTTCCAAAGCTGGTCCTGACTGGTAGCAAGACTTCTTATGTTCTATGGCAGTGCTTAGGGTCCTATACCCCCTTATGTTGAACAGAAAGGTGAAAGCTAGAAATGAAGATATTAAATGAACAGCCAGAGTGAGAGGTCTAGTTATTATGAGACTAGAATTATTTACTATTCAGTATTTGTAAATTTTGTGTTTATAGTTATAACTGTGATAAAGGCTTCAAACTCATGTCCTAGTGTTGTGGTTTAACCTCAGCCGGCAACTGAGCACCACGCAGCCGCTCGCTCACTCCCCCCCACCCCCGGTGGGATGGGGGAGAGAATTGGAAGAGCGCAAGTGAGAAAAACTCGTGGGTTGAGATAAAAACAGTTTAATAATTGAAATAAAATAAAATAATAATAATAATACACAAAGCAAGTGATGCACAATGCAATTGCTCACAACCCGCCGACCGATGCCCAGCCAGTCCCCAAGCAGTGCCCCCCCCCCGGCCAGCTTTCCCCAGTTTATGTACTGAGCATGACGTCACATGGTATGGAATGTCCCTTTGGCCAGTTTGGGTCAGCTGTCCTGGCTGTGCCCCCTCCCAGCTTCTTGTGCCCCTCCAGCCTTCTCAGTCGGTAGAGCGTGGGAAGCTGAAAAGTCCTTGGCTAGTGTAAGCACTACTTAGCAACAACTAAATCATCAGTGTGTTATCAATACTGTTCTCATCCTAAATCCAAAACACAGCCCTGTACCAGCTACTAGGAAGGAAATTAACTCTATCCCTGCCAAAACCAGGACACCTAGAAAACAGATCTTTCATGTATCTAAATATTTTCTGGCAAAAAAGACCTTGACATTTCAAGAAAACACTTCAGTCATATTCATTTTGCATATGAAGTCCATAAGGGCTTCTGATTTACTGTTGTTACATTTTAAATAGAGTACAGCTTTCATGTAAGAGGTAGTAGGCAAAAGCACCTCACCTCAGCTAAAACTAGAGTCTAATGGGGACTTATTTTCCTCTTTTTCATTCTTGGAAAACAGACTCCGGGATGAACTGTGTAGAAGCAACTAATCATAAAGAGTGTGCTGGGAGGAATTCCAGAAGACTTGCTGGCTGTGACCTGTCTCCTATTCAAACTACATAAAAATCCACAGGGGATGGCCTGAGCTATCCTGGACTGTTATGAACCCTCAAGAGCTTTGAGACATACATAAAAGGACACCTAATCTTGAGGGACTTCAAATCTCAACACCCAAAAAGCAGTATGTATACTCTATCACATGCAAATGCACATGGCAAGTTTCCTAAGTTGTATTCCATGAAAAGCAAACTGAATATTTCTTACGTTTCCTTTTTCTTTTCCAGTAAAAAGGTGAAAAAAAAACCCAGAGGTTTTTTTTCTGTGGCAAACTAAAATACAGTGTAATTAGAAGTAAAACCAAAGGACTGTATTTCTTTACATTTCTTGCTAAATACACTTATCTTTTTGGACCACATTTTAAAATAAATAAATAATGAGAATTTACTATTGATCTGTATCACTATAGATCCATCTCTAAATGTTACTGTTAACCTTTTACATACATGAAGGTTAGAAAATTAGAAATTTCTAATGAAGTCAGTTTTGAATTATTCGGGCTGTCAGCTACAAGTGTATGTTTAGAGTACCTTCTCGATACTGCTAGAGGTTTAGTAACTGGTGATTGCAGAACATCTTTAGTGCCAAAAAATGGAGAGACTTTTCTTTGCCAAAATAAATCAGAAAGGGTCATGTCTTCCACTTCTATAAATCATTGTAGCTCAGTTAAAGTCAATGGATCTTAAGCTTATTATACAAGCATGGGATTTCATCCAGTTTGTTTCTTCATTTCTTTGACAAAAGAAACCCTTCAAAGTAAGGAGGAAACTTGTAATGAATTGATTTAAAAACAAAACAAAACAAACAAACTTATTTAAGTGTTTTCTTGAGTGTAAAGCACCTTTAAAGCCTACTGCATGTTTGATAGCCAATTGAACAAAAAAATTATGCATGAACTTTGCTTTAAAGCAGGCACATGACTTCCCTATCGAATTGTAACCAAAGGAATGAAGTGCCTATTCCAAGCAAGGGTATGATTATTGTTTTCTAACACTTAAAAGGTATTTTATACATTATGCTTTGCAGACCTAGTAGGAATTTTGTTTTAAATAACAGACTTTCTCTTTTTCCTTTTTTTTTTTTTTTTAGTTTGTGTGATGTCATATCTGAAAGCAATTAGTCAGTAAAATCTTAGTTGTGAAAGTCAAGTAAATATTGTGGTCAAAGGAATGTCTCCAATTTAGGTATTCAGAATCAGATCTTAGTTGATGAATCCAATCTTATTTGAGCTCGTAGTGTAGTATCAAGATCCCCATTACACTCAGTTATAATTATTTATATGTTATTGGCTGGTCATTTATATTTGTAGTTGATCAACAATTTGATTCATCAGTCTAAAAATGTGTTTGCACACCAAATGTCAGCCAAACAAATGCAATACTTGGATCAATAGATAATTAACTGAGAATGAACACAGAAAACCCCAGACTTTTTCATGTATGCTTGGGACTGCATCTCATGTGTTCATACTTGGAATTATTCTTATTTATAAGAGACTGTAAGACCTCATGAGATTTGAGAAGCCCAATATATGCACTTTCCCCCCATCCCCATCTTGCACACTATTGTTTATTTGAAATAATTAATATAATATTTACATTACAATAAATTTAGTACCATACCTTTATATAAAATCATGTTTGTAGCCGATTTTATAAAGATTATGATAAAGCAGTAAAAAGAGATGAAAAAATATTAACTTGTCTAATACGTAGTGGAAATTTATGCAGCCACAAGCTGTCTGTAATAAATGTTAATTGATTACAATTTATATTTTTGGTCTTCTTCCCAGAGACTCCAAACTATTAATCTGACTTGAACACAGCCAGAATACTGTAACAATTCTTAGTCATTAAAAGCCTTAAGGGGAATTCAAATCTGTTAGAATAAATGTAAGCTTTATCCACCTTAAAGCAGGGAGTAAGGCAGAGAGGTAAAGGAAACAAAACAACCCAAAACATTTTAAAAAATGTATTATTTATACTTACTGAATTTTAATAAAAACCTGTTGTGCTTGAATTTGATATCTATATACCCCTTCATCTTTTTGAAGTGGTGAGAATGTATGTTTTTTACTGTGCTGCTAATGTAGAGTTGGATGCAACATTTTCTGAAAGTAAAGGGCTGTATATCAAATGGCTACGTATTGTTATTATTGTAAATGATATTACATACAGTATTCTTATACAGTATTACAGATGATTTTAAACCCTATTGAGTCAGTGTCTAATGTAAAAATATCCTCCTTGGTTTGCAGTCTTTGGTACCTCTGGTAGGCTGGAGAGATCTGAAATAACAAAGTACCTAGTTCTGATCTCATACACTCTCTTTTGCATCCACAGCTATAGAAGATCATCAATGACAATGGAATCACCTATATAAGCATCTCATACGCAGAGTTCTTCCTTTCCAGCAATAATTTTCTCTCTTTTCCCTTTAATGGCTTTTAACTGAAGCTATATATTTTACAATTTCTTCATCTAATGCCTCAAGGTTCTCAAACTTTAGAAAGGCAACCAAATGATAAAAACAATAATATTCTGAGTTTATATAAAGGTTTTGGGTTTGTTTTTTGTCTTGTTTTTGTTTGTTTGTTTTAATTAAGATTTTCATCAAGGTTTCCGTTCTAAAACAACATGATCAATTATATCTACTGTATAGTGAAACTAAATGTTACCTTCACCTTTTCCCATTTTGTATCTGTGGATTTCTTGCAAGCAGCTACCATTTTATCTATCTCACTAATTTTTTTTTTTCCTTAAATATAAGTGAAAAGTACAGTGCTTCATTTCACATTTAGTGGCCTGGTCTCTGCTTCTCTTTGTTCACAGACATTTAAAAGTAAGTTCAGAGCTGTACTCGATACCAACACTCAACAGAAGTCTACTTTTCATTAACTGTAAAAATAATAAGGAGAGTGGAATATTCTTTTCCTTAAAACCTGGCAGAACAATACAGATGAGAAAGCATAGGTGTCACAAAGTACTCAGGGATGACTTGCAGATTCCCAGAGGAAATGATGACGTGCAGCAGCAATCCCTCTGTGCTTGCTCTGGGGTGCTGAGAGGTGCTGACTCCAGCCACAGCAGTCAGGTAACGACGTTCTTCCTGCCAAGGGCTAGGTGATCGCAGCACTCCCAGAGGGGTTCTGAAGGAAAAGAAGAAGCCTGTTGGTTTTGTCATCAGGAAACAGCTGAAAACAGAGATCTATGTGAAATCCAGACTTTGTCCAAGAGATAGCCATGGTGCTATTAGCATTAACTTCACTGACCTGAAATTTTTTTGGGGGAAAAAAACCTCTCAACTTGCATGGCTTAAATCTGCCCCATGCAGCAGTGAGAAAGCCCCTGCCAGGCCCCGTGCCCATCCGTGGGGTCCCTGTTCCCCTGGGCTGTGGCAGGACTGGCCATATAAGGGCCTTCTGCCAAGCTGGGATGGCTGACCTTTTCTGATTACAAGGTCTCTCCCTGCTACTGCACATTTTCCCTCGTTGATAGCCACACTAAGCAACCTTCACCACCTTATCAGAAGGGCAATTACCCTCTCAGAATGGACAGGTTTGGGTGTTGCGTGCACACGCAGTGTTTGGGCTCTCTCTCATCTGTTGTTGCTCAAGTCAACAGGAGGCCATGCAGATTCCTTAAAATACATATTTCAGAACTGATGTTCTTGCTTCTTTACAATTAAACAAAGAAACAGAGGCAACTTGTCTTCTGTTCCTATTAGTCAGACTGCTTGGGTAGGAAAGTAATCTGAGGTCAATTCCCTTCTTACTCTGACAGTTTCCACATCCATCTCTTTCATCTCATGAAAGAATGAGTTCATCTGCTCCGTATGTGCTCTTTGGGGTGTATTGGGCAGGGTGAAAGGCAAATTAGCTAACTGTTAAAGTTGTCCTACTCTGTAGAGATGAATGTGAGAATAATTTGAACAAGAGAAAGAGAGAGACAAGAGAGCAAGAGGGGAAAAAAAAAACAAAACAAGGATGAGCTTGACAAACCAAGCTAATTATGGCATTTGCTTTAGAGAGGGAGCAGTTTGCATTCCCTAAATGATCTGCAGTTCAACGTGCCATCCATCACAACTGTCCTTGGACAGCAGAGATGACCAACAGCAGCATACACAGACAACGGCTGCCCGAGCTCTCCTGGAAGCTTCAGAAGGCATCCCGAGAAAGGCAGGATGCCTCCCAGATCTTCTGCAGTGTGCCATAAGTGTGTAATGAGTAATTTCTCACTAGAAAGTCTGAATGATGTTAATGATGTTTCACCTCAATATAGGCTTCAAGTACATTGGTCTTGCTAAAGAGATATGTTGAAAGGAGACATGTCAATGGAGAAATCTTGAAAAGTGTAGAATGAAAGAAAACCCCAACATATAAACATATAAGCCTCTAACTGAGTAGGAAAACTTCATTTTTTTATAATCCAGACAGGAATTCTTTTACCTGTTTGACTTGCCAGCTGCATTTTAGGTTTTGTCTCATAAACTGCAGTTGTGTTTTTTCTGATGTGTGAATGGACTAACTTTGCTCCTAGCATATGTTTTCCTATTATTAGAGATCACATATACCTATGTTTTTCTAAAGAACAACGATAAATTGGGACAGTTTTTGCCAACTTTCTTAAGACTCCAGTCTAGTGATTAATTATAAAGGCTCATGTTCAACATAGCTATGCATATTAATGACAATGACAATGATTTTAAAGAATCTGGAAAAATGTGTCACAGGGAGGATGCCCACAGAATCATTAAACATGAATCATCTTTGGTTGCCTACTCAAATGTAATTAGTGGAATGTAATTAGCATCTAATTATAATATGCCATATAAAAAATCTTGGCTGCCTTTTGCCATATTCTAGCCAAAATCTGGCAGGAATTACCCCAAATCTTAAGACGCTCTTTTGGCCAAAGAAAGCACATTCTAGCCTTCAAAAACATGCTTACTTGCCTGGATTTAAAACTTACTGCTTTCTTGTTATCATCTGAGGAATCAATGGGTGATAGCAAGAATCCAAAGTGGTTAAATAAATAATTACTAGAGTAAAGCAATAAGCACAGCCCTAGCAATGAGGCAGTGACCTGAAGCGAGACAGTGACCTGAAGTCAGCCAGTGAAATAGAGACCACCCTGTAGGTGTCACTGTGGAGACAGACTGCAATGTTATATGACTGCCCGGCTAAGGGAAGTCCTTTTTTGTGAGGTAACTTAATAAGCAGTGGAAAATATACTAAGAATGAGATCAATCTAGTGAGCGCCAAAGTGTTTAAAATATAAATAAGATTCTTCGATAGATTTGGGTAATTCTATCTAATAAACCAGCCATGTTGTTGTTTTCTCACCTTGCTGAGACAGGCTGAAGAATTAAGAAATCAATCTGAAGGTAGATTAGAAGAAATGGAAAAGGTGAGAAAATAAACAGAGACATGGTGGATAACAATCGGAAAAAGGAAAACACATTAAAAAAATAAACTTATTTGATTATTTCCATTAAACTGAAGTCTTAAAGAACATAGTTTAATAAATGCTCCCTACATTATATATAGGAAAACAAAGAGCATCCTGCTAAAATGAAAACATTATTATATTCTCAGATAATGAATGCAAATCCATTCAAATGAAAATGAAAACATTTTCCTGCAAACCTGCATTTAACTGTATGAATGTCTAGCTCCCCATTCCTAGAATCTGGCTTATGGCTTTGGTGCTGAGTTCTCATGCTGCTGGACTGAGGATTTTTTTTGTTGTTTTGTTTGGGGGGGGGATAGCAGGTTTCATTTGTTACAAGTAACACACGGAAAAAATGTGGGATGACAATAGCAACATTTATGTTTAAATTATACAACTATCATGAAGTCAACATCATGCATACTTTATATTTAATATAGTTATAAACTTTAAATGGTGTAATTTGGAAAAATGTTCATTTTTCTTATAAATTTATGAACCAGCATAAACCTAGAGTTTATACACCAACAGCTTAGGTTACTTTTTTTTTTTTTAATAAAAGAGACTTCTTCTCTTAAAGGAGAGTTAGCAGGATTAGTACCAAATCTCATGTAGTCTTTGTTAGATTAAAATCATAATAAGAAAAAAAACCAGATTTTTATGCCATCTTCCTCCTTTTGATTTGCTAAGTTTTAGAATGTTGCTAAGGCATTTTGTGAAGCATTGTAAAAATGGATGTTTTGTATAATTTCTATTTTCCAAAGAAAAGAAAGGGCAGTTGTTATGAAAAATAAAGCAACACTGACTCTTTTGTTATATTTTAAATTGATTATATTTAACTACATTTAATTTGCATAGTTAAAACACTTTTGCTTGTGTATTGGGTCTGGCTGAGCTGGAGTTAATTTTCCCCATAGTACCCTTAATAGTGCTGTGCTTTGTATTGGTAGCTAGAAAAGTGTTGATACCACACCAGTGTTTTGGTTACTCGCACAACATCAAGGCTGTCTCTCCAACATTCCCCCCTCACCAGTAGGCTGGGATTGGGCAAGATCTTGAGAGGGGACATAGCCAGGACAGCTGACCCAAACTGACCAAAGGAATATTCAATACCATATGACATCCGCTCAGCAATAAAAGCTAAGAGAAAGGAGGAGGAAGTGGGGGCATTTGTGATTTACGACATTTGTCTTCCAGAGCAACCTTTACACATACTGAAGCCCTGCTTCCTGGGAAGTGGCTGGACATCTCCTGCTGATGGGAAGTAGAGAATAAATCTTTTGTTTTTCTTTGTATCCACACATGGCCTTTGCTTTTGCTTTATTAAACTGCCTTTATCTTGACCCATGAGTTCGGTCGTTTGGGTTTCTTTCCCGTCTTATTTCCCTCCTCCCCCAGTCCTGTTGAGGAGGGGAGTGATAGAGTAGCTTGGTGGCACCTAGCATCCAGCCAAGGTCAACCCACCACAGCCCTTTTTGGCGCCCAACCTGGGGCATGAGGAATTTCAGATAAGGATAGTAATTGGGAGAGGTAATGGGCAAAACATGAACTGAACAATGCTAGAGAGCAAAATGATCATGGGGAATTTTAGTTGTTAGAATTGTAATGAAGGGATGAAGGATGAATTGTGTGTAAATTGTCCACTTCTATTCGGTGTTGTGATGATGTTATTTTGATTTTAGTGTGGGGAATTCTTTTTTGTTGATGTGAGTGAAGTTTGTGAAGATTGTGTGATGAATATGAATTTTAATGATAATTCTTAAATATGTGATTCACAGAGGGGAGGGGTGGAATGTATTGGCTTTATATGGCAAGGTTTTGGTAGCGGGGGGGCTACAAGGGTGGCTTCCGTGAGAATCTGCTAGAAGCTTCCCCTATGTCCAATAGAGCCAATGCCAGCCGGCTCCAAGATGGACCTACCGCTGGCCAAGGCAGAGGCAATA
>NW_008825618.1:4435959-4436599 GCF_000699105.1 Pygoscelis adeliae
GAGTGAGAATATGTGAGAGAAACAACTCTGCAGACACCAAGGTCAGTGAAGAAGAAGGGGGAGGAGGTGGTCCAGGCGCCGGAGCAGAGATTCCCCTGCAGCACGTGGTGAAGACCATGGTGAGGCAGGCTGTCCCCCTGCAGCCCATGGAGGTTAATGGTGGAGCAGATATCCACCTGCAGCCCATGGAGGATCCCATGCTGGAGCAGGTGGATGCCCAAAGGAGTCTGTGACCCCGTGGGAAGCCCATACTGGAGCAGGCTCCTGGCAGGACCTGTGGACCTGTAGAGAGAGGAGCCCACGCTGGAGCAGGTTTGCTGTCAGGACTTGTGACCCCCATGGGGGACCCACGCCTGAGCAGTCTGTTCCTGAAGGACTGTACCCCATGGAAGGGACCCCATGCTGGAGCAGGGGAAGAGTGTGAGGAGTCCTCCCCCAGAGGAGAAAGGAGCGGCAGAAACAACATGTGATGAACTGACCGCAATCACCATTCCCTGTCCCCCTGTGCCGCTGGCAGGGAGGAAATAGAGAAAATCGAGGGTAAAGTTGAGCCTGGGAAGAAGGGAGGGGTGGAGGGAGGGTGTTTTTTAAGATTTGGTTTTATTTCTCATTATCCTACTCTGATTTGATTGGTAATAAA
>NW_008825618.1:4436624-4442798 GCF_000699105.1 Pygoscelis adeliae
TGCCCATGATGGTAATTGGTGAGTGATCTCTCCTTGTCCTTATCTTGACCCATGAGTCTTTCATTATATTTTCTCTCCCCTGTCCAGCTGAGGAGGGGGAGTGATAGAGTGGCTTTGGTGGGTACCTGGTGTCCAGCCCGGGTCAACCCACCACAGCTTATTACAATAATGAATAATAAGAGGTGGTGTAACATACTTCAATTATATCATGTACGTGTAATTAAATCAACTCTGAGTATTTACATTCAGATAAAAGCTATTTGCTTTCAAAAATAATAGTTAATCTGTCTGTCTGATAATAAGCTTTGCAACCCTCTGCAAATTTTAGAAAACATTATTTTCTGAATTGTTTTCCAAATACCTTGTTTTCAGATTACTCTTTTCTTTGTAACTAGTATCTCCCTAAATTACCAGGAGGGCACAAAATAAATAAACTTTAAGATTATTAGCCATGACCAGCTGTGCTATATTCTCAAGGCCCACTCAAATGCGAACCTAAGGAATAGCACAAAAAGCATTAGAAAAAGCACGATGCTGTTGTACATACAGTATGGGTACTATTCATGATACGTAAACTATTATTATATAAGCATATGGTTGCCAAAGTCTAATTTCAGAAAAGTGTTATATGGTACATAGAAAATGAAGGAAATTACTTTCCTCTATTTCCCATATCCCTTTTGATTATAAAAGATTTATTTCTTTTTTTTTGTTCACTGGAACTTATATTCAAATATAGAAACTGCCATGGCCTTTATGGCTTAAAAGGCTATGCTACCAGAATAGGGGAAGCAGAATTTTAATGTCATTTTAAGATTTTATAGGAACTCCAGCGCTGTGTATTTTACTGAAAAACCAGTGAGAAAAATAACTCTTCTCTTAGTCCTCAGTCCAGTGCTTCCATTTCAAATCTGAGTTTGCCAGACTGGAAAGTCTTTTTGGACATTCTTTAACAACTTGATGAAAATTGTGGTATAACTTCTTCATGCATGGTCAAATTAAGTTTGGGGTGGTTCTTCTCAAAAGATGCATACAAAGTCAAGCCTGATGGTTACTGACACTGAGAGAAGAAGGTTGCTGTGGTCTGAGCCCCTAAGAGCTATGTTAGCCATCCAGCTTCTGCCAGTGTCTTCTGCTGAGGACCAGCTATTTCTGTATCTGTGTAGTGGAGGGCAATACTAGCTAAGGAGCGTACTTCTCCTTCGGGCAGCTGTCCCTGGAAGACTCACAAAGAGGATAAATAAAAAGAGTCCATGGCTAAACAAGGAGCTTATCGCATATCCTATCAGCTAAAAGACAACACATCACGGACCTTGTTGTTTTCTATTATGAAGATTTTAAATAGTTAATATTTTTTGGAAATAATGTAAAAGCCTTTTCTGAATGGGTATAACATTTTCCATAACTAGTTTACATAACTTCTTCATATGTAAGTTTGAACAGCTCAGAAAATTTCTTCCTTTGATTTCGTAAAGAATGCACATGTAGTTTGTTTCTTATGTGGTGAACCCAAATTAATCTTGAAGATGTTTTTAGTTTTTCTTTAGGCTTTGATGCAAATGATAAATAAATAGCAGGTTTCCTATTGCACATATTAGATATGCTCTGACATAATAACATTAGCCTGGAAAATAATGTTATTAGCATTACATAATGTCAGTATGTTTAAGGAGTGGGGCTCCAAGCTCCCGTGATTTTTCATTATTAATGTTCTGCTAAAATAATTGTGTCTGGTAACAAATACTTCTCCATTCAGCAAATGTTTCTCTGTGCTGGCCAAAATGAACAGCTCATAAATAGAAAAGCACATCACCATGAACTGGCTATAACTGAAGTTGCTGTGAGTTGTTTGTTAATGCTACAGTGCCTGCAGGAAAATTAAGAGCTTCTGACAAGATTCTGCTTTGAGGACTTAAATACCAATTTTTCTCACAGAATGCCACTGGACCCTGGCAGAGACTGTCATTCAATTCCTTGACCTCTTTGGAGAGTTACGTCAGGAGATAAATTTCAATGATTCTACCATCTCTATCTTCCTGTCATGGCTTAACCCCAGCCGGCAACTCAGCACCACACAGCTGCTTGCTCACTACCCCCTGGTGGGATGGGGGAGAGAATTGGAAGGGTAAAAGTGAGAAAACTCGTGGGTTGAGATAAAGACAGTTTAATAGGTAAAGCAAAAGCTGCACGTGAAAACAAAGTAAAACAAGGGATTCATTCACTACTTCCCATCAGCAGGCAGGCGTTCAGCCATCTCCTGGAAAGCAGGGCTTCATCACATGTAACGGTTACTTGGGAAGACAAAACGCCATCACTCTGAATGTCCCCCCCTTCCTTCTTCTTCCTTCCCCTTTATATGTTCAGCATGACGTCATATGGCATGGAATATCCCTTTGGTCAGTTGGGGTCAGCTGTCCTGCCTGTGTACCCTCCTAGCTTCTTGTGCACCCCCAGCCTACTCAGTGGTGGGGTGGTGTGAGAAGCAGAAGAGGCCTTGACTCTGTGTAAGCACTGCCCAGCAGTAACAAAAACATCCCTGTGTTATCAACGCTGTTTCCAGCACAAATCCAAAACACAGCCCCATACTAGCTACTATGATGAAAATTAACTCTACCCCAGCCAAAACCAGCACACACTGAAAATCACCTCAGCTCTGAAATCCAGACTAAGATCAAAAGAGAGGGAAATACTAAACTTTGTCCTTGAGCAGTTCAGGTGTAATTCCCTGCAGCTACAATATCAACCATGCTGCATTTTCTGAGGACAATACTATAGATCTGCTGTGCTCAGTATTCAGTTTTAGCTGTATCTTGAGTCCTGTGACACTTGGTACACTCAAATCACCTGCACACCAATCAGTTTGCCATAGAACTTTGAGCAAAAGAAAACAACAAAACAGCAATTATCTGCTATGCCCAACCTTGGTCTTTGACTCCTGATCTTAAGGTAATCTTTTGAGATGTGATCATCATCTCATTCTCCCTTGCAAATCTTGCTTCAGAAATGACAGAGTGAAAACTGTGTCCCGCTCAGTCCTGAAGAGCTGAAAGCAAATAGACTATTCACTCATAACTGAACTCACTGAAAGCCAATGCATTCTTGTCTCTGAACTTTTCTGAGAATTAAAGGAAGGCAATGCTAACATAGCATTTAATGCTCTATTAGAAAATACTGTTCTGGACTAAATATCTTGAATTTTATTTTCATATTATTAGTATGAATCTCCAAAAGATGCAGATTTTTGTCTGAATTGTTAGTCATACTCTTTTCATACAACATACTAAATGTCTGAAAGAGAGGTTTCATGAAAACCAGCAACAATAACAGATTTATATTAAAAAGATGTTAATACAAAAAGAAAAGAGACAAGCAAAGAAGCATAATATTAATATTCAAAGGGTTAAAACAGAGATTAAAGCCAGAATGAGTGCTGACTGAACAGAAGGAATTCCCAAAGGTGACTTCTCACTTCTTTACATGAAGCTCTCTTATTTCAATTAGTTTACTTTTAAGACCCATTGAAATGTTTGCAAAGACCATGGTTTTGGCCCAGATTTTTTAAAAGTGCAGCATAACCTTTGAAATTGATAAGGATACTAAGAAAAGACTGACATACAGCTAATATTTTTTGGACAGAAAGAGAGATTTCAATGAGTATTTCAGAAACAGGTTAATAATATGATAGCGCCCTAGTGAAATCCTTAACCATTATAAATTTAAACCACATTATATTAGTTTACTCCATTTAAGCAAGTTATAAAAAATCTACAACTAAATATACTGTTAAACAAAAATAAGTGACAGGGAAAAAAAAGAACATGTAAAACATGGGCATGAATTTATCCCTCTTTTACTCCAGATTATGTGGTGTTGTACCAGATGAAGTAGATGGATCCATTAAACACTCGTATTTCATTCACCTCCTGGATCTCAAGCATGATAATTTACTGTTCCTTTGGTTGTTTGAAATGAGAATATTTGCTTACTATCCTTATGGTAGGCTGTTACTGTTAAATGCCTCACCTCCAATCCAATTTGTGCAATGTCTTCCTTAAAGTTATTTCCCATCTAATGACAATCAAGTCAAGTGCATTGACATTTATAGCTTATCAGTGCTTTGGAACAACAGCTGTTATTTTTCATTTTTTATATAATGGGTTCCTAATCTTCTACACAATATTTGAAGAGCTACACTACTCTCCAAAGATCAGTATGCTGCACTTGAAAATCCAAAAGATTTTTTGGTGCCCTTAAATTTGATCCTTTGCAAATAGTGTCTGTTTCCACTCCTTCCCTAGTCCTAAAATTTCAGTCCTAGGTGCAAGTAGGCAGAAGAATCATGTAACTCAGTTTCAAACTTCCCAAATCAAACAAGTTTATTTTAGTAGAAATTCCACAATAGTACCTCCTTCTTAAGACCTTTTAGAATACATAAATTTTTCCATAATATCTAAATATATTCCATGTGGGCTGGAATGTCCACTCCTGCCCTAGTCCTAAAATTTCAGTCCTAGATGCAAGTAGGCAGAATCATGTAACTCAGTTTCAAACCTCCCAAATCAAACAAGTTTATTTTAGTAGAAATTCCACAATAGTACCTCCTTCTTAAGACCTTTTAGAATACATAAATTTTTCCATAATATCTAAATATATTCCATGTGGGCTGGAATGATAGCCAATTAAAACAATCTCATGAGAAACCCATTAACAACTGGATTGTAGCAAAAATGTTGATAGACCCATCAAGCTAATTGAAGACTGAATCTAATCTTTAAATACAGATGTGTCTGAGAATGATAAAAACTTGTCATCAGAAAAGAGGTAACTGTTGTCTTTATCTCGTTCTATTGTGTTGCTGAATATTTTTTCATTTGGAATCAGATGTTGTAACATATTTTAAAGATTTCTAGTCCTTTCACAACTGAACACCACCCTTCAGCCAAAGAAGGCACTAGCTGAGTACTGGGGTTTAGATCAGGGTCTGAATTCTAACCTTCTCCATGGTAATGAGAACACAGGCGTAGTTTTTAGAAAAAAAAAAACTGGCTTAAAATGAGACATTAAAGGTACTCACAAGCTTTTTTAAAAAAGTGGTGTTGGTGGTTATGGGAGAGGTAGTTAGAAACCTGTGGTTATCTGTAATTAAAATGGTTGTCTATATTGAAAAATTGTGGTTATATTATCTACAACCATGCTAAAAGGGCTTGAAATGGCAAAAAATATCCTATACTATTGGGAAAAAAAACCCAAACAAAAAACCAAAACATAAATCCAAATTTCCAGTAGTCCAGTCTAAAAATTGCCATGCATTTTGTAAATCAGGATATAGAAGCCTGTAAGTCCAACTAGGGCAATAAATTTAATCAAAGAAAATAGTTAAACATTGACTTTTTGTGGCTTCACAAATTGATTATGAGTGGCTTGGAATATTTGAGATTGTTTTCCTAATTATCTACTGAGTAATGCCAGCAAATAATTTCTGGCCACAAATCATTCATAAGTAGCTCATTACAATTAGCTGATAGTCAGAACCCAAGATGTGCTAGTTAATTTTGATTGGATATGTAGGACTGTTGGTGGTTACAGGACTTGAGAATTTCCCTGTTTGTCTGTGTCGCTGTCCAAAGGGACAGAACATAGGATCGTTGTTTTCCAGTAGAAAAAAAATCATGAAGGCTCTTATGAAATGCAGAATAAGGTCATAATAAGCTGCCTAAAATTATGAAACTATAGAAATCTTTTAGATCTTTCTGTAGAGTGAGTAAGGCTATCTCAATAACTTATTCTGATTCACTCTAGCAAGGTTTTATGGGAATATAAAGGAATCAGTATATTAGAATCATAGAATCATAGAATCACTAAGGTTGGAAGAGACCTCCAAGATCATCGAGTCCAACCGTCAACTCAACACCACCATGTCCCCTAAACCATGTCCCTAAGCACCTCATCTACCTGTCTTCTAAATACCTCCAGGGATGGTGACTCCACCACTTCCCTGGGCAGCCTCTTCCAATGTTTCACCACTCTTTCAGTCAAGACATTTTTCCTCATGTCCAATCTAAACCTCCCCTGGCGCAACTTCAGGCCATTTCCTCTCATCCTATCACTAGTTACTTGGGAGAACAGACCGACACCCACCTCGCTACAACCTCCTTTCAGGTAGTTGTAGAGAGC
>NW_008825618.1:4445085-4445383 GCF_000699105.1 Pygoscelis adeliae
GCCTCTTCATCCTGGTTGGGTGGTCTATAACAGACTCCCAGCAAGATATCTGCCTCATTGGCCTTCCCCCTCATCCTTACCCATAAACACTCAACCGTATCATCATCACAATTGATGAGCTCTATACAATCGAAACACTGCTTAACATACAGATCCACCCCACCGCCTCTCCTTCCTCACCTGTCCCTTCTGAAGAGTCTATAGCCATCCATTGCAGCACTCCAATCATGAGAGTCACCCCACCATGTTTCTGTGATGGCGACTAAGTCATATCTCTCCCGCTGCACAATGGTTTCCA
>NW_008825618.1:4445648-4470489 GCF_000699105.1 Pygoscelis adeliae
AATTCCTCTGATGGCACCAGCCCCTGAGCCACATGTTGATCAGGTGTGTTTTCCTGTTCCTTCCAGTGTCCTTCCCTGCCACTGTAGGGATTAAGGAAAACACTACCTGTGCTCCTGATCCTTCAACCAGTCGCCCCAGTGCCCTGAAGTTCCTTTTGATCACTGCAGGACTTCCATCTTTCATCTAGCTACAGTCTTATGCGTATGTTTAGAAGGGGGTTGGAGGGTTGAATCTGAGCACATCTCAGGTGTACTCAAAAATTTGAGATACACACCCTTCTGGATATGTCTAACAGTGACCTCCCAGAGCAATTCTGGGAGATGAGATCTATGAAGAAAGGGAGAGCTTCAAGGAAGAACGGAGGTCTTCCCCTCTTTCTCTCCCACTCCTCACATAACTTCAGATTGCTAGGGCAATCACCAGGACATTTTGGTCTTTGAATTTAAATTAACCATGGGTCTTTTACATGGTTAAGGACTTCCACAAGTACTTAAGTACTGGAGTATTTAAAAGGGGACAACTGTTCCTCTGCTTTGGAACCCATTTGACTGCTAATCAAGCCCATCTATTCTTCTTTACAGCTCACAGCTCCTTCCTGACTCACCCCTAGGCACCGCTGAGCAAACCTTATTGTTTCACACTTGCAGCTTTGGATCCGATCTTCTGGTTCAGCCAGCATGGCCGTGAGTCAGTGGAATTCTATGTTACAGTATGTATACACTAGTGGTTTAGTTCAGATCAGGTGTATGCTCAAGTAGCAAAGCAACCTGATCATCTCTACTTACTGTGTTTTCTTTACATCATGGAGAGGTCTTGGAGCTCATGAACTAGATTCTTTTAGGATAAAACTCAACTGAAAATTGCATTCCAGAGGTGCACTTAATCTACTCCAGTCACAAATGGGCATGCACTCTGTGGGACCAGCTGGACTAGAGCTGCTCTGAAGAAAAAACCCTGAAATAGTGAGTACAACATGGATTTTGGGTCCTCAGTACCAATTATTTTACTCTATTACTCCACTCTGGTTGTTTATAAATTCTTTCTATTATAGCAATAATTTGTAGCGTCTACATGGGTCCATATAGCCTTTTTTTTATTTGGCCATAGTTAGACCTTTTGGCCTGTTTTAATCAAATATTAGTCCAAAGTCATAGCTATTTACAGCAGAAGTAGGGAACCTTCCCTGTGTTTTTCCCTGCATCATCAGAACTTCTCCAATATGTCAAAAGCTCTACTTCTGATTAGACAGGAAAAGGCAGATGTTTCAAACCTGGTACCCCAGAGGACTAGCAAGGATTAGCTGAGATTTCTGAGAACATTCTAGGAAGCAGAATGATCTTTCTTTTTCTGTCTTTAAGTGCATAAAACTGGAAGAAAAACCCTCAAAGTGATCAAATTGAATCTGCTTGGAGCAGATTGGGCATCTTGGACGTGCATCTTGGGCTTTCTGAACCTCACTGGAATCGGTCTCTCTCTTCTCATAAACCAAATCCAAGACACAATGAATTGAATAATTTTAAACTTGTGGTTTCATAAGCAACATTGTCATTATTATTGGTCTTTGGTTTCACAGTGTGTTTTTAAGGAAAAAAAAAATGGTTTTGCCAGCATTAATATACCTTTGAACAAAGCTCACGAGAAATAAGAGTTTTTGGTCAAATTCAACAGAAGCATAAATAGAAGAGTGGTGTGTCAGCATATCTGTACTCAGAAGAAGAGATGAAGTGTTGCATAAATCTAGAGAGCATTTACAGCTGGAATTGTAAATTTTTACCAGATTATTTACTGATATGACAATATTTTCTAGATTTAAAACAATATTTTAAGGTAGAGCAGAGTTAGTGGACAATGCCCAGAGAAACTGATGATAACAATGAATGGAGGTATGTGGGAGTGTTCATGGAAAGTTAACTATCTCTATATTCTTGCTTGAATTTTTCTCTCTATTTCACATTAACAGGCAAAACTTAATTTCAATATATTCAAAATTCCTCTACAAATTAGTAAACACCAAGAACTGTAAAAGCAAGAGTTGTTAATGTATGCTGTTTAGGAAAACCAACATAAATGGATTAATTATTTAGAGTTTGTTCCTATTCACCGTAAGAAAATAAACAGCAGGATTTGTATTATTTTCTTAACTTGGCATTCTGATAAATGGAGCTCAAAATTTAATAAATGTATATGGAAAATGTAAAGATTTGATTATGTTGACTGTTATGGTACATCATACTTGCATATAACAAGGGAAAATCATTAAATAAAAGTCCAAGTAAGTGTGAGTATTTGACCAATTTCTTTGTTTTTGTGCCTTTATTTTTGTTGTTGTTTAGGTGGGCATATATATCAAATTATGCTTTGGTACATATATAGTATTTTGCTTCCCTGATTATTTTTTTTAGATTATATTATTATATAATTTAATTATTTAAATTAAATAATTATTATTTTTGGGAAGTACTAAATAGCAAATAAGAAAAAAAATGAATAACAGAAATTGTGCATAATTTAAAACTCTTTTTCTTGAGTGACTTCATTCTTTTCCTTTTTCTTCTGACTTCTTTGTCAGAAGGTGAAGGAGCAGAACCATTTTTTACTAGTGATTTGTAGTATTATTGGTGTTGTTCCAGGTGGTGAATGAAGTCCTGTACAACAAATAAAGAACAGCTGACATTGCTAACATTCACTGCTAAGTAACAGTGACATTTAGGGGAAAAAAAAAATATCTCTTTTCCTTTTGTTTCTTTGCCCTGCCTTTTGCTATTTCTCTCACAACCCTAGCATTGACCTGATTGTCAGTGTATAAAAACCACTTAGCTCCTAATTAGCCCACTGTTCGTTGTTCAAGTACACATCTTTTACTTTTAAAATAGAAAGTTGTGACAAAAATAGACAATGGTTTCACCTAATGATTGGTTTCTTAAATGAAAATGACACTCCTGCATGGATCAAGGAATTTGTGAATCTTCCAAATCAATTTTCAGCATTTGTCATGCTCCAACTACAAAGCTCTTCAATGTCTTGGGTTCTGCCACAAGTAGCTGGGCAAAGGCTTTTATCCAGTTCAGTAGTACTATTTCCAGTACAACCTGGACTCCCTGCAATTTTTCTGCTAGGTTTCTTTCTAGGTAGGCAGCCTTCATCCTCGACTTGATCCATCTCTGCTAAGGATTTGTTTACTTCAGTGTAATAAAGCCTTGGACAACAAAAGTACTAATCCTGACCCCAGTCACGTTAGTTACAGAGGGTTATTTTCCTAGTGCAGGGTAAGGCCAAGACCTATGGACTCTTGTGGCTACTGTTGAATTTCCGAGAAAAATAAATTTAAAGTCTATAGTTTTCCAGTGAACTGATCACAAAAGTCAGTGTTTGTATGACTTTGAGTTAAAAAAAAGCAGGTGAAAGCTAGTAGTACTCGGATTAATTTAAACCCAAAGCTGACAAAAAAAAAAGCTCCAGGGATGCAAAGGTGTATGATCCAAAACTAAAATAAAGAATTTTATTAAACTGTATGAGCCTGTATGAAAACCTGATGAATATCAAGCAGCTCTAACACTCCCAACAACTTGCAAATGCCTAAAAAACCTCTCTTCTCTTCTTGTTTTTTGGCAAAAAATTCACTTCACAGCTGTTGTCTATTACCTTAGAGACAATGCTAACAGTTGGGATACAATAAACCCCTGATGATAAAGGGTGTAAGTGTTATCACATCTAACTATAGTAGTGTGAATGGTCCAACTATAATAGAGCAAATGACCTGACAGCTCCTACCCACTGAGCATTACCACCCATCACCACTTCACCAGCAGCAGACCAAGGGACAAGAAAATTCTCATTCTGCATACAGTGCCCCTTGGGAAAAGCACAGTCCTATTAATTTACTGGTGGCAGTGGGAGAACAGTTGTCAAAGTGCCTGGAAGCAAACCAGCAGACTGTTGACTTAATTATGCCAGACAACAGAGCCAACATTTTAAAGCTGTGAAAGATGGCAATTTTTCACACTTCACGTTCCCCCATTTCTTTCCTGGTAGCCAGACTCAACCAATTCAAGTCATTCAAAATATTAAATATTAAATATAGAAATTATCCTTGTGCCTCTTCCAAATGCAAAACAAAATAAACCCTCCCAACTAGAATAAAGTCACTCAATAGTAACTTTTATGTTAGGATTCAATGTGAACATATAATGCTACTTATCAAACTATTATTTCATAATAAGTTTAAAGAAATAATGTACAACATGGTCTACTTTTTAGATCCCACCTTCTGAGTGTTACAGGAATGAAGCCACAGGTTAACTGATGCTAGGTAGAAAGTAAAATGCTCAGACATTCTGATCTCATACATCTATATTGTCCAGGCTTTTTGTTGCACTTATGTAAATTTTCAATAATGACTTCTAATATGTGCTTTTAAGTCTGCATATAAGGGCTGAGAGGTTCATAATTTCCTCTCTAACTGGGCCATATAAGGCTTACTTCAGTTTTTAAGTGCCTTTTGCCCAAAGGGCTATGCTACCAGACCACATACTTCAGATTTGTCTATAATTGGCCTTAGAATTTTTTTTCTGCATAATGGCTCTTTTCAGTATTATGTTTGCATGACTAAAGCATTTATAAAACCCATCAGCTGAACTATAGTATACACTTACATCATACTTTTCATGAGCATATCTCTTTTTTTTTTTTTTTACAAAAATATGTATCAGTACCTCAGCGTTATAGATGGGAAAATAAAACTAGATACCAATCTTGTGACTTATTCTGGTTCCATAAATCTATCATAACCTGTACATAAATCTATCTGCAAGCCATTTTGAGCTGATATTTTGTTGATGAGAGTTAAAAATGCACTGTTTAAGCTATTTAAACTGTTTCATAATATATGTACCATTTTTCTGAAGTCTACTTTCAAATCAGATTTTTGGTGTAAACTATCAGAGTAATGATTTTTTTTCCCATTGATACAAAAAAATCCTCGCTTAAATTTAACTATTTTCAAGAATCTTGACTTTGTTAAAGCTGTTGGCTTGTATTCAGAACACTTCCAACACAAATTCAACAACTCAGACAAACATTAGCTGTTTTAAAGGGCTTCTTCAGCTTCAATCAGTATTCTGATACATTGGAATTTAAAATATATGTTTAATGATTTCATATCTAAGTACAGAAACAGTGAAGGACTACTGGGTCAAAGTAGGAAGTGCTGATTGCCATTTGCCCTATTATGTTTTTACTGATTCCAGCTAAGGCTGGAGGTAGATTTCATTATGAAGGGTGCATCTCATTTGAAGCAAGAAACAAGTGGATCACCAGTGGACAGCATTTTCACTATGCTAACTTCTGCTTATAAATAACCTGTTTCAGGCAACTCCTAACTCTGTGTTCTTGTTTCTAAAATAAAGATATTTCATTAATTTTGTCTCAGAGGTGGCACCCAAAACCACAACACAGTCAAAGCACAGATGCCCTTGGAAAAGTACAGTGAACAGGATTTATTCATGTCCAGTTCTTATGAGCGGTGATGTTTTGATGATGTCTGTAGAGAGAGAAATAAGACTTAGAAATCAATAGAATTTGAATTTACATTGGTTAGTAGATGTTGTTCTAAAAACCTGAGCAACTAGATTGTTCAAGTCTACTATGTAGTTGAAACATATGATTCAGTGCTCTTTAGCATGGCTTCCTGAATCTCTGCTCTCTCCTCCCAGTCTTAACTGTTACTTCAGAAAAAGATATGCTTCAATCATTGTGGATCCTTGATATCCTGCTTTAACCATATTTCATTTTAAAATGGATAGGAAACTTGTTATAAAATATTTTAAGCACTGAATTGTACTGGGTTTTAAAGGGATCTATAACAGAGTTTTAACTCTGCATAAAATCTGAAAGCGAATAAAATACTTCTATTGACTGGTATTGTTATTAATTCTCCTTGGGGAAGATGTCTGTCCTTGAATAAGTAGCTTTGATTTCTCCCAGAACACTATTTTGTGTGACCCACCATGTGTTTAAAACATCAGTGTCTGTTGCCATGGAATTTATTTCCCTGCTGGATCAAGTACAAGAAGAAAGCTTAATTTAAATGTATAGATCTGAAATCTAGAAAAATGCTGAATACTATGTATGGAAAACAATTGGGAAAAAAATTATCTGAAGGACTGAGAACATTTCTTGGAATACAAAAAAATATGCAGGACCAAATTCTCCCAAAATCTCAGCAGCTTCTGAGAAAAGTTTGTAAGTCATCCATTTAAATTGAAAAACCCTACTTCATGCATGTTTGAGCCATGAGTGTTGATACTATCTCTGCCTGGTTTCTTTTGCCTTCAAAAAATCCCAAGGGAATTAAAACTGCAGTTAACATTCACCTGTTATCTTTCTAATGAAAGCCAAAAGAGGAACAAAAAAATAAAGTTGTATTTCGTAAATAAAATGCAACAACATATACTCCACCTCACACCTCCACCTCATTAATGGTCACATTAATGCCATGAAAAAGATATGAGAGTTAAATAGGAGATCTTCACCATATCATTTTTTTTTCCTGAGACAAGTTACACTGCAGTTATATACTTGCAAAACAAGAATGTTAATATAAGGAATATAAACCTTTTAAAGTTAAATACTTAGATGTGGTATTTTGTCTGCATACATCTGTAGATGTGACACCAGATAATTGTGAAATAGTACAAAGTAGGAAATAAACCAAGCAAGTTGTAGTAGGATAAGTATCAAGAAATGTAGTAAACTTTCAACAATTTAATAAGTTAAATTTAATAGAGGCTAAGATTTATATCTAATGAAGCTAGTAGTTGTTTCTGGTGGATGAAGAATAGAAAGAAGGGAAAACTGTGTATTTGAAAATAAAAGAAGTTAATTACATTTGGTGTATGGCTTGAGGTTCCTGGAAAACTGCAGGTGGATGTGAAAGCTGGACGTTAAGACATCTGTTAAGATACATGTTAGGAATTTTTCTTGAAGGAGTAACGGGGGTGGATAATAGCAAAAAGGTCTGAAGGAACATCATAAATAATGATAAATCATAATTATAAGTAAGTGGGGAAAAAAATCCTTCCTGCTTGTGCAGTTTTGTTTGACATTTGTTTTAATCATGTCTTCATTCTTAAATAGACGTGGTTTTGGGGTTCACTGTTTGTTGGGTTTCTTTTACTGGATGTCTATGCTGCAACAGGGATATGTAACTTTTCTTTCCTTTTTTTCCCCCTCCACATGATTTTACCAAGAAGAAAACCTTTCCAGTCAGTCATTTGTTGCTTTGTCAGCTCACATCCAGATTATTACAATGTCATTCTGGAGTCCTGGTGTAGCATGGGACTGTAGGTAAGCATCAGGCAGTACTTTCCATGGTGGAACACTTTCCCACACAAAGGTCTGGCACAGAGATTAGGCAGCACCTAGATTTGTTTAACTGTATTCTGAGTACTTGGAGAGGTTTTACATGTTTTATAAAGTCAGTACTGGTTGTCCACACAGGAAGGAACTTCACAAGGAAACCATCTGACATCTGTGCTCCAGAAATTATAGTGCATCATTCAGAATACTATTTTTGCTCTTTAAAGCATGTCATGTTTAGTCGCTGTACATTTTCAGATCTCTCTTTCCTGTTGCCGGTACTCAAAGCCTGAAAACTAGGATGTTGATGCTGACAATATATAGTCTATAGGGCACAGGAAATAATGACTGTGTGCATAGTTTTAGAAGCATGCTTTCTAGAAGAAGTGTGCAGCAGAGGGTTAGGGGATAAACAGAAAGCTAAGGGATTAGAGGTCAGTGAGGAGCACCACTCTCAAGCTGGAGGAGGACTCAGACCAGACACATAACCTTAGTTTAATCTGGTCTTAAGCCCCTTTTTCACAGGCTGGTCATTGCATATGAGGATGAGCATTCACTTTTTAGGAACAGCACTGGGATATCTTCAAAAACTTATGCATGTTCCTTAATTCTTTCAGAAGCATGAGTGATAGGAGACAAATTTGAGTCTGCCCAGTCCATTCTACTTATTTAAAGGTGTTTCTATCTGCTTCCATTGCAGCATTAAAAACATACACTAAGGACTCTCATAAAACTAAAAAGAATAATACTTTTAATTCAAAATATTCTGGCTCCAGAATGCAATGTAATTGCACAATTATATAGTCTTCATAAATACTATTTTTTTCTTTTTCTTTCTGTAGAACAGATTGGTAGCAAGTTTCGAGGTTTTATATTCTCTTTTTTTCAGTAATGGAACAGGAATTCTTGCTAGTTGTCAGTTAAACAGCGAGAGGTTTGCTGTTGTGTTGTTACAGCAGATTTATGCCTTGTTTTTTAACTAAGATGAAATATACAGTTTTTGGTAATGGTAAAATGTTTGCAATCGCAACTGTTAAACAGCAGGCCTGAATCAGGTGTATCCTTGAGTAAATTATTAATTTTCCCAGTTTCTTTTTCCTTTCTGATCTGACATCTTCAGAATATTAATTTAGTAAGAGCTCTAGAACTGAACATAGAACATGAATTTCACTGAATGCACACACAATGGAAATTCACTGTATTTCACAATATTGGAAATTATAAGAAAGGGTTAAGAACCCAGAAGAAACTTCATGTACCTTATACTGATACTGAGGTCCAAAGCAAGATCCATTCTCCTGAAGGTAAAGCCTCTAAAGCAGTTCTAAAGCAGTATTTTCCCAGAGGATTCCTTTAACTGAAGTTCAAATGGCTCTGCCTGGATATCCTGTGGGGCCAATGAGACCATGTAGACAGACTTGTCATTTATTTTGATTAACAGTCAGTTTTATTAATGTTTTTAGACAAAAAAATAAACAAAAGTACTATGCCAACTCTCACAATCTTTTTGCTAGTTTCATGATATATGATGTTTTTCTAATAGGCCCAGTTCCTAGAGTCACATGACTACACCAGGCTCTGCTTCCATTAAAAATACATTTCTACTCCACACTGTTGCTGAGAATGCTTGAAAATATGCCTCTTAAAGGATTAGCATCAAAAAGACAACTACCTCAAATACAGCATTTAAAAAAACAAAACCAAAATCTTATGATGCTGAGGTCATGATTTATTAATGCTTAGGTTTTGACTGGGATAAATTTAATTTTCTTCCTAGTAGCTGGTACAGTGCTCTGTTTTGTATTTAGTATGACAATAATGCTGATAACATGCTGATGTTTGAGTTGTTCCTGAGCAGTGCTGACATTAGTGAAGGATTTTTCAGCTTCTCATGCCCTGCCAGCGAGAAGCTGGGAGGGGGCACAGCCAGGACAGCTGACCCAAACTGACCAAAGGTGTATTCCATACCATATGACATCATGCTCAGTATATAAACTGGGAGGAGTTAGCTGGGGGGCGGTGACCACTGCTCGGGAACTGGTTGGGTGTTGGTCGGCTGGTGGTGAGCAATTGCATTGTGCATCACTTGTTTTGTATAGTCTTTTATCATTATTATAATTATTATTATTTTCCTTTCCTTTTTTGTCCTATTAAACTGTCTTTATCTCAACCCACAAATCTTACTTTCCCGCCCCCCCATTCTCTCCCCCATCCCACTGGAGGGGCAGGAGTGAGTGAATGGTTGTGTCGTGTTTACCTGCCTGCTGGATTAAACCACAACAGTAATGCTTCATTATTAAAAACAAACAAAGATAACGTATGAAGTGAGTTTAAGTGAGCAGTGAGAAGCATAGAAAAGGGTCTGCAACTGGCTTCGTTACTGAGGCTTTGGCCAATGTAATAATACTGTAGCTGCCCAGCTTATTGTCCTGTTGATCTGTAACCTCTACCCAATGGTTTTCAAATTCTTGTACCACCTTCTTGATTCTAATCTGCCACACTAAGTACTTTGTCTCACATAGATCTGAACCACTCTCCTCTAACCTTCAGTAGTATTATTATACTCCTTCTTCTGCTTCTTCCTTTCATTGAAGTTCAGGTACTATTTTAAACAATTTGTTGAATCTAAATTGGCACTGAATTTAAAAACAAATCTACTTAATGATTTCAAATACCAGTTTGCCTAAAAACTTTCATGGTACAGTAAAAAAAAAGAATTGTTTTACAGAGATTTTTACAGTCTACATTTATTGTTGATTATCTTTGGTTCATTGTTTTACTATTTCAGGTATTTTTCTGTAGCATCTTGTACTCTGTTCAAGATGTGTTTTCACTAGTAAAATATTAATGGTTGATCAACTTACATATAGATAAGAGACTACTGCACATTAAATAAAATAATCACTCATGATGGAGGCTATCTGGAGACAGCTTGCAGCTTTAGAGAAAGCAGTCTCTCAGTGTTGAGACTTTGTATAGACCTACTTGACAGAGAAGTTAATTTGAAGCTCAGTTTCTCATAGCTTGTCCTTCCTACCCTTAAGAGGAAGTTGTGACTAGTATACAAACAAAAGTAGCTATTATATCTTGGAGTATTTACTTCTTGACACAAGAGATACTCACTATTTAAAAGCATCACAGATATTTTTGCTTGGTTGGTTCAGAATGAAGATCATTTATGTTAATTTTTAATTACCTTTCATATTCCTTACCTATCAGCATGGTTGATGACTAAGCAAATAAGAAAAGCACAATAATTCATTACTAATTTAATCTGCAGGGAGAGTGATTGAAGGTGTGGCATACTGAGATACATTAAGTCTTGTGTGTCATGCATTTGTTGCAGTGGGGCTTCTGTGAAGCAACACTGACACCAGACATAATCTCAAACACAACTGTTGTTGGTAGTCATTTTCTTACTGTAAAGAGTTGATATATGCAAGCATATTAGTCAATTCTACTGACATTTTTTGTGTTGCTCTTTCTCAGCTTCTTGATCTGATGGGTTGAACAAGTGCAGGAAGTCATAAGCTATCTAGAAATAATTATCAATGCCTACATTTTTACAATGAAAATGTGAAGTTAAAACAGTTATATGTAATTTGTATATGCAGAAATATCGCTGAGACTACAACAACCAAGCTGAGAATGAGCAGGACTTTCTAAATGCCAAAAGAGAACCCATTATGTACATTTAATAGAGACTCGGTGTTTCATATCAGAAATAAAAAATGCCAGGCTGACAAGTTTTTCAAAAGACTAGTATGTAGTCAAGACTGTGTCAGTAGACCAGTGTGTGTTTTAACAATCATGTATTGCATAATAAAATAATTTGTACATTTTAAATCTTCATGAGTCCTGTTTCTCCGTACAGATCACTTTTGCATTCCAAAACTGAGAAGATAATCATACTTCATAAGGAGATATTTCAAACTTGAGTCCACAAAAATGAGTTATCCTGGCAAGTGAAGGTGGTACTGTGGGAAGTAAAGGCAGTCATTTCACCTAGACAGCTAGCTACATAGAGGAATTACTTCCTCAAAGCTCACATGCTTTCAAAGAGAGAAGAAAATTTTGATGAATAACAACAAAAAAACTCATCCATGTGAGCAGAAATTTCTTTTCCCCTTTTTAGTGGTTGTTAAGAGAGTTCAACCAAACTATAAGTAATTAGACTTCCAGATCCTTAAGTAGGACTTTGTAACACATAGTGGGAGGACATTCACCTTAACAGCAGAAACAGAATTTCAGAAAATATGGCCTGTAATGAAGACTGATAAATAGATGGCACAAAACCTCAGACAATAACTACAGCTTTCAATATTTTAAGCATGGGAGCCTAGTGATATTTGTGATTTTTACAGGACAGTCTCTGGAGTAACTGTTGAAGGCCAGGATAGAGTTAGACAGACAGCTGAGTTAGTTCTGGAAATGTGAGGGCAGCTGGATCCAGCCGTATCTGATATAGAGATGCCAACATTACAAATACATAAACCTAGGTGTCTGAATCTGCATCTGAATCCGGCTCTGCATTACTAAAACTGCAGCCAACATACACAGTGTGATACGGAATGGAGTCTGAAGAAACAGACTCATTTTCCGAGGGTAAAATCTGTGACCACCATGATACATTGATACTCAAAATAAATACCTAGTTCATTGCTTATGGTAAATTATTCTGAAGACTATTGCAATGGGAATAACATATGGTGAAGTGTTTGAAACATTTGTTGTGTTTGAAAAGATTATATTCATCACATTCAGCTGTACTTTGTAAAACAAGCAATGGAAGAGTTGTCGTGAAAATAGTATGATTTGCTACTGAGGCTAAAGGCCACCAAAGGACCATCTGACTTACTATCAGAGAGAAAGGAAAAATCCAGAAAGACCAATAAGGTAGAAAAGAAAATGACACCATGAAAAAATTGAAAGAGACAGAAAATGTTCCTTCTGAATTCAGTTCCGTTCTTCTTGATGACTCTGAAGCTAGTAGCCAATAACATGGTGAAACGATGGACACTTGCTTGCTTTGTGATAAAGACATTAGATATACACGAAAAGTACAGAGAATTAAATAGTAGGAAACTATGATAGATTGATCTAGTAGATTACATTAAATTTACAGCCTACTGGAACAGATTTTAGAACTGTAGGATGCTTGCCAAGACCATGGCAAGATCTTCAGGTGAGTGAATATAAATTTTTATAGGTTCTGACAGCTGACAAGAACTAACAGCTGCTCTGAAGCCTGACAAATTGGCAATTTCAGAACATTTTAGTATCAGAGATCTTTTACAGAGATCTTCTTACAGGCTGAAGCGTCATCTGGAAAACTCAAAATCAGCATCAGGGTCTACAGAATTTGAGTGGAAAGTGTGGAAAATCATGGAAAATAATTTAAGAAGTAAGCCCACGAGTTATTAACTTTAGCTGTAATTCTCAGAAATTAACAAACCAAAGAGGATGTCAGCCTGAAATGTCAAATGGAAAATGGTCAACCGTGACATAGTACAGCACAAAATTATTCCGATTCTTACTGATATAGAAAACAACTGATTTTAAATCTTCTCAGCTCAAAAAACTTGTTCAAAATAGTACTCATCTCTTTCTGACACCCAGCCAAAGAAAAATGGACTATTTATATATTCATTTGCAAGGGTTGCTGTTGAAGACAGATAAAAACTATCCTTAAGCACTGAAAGATTCAAAAATATCAAGGTATGAGCTGTACCAATTGGCTCCAGTTATCTTGTCCATGCCAGCAACTGCAGGGGGTGTTGAATTGGCATTTTCAGGTTTTCTCACTGCAGTTTCAATATGAAGGAGGTAATCTTGAATTATGCAATGTTAGTGAAACTGAAAAATTTTAGAAAATTGTAATACTGTCAGTAAAACATAAAACCATTGCCATAAGCATTCATTTCTAGTCCTACTGCATAAAATATGTTTATATTAAGTGTTAATATTGAACATTCTTATTAGTTATCATTTTATCAAAGAAGTATAAACACTGAACAAATATATTATTTCTTATGTTAACATGAGCCATGAGTGTTGAATTTCCTTCTTTTCTGGTTTTATCAGTTGTGTGATTTCTTTTTTCACTTATTTCTTCTTATTCAGTATGTGATTTCTGATGGTCTTATCTAGTAAAAATACTATTGTTGTAATATTGTTGTAATGTATACTTAAGATACATTCCAATCCCTTACATGCTTGCACCCTTATTTCAGTTTCAACATTATGATAATAGAGCAGTCTCAAAATATATGAATTGTGATACTTGCTCTCAGTTATCATGACTTTCTCATATTAAATTGTACAAATGAATGAATCTAAATTTCTTATATAAGTGCTAGTTACAGAAATGTTCTTGACACAACATCAGCCATTATCAGTATCCCAAACGTATTTCTTTCTGTCAGTGTGAAACAGTTAAAAATGGTGGAGATGAACTCAGCCAGTTATTGACTGTTTCTTGATCTAATCCAGAAACGCTTTAGTTACAGCTGAACTTGAACTCATCTTAAAAACAAACAAGCAAAAAACCCCAACATTTTTTCAACTCTTGTTAAAGAAATTCATAACCTTTTTCTCTGTATGTAATAATAATTAAGAAAGTATCACAATTAAACACCACACTTTAGTAACTCAGTGTGTAAATTGCGTGTATGTATACACTGGAAAATTACAAAGTGAATGTATTTCACTGTTGGGTTAATATTTATCAGATGAACTTTTTTTTTACTATGTCTGTTTACTTAGATGGTGACTTTATGGGGTTGAATATGCATAACTTTGAATAGTCTTGCCCCCAGACTATTTTTTCAAGAGTAATAAATGGAAGGTACTACTGTGCTAACAGATGAGATTGTTTAACAATAACTTCATTTACTTAAAGCAAACATTATTTGTGTGATTGTGTTGCTTGTTTTCATGAGTTTAGACTGTTTATCTTATGTAATTCATATTATACCTACTATCTCTCTGCAATAATGTGATGCTTAGGAAAAAAAGCTTGCTACAAATGTTTGAAATCTGTAGCTATCTCTTACAGTGATGTCATATTGCAATAATTTTCACGTTAAAAATGTAGACAAAACCAATTAACATGGAAAGAGTAGCAAAGGAAAGTCAAACATATGCATGCAGAAACACACACAATTAGATGGAAGGAAGCATTTTATGTTTTGCAATTTTCCCAGTAAATGCAAAAACCTCATGAACTGCTTTTATCTTAGTATGAATTGCTTACCAGCTACCGGCATAAAGAAAAGAGTCTATTTTAAGAAAAAAATAAATTATTAATTAAAAATGGAATTCACTAACAGGAATTGGAATTGCTGATCAGACTTGATGCTACCTTTAAAATATCCCATAAGCGATAAGAGATCCCTTCCCATGCTGCTCTGTCAGCATCTACTTTATCATAATTTACAAGGAGAATTGCAAATGTCTCCATTATTTGGATAAATGAGTGTATTTGATGGCTGGCCTTATCCCCTAGATAATGTCACAGAAAGCAGACAGGCTCCCTTCCCCAGTGTAATTGTTACTTGCACGGTCAGACCAAATGTGTGGGAGAACAGAAGTTCAGGTTTGAGCAGAACAAACTCTTAAGGAAATAGTTTGTTATTACACAATTGAGTGATAGGCAAAATCCACAGATTTTTTGCTTTTTAAACACCCACAAGCAGATTTTGATTTTTGTTGGTGAGTACACTCTTTTAAAACATAAAATGATAGATGTGAATGAGTATGTTTCAGGCAACAAACAGCCAAGCAGAAGTTATGAGCAATCTCATATGCACAGTAAGTCGACCACAAGTTTCTGTGGTGTGCAAAGTAATTATTAGCTAAAAGTGAAAGAAAGATCAGTTACACACTTTATTTTCATGTTGGAGATCTCAGTAACCCTATGGCTTCCCATTTGTTAAAGAAAGCTGATTCTTATTGTCTCTGATACAGGACACTGAAATATTGAAAAAAAGAACTGGCATTTCTTCTAAAACATACTGAGCTCATTCACTCCTTTCCTTTCTATAAACACATCTATACACCCACTGGTTCTGGGAAGTATTCCAGCTACAGTGAATTCAAAGTGAGGAATATGCACAGTTGGGTGGCTTGTAAAGAGGTTGGCTAAAGATTTAGCAGAGAAAGAAAGAAAAGGAAACAGAAAAGGAAAGTCAAAAGAAGGCAGAAAAAGCAAGGGAGCCCTCAAAAAGGATGGGGGTG
The DNA here is from genome assembly GCF_000699105.1 of Pygoscelis adeliae. Taxonomy (NCBI): domain Eukaryota; kingdom Metazoa; phylum Chordata; class Aves; order Sphenisciformes; family Spheniscidae; genus Pygoscelis; species Pygoscelis adeliae. The sequence continues at coordinate 4,461,244 of NW_008825618.1, forward strand.
GTGTTTAAAGGAAGAGATGAGAGTAAACACTTGCTGACAGAAGGGACAAGATGGGTTTGGAGGGAAAAAAAAGCAAAAAAACTGTAAAAAAAGGAACAAAGAGAAAATAAATATGAACATGATGAATATACGTGAAAATTGTTCCTTTGAACCTATTTCCTAAGGATGTTATGAACTTCATAACTATGACTCAGAACTACGGCTGCGAGTTCATTTTGAATCATTCTTCTCAGGAGTATAGGCACTCTTCTCTATGCATCCTTATCAAAAGTTTTTGACTCTGTAATGTAACACTTTACCCATCCCCCACAATTTTTTGAAACCTCCAAAACTGCAGAGTATTTAAAAAAAATATATATATATACACTTAATAAAATATTGACAAGTTGTCATAAGAACTTATAAGAGTTCTTAAGATTCTTTGCTAAAATGCCAGGCAAGGCAGCTAGCAAAACTAGATTGGGTTTTTAGATGTTCAAATGTGCAGAAACAACTTTTGACTTCTAGAGATTTGTGATATTGTATCTAGTTCAAATGGCTTGGGTACACATGAAAACACTGCTGTCAAAGACTCACCGACCATTCAGTCACACTCACAGTCTTAGGAGAACAGTGAAGAACTGAAGTGTCATGTCTGCTGGATATTAATTTGAGAATGCCTGTTTTACATGACGAAGAAACACTTCTGTTAGAAAAACTTTTTATAGGATCATCCCATCTCAATAATTTTATGAAAAGAAGATAGAAATTTACTACTTAGCAGGTGAAGTAAAGAAGAAATGTCCAAGTAGAAGTCATATCTAACCAGAGCTGGTTGTTCCAAGCAACACTTTTTGGTCTATTTATAGGTATACATTTCAGTTGAATGCTGTCATGTGCCACACAAGTGATGCTGTCGTTATAGAAAAGCTGGTGCATCTGTTCTGTCAGGATTCTACTCCATTTACTGCATGTGTCTAACCCATATCATCTGTCTGGTAGGTGGAAGCTTTAGAAATCCCTTAGAAAAACTAAAAGATTTTGTTTGAGCTTTTTCTCAGCTATTTTTCAGTGCTAGGGATAGAAAAGTCAGCTACTGAGATTATATGAAGCAATCTGGCATCTGATCCGGTGGAAAAATTGTGCAAATTACTGTGTTGCTTTTAAGATTTAGGTAGTGGAAGTAATGGCAGCAGTAGAAAATTCAGTTCCGAACTGACTATTTGAGATTAACCAAATGATGCGAGACAGACACTGATACATTTCACTCCAGTGTAACTCAAGTTTGGGGATAAGGTGTGCGTATATATATCATACATAGGATACTTTCAAAGCCAAAAGTCATGCACAAATTTATATACCTGGAGAAGATGGAATAAATATTGCTGTAAATCCATGCTCAGTCTCAGGTAGAAGCTTTTAGTAACTTCCTTGGTATTGGATGACAGGCAATGTGTCACTGCAGCATAACAAAAATTGGTTTAGGTTTCTCAGTAAGAACATGAAAACTTTTTAGGAGAAGCTTATAAAATACCTTATTGCTAAGAAAATATGGTCATGCAGCTACAGATTTTGAAAAAGTGCAGAATTTTCTAGCTAAAGATGGTATGAGTAAATAGAAGCAATCCAAGATATTGCACATTAAAGAGCTACCCTGACATCACTGTTAATGTTCCTCCTGCCAAATCTATCCTTTCCACCAATCTTCTTACTCTAGATGGTACTTGTAGCGATGTTTAAAAGGGAACAATTCTGCATTCTTCTGGCTGTGACGTCCAAAAGAAGAAATCAGAAAAATCAACCTCAATCAGAAAAACGAGGTAAGGACACAGTCCCTGTATGAAACAGGCAAAAAGTCCTAGAGAAAGATTGTGTTTATGTTGTCACCAGGACTTGAACAGTGACAATGAACTGTGCTAAGAACCTAGTCACATAATAAAGGACTTTTCTGCATATGTAATATATTTGAATGGAATAACTTCATTAGACCTGCAACCCACCAAGAGAAATTCCGTGTCCAGCAATTTTGAAAATCTGAAATGTCTTTTTTTTTAAATTCTCGTGAGTAGACAAGGTTGAGCTATAGGTAGCTCTGGCTTATGGCTAAGGGTAAGCATAAGCAAATTCATTAAGCTTACCTGAATGCGTGAATCCTTATATTAGTTTTGTCCTGCATGCTGAGGACGCGCTATCACACAGGGAGACCCTGAATCCTGCTGTGGGGTCCTACTCCTTCCCACTTCATGCTGAGCTGGTGTGCATCTTCACAAAGATTTGTTTCACGTAGAAACCTACATGCAGGGTAGGAGTTCATGCAGGCTGCGAGGACATATCTTCTATATGTACTCTGGAGATATGCAAAATACATCAAACAGAGCATTAGGCCACTTCAGTGCACCTAAGCCACAAGAGTCATTTATACCTGATTGCTGCTTCTGCATATAATGTTGGTATAACTGGAGAGGGCCAGACAAGGATGAAGATTCAGCTAGAAATGTGATCATGTCAATTTCCTTTTCCTGCTTTGTTTTCTGAAGTAATTTCCACAGAGCTATCTACAGGCTGTTTTGTTTTGTGTTAAAGGTAAACAGGTAATAAATAGCAGTCCCTATTTTTACTATTTTTTGCTGTTTTTACTATTTTTTGCTATTTTTATTATTCTTCTGCATTTCTTCTTTATTAAGCTAAAATATGCATTATTTATTTCTTTTAATTTCTGATTCTTGGTTTACAATTGGATGGCTTTTCTACTTCAGTGACTGCCACTGCTTTACTAAATCCATACTGACTACAAAACTAGATATTCAGCTAGCACTTTACCACTTTTCAAATACATGGCTCCCCTTCCATGGTGAAATGTTTGATCTTCCCTGGATTTCATACCTTCTTTGGATAAAGGAATTTATCAAAGAAGCAATACAAATACCAGAAACAAATGCGTAATTGCTCCAGTGACTCATCTTAGAACAGTTTGGTGTCAAAACACAGTGGTTAACATTGAGGGCATAGTATCAGGACAGCGGAAAGTAAAAATCAGAAAGGCCAGCTGGCTTAATGGTGCAGATAAAAATCTGTTCTGGAATGTTTTTTGTGATTTTTAATGGGAAAGAAATCCCCACAAAAAGGTCTCAAAGTCATGGGCAATGGAAAACTTTTTTTAAAAAAGAAAGGGTTAATACTTATAGATAGCAAAATGGATAAATGAAGAAAGGAAAACTCAAAGTCATTTCTGAAGGGCAGATATTGGCTGTCAGTTGTAGAAATCTTTAGTCTGAAGCAACATGAACACAAGCATTTCTGCATCTTAGAACCTGATAGCTAATCATCACTGCTTTTAAAACTGGATCTGTGCCTTTCAAATTTTTGTTTTTGTATAAAATATAAGTACCTTTCCTGTGCAGAACTGGGTTGCAAAAAACCTGTACTATTTATAGTACTTGCATGGTATTTGTATATATATGAACTGTGACCAATTATTTCTTTTAAACTCTGATTCCTAAAATGTGTCAAAATATAAATCAAAACACTTGCAAAAATGTACATTAAACAATTGAACATTATTCTTCAATTTGATATGTATTGCATCAAAAACATATATCTATGCTCTGGGGCATAGATATATAAGCATCAAAACACATATATATAGATTGAATTGTCTTACTAACTTTTCACTTCCCTCTGTGGGAATTGCTCTTGCCAGTTTCTATTTGACTAAAAGGGACAAAAATGTAACAGGCCAAAACCAACATCCAAACAGGTGGCTGTCACAAATCATGAACAACTGAGAACTGATGTGCAATCTATCAGCACATCTAAGAGAAATTATGAACATTATCAATTGAGAAATCTGATAAAAGTGGTTTAGGATGTTTGATGAACTTTTAAGAATACTGTAACAGGTTGAGGAGCTGCACTACGTACTAGTTTTTAATTTCATGAGCTCAGCACTCTATTATTATTGGCCTTTACTTTTTCCTTTAGCTAGAAATAACAAAATTATTTATAATAGCACAAAGGAATTTGGAAAAACATGCAATAAGTTTATACATATCAGGAGACAGACATATATATTATACACACCTTGAATAGCACTTCTCCATCTTTCAACATCTGGGAAATTTTGGCCCATCTACTTATTCAAAACAGAAGTAATTGGAGCTTAATAATATTGGATAAAAACTTTGGTTAAGTGTGATTATTTGCTTTATGCCACTTCTGAAAGACTTCTTCGTTTCTGTCTTTTCACTAATTACTTCGGGGAGAAAATATCTAGGTATGTATACAATTTATTTTGACTGAATGACATGTAACTACGGGAGACATGCTTGTGATACCAGTCTGTATTTTATGCTATTTTAAAAATAAAAGCTGAAGAGACTGCAATTTTATTTGATAAAGAGAAAATTAAAGATGTGAGAGATTAAACTAGAAGGTAGAGAGGTGTACATTTTACTATACCTTCAGTGTAAGTCTTCATTATACAGCAAAAGTCAAAATGAGTTCAGGCATTCTTGTAAGTTTGAGAGAACAGCTATGCTCTTTAAATCATTGGTATCCATGACCAAGGTATCTTTCCTTTCTAAAGTTCTAAATTTCAACTAACCTCTGTGTGTGTGTGTATAGGTGTATTTTTACACATAAATATTTCTCCCACCTCTCTTGTACCTCCTTTGTTCCAGGATGCTCCTGAGTTTTGGAGCATATCACATTCAGAGCTTCCTTTTAGTGTCCCATATCTCTCCTCACCTCCTGAACCAACATGGGGAGGCTAAGTCATAGGATAGAGGATGTTAGGATTAAGGTAAAGCTCCAGACCTGGGGATAGTGTGTTTGGTGACAGGGAGCTGGTGCAATTATGCATAGCATTTAAGGATCTACATACAGGGATTACAACGGGCCAGACATAAGGTTAACCTGTACTAGTCTTACCTCCTAGTTCAAGTAAAAGCATAAGGAAAGAATTCATTAAAAAGTCAGGCAGCTTTTTTCCTGTTCCTGCAGATATAATGGAGTTTGATACGAGACAAATATCCAGAATAACACTTTCCTCTTGCTTATGTCCCATGCCACTTTGTTGACTTCAGCATGATCATAGAGTATGTTTAAATGGATTTAAATGGATTCTGTCCTATTCTACCCCTACCTACCTACAAGAACATGGCCCAGCTGGCACGTTTTCTATAATCATTAAATAAATGTGAAAATTACCTGCAAAAGACTATTGATCTGACCTTACTAAAAAGTGTTATCTTATTTCATATGCATTGAGAAGCATATAATTTTCTTAGAAATGTAATAAAGTAATTTGATTTTATTGTTATTATTCATTAAATGAGGCATGGATTTCTTGAGAAACCTGTGGTATGGAGGATAGCCCTCTTATCTAGCAGTTTTTAGAGATTTTTTCTGTAATATGTAAAAACTGAACCAAAATTTGAACCTGTATATCATGAGAAACTCTTAGAGCAAGGCAAGCAAAGGAAACATTCTAAATCTCCTAAACCTTCTAAAGTAATGTGATAGAGAACTGTAACTTCCAATAACTTAACAAGGTTACCCGTAACATCAGGAAATAGACTGTCAGGGCCAGGTTTGAGAACAGGATGAACAAGATTTTTCCACCTTTGCATAAAACTAACTATAAGGTAGTCTCTGGAAAAAAAGCAAAATGTGAATTTGGCTGCTGAAATCTGACTGAATGACCAGTGTTTCCATTTTATCCCAGTAAACCTGAAAATATGATCAGGAAGTGATATTTACACAGTACTAAGACACGGAACAGATCAGAAAAACTTCAGGTAATACCAGCTTGCCTGCGGTAAAGCATTCAATAGCCACAAATATTTTCAATACTTCCTGTTAAGTTGTGTAATTAATAAAATATCAGTTAGGGCTTTACTTATGCAAATGCCACACAGGCTCAAAATGCATTACATTTTACAAATCTCTTTTAACCGCTTGTACAAAACGTGTCTTAGGACTTCAATGGAAGGCAAATATACAACATACAGTTTATAGATCACTTAGGTATTTGTACTCATATAAAAATGCTTTACAAGTGAAACTAATATTAGAGTTAAATACTCATGAGTTTAAATAGAATATTTTTCTCAATTTGAACTTGGCAATTGAAATTAATTGATAAATGGAATATTCTGCTATAGACAAATTTATCTTAACATTAATCTTTTCTTGTGGAACAGATAAAGAAGGTGTGAAAGACAAGAAGGAAGGAAATAATTTATTGTATAGAAAAAAAAAGATAAAATGCATTCCCCCATTCAAATAAATTCTTTTCTTCATCATTGTAAAAGAATTACATTACTCTCTGTGACTGGTAGATTTGTAGTTTCCATTTAAAAATAAAAAAAAAAAAGGTCAAAATATGTAGGATGTTTATTTCTAGGAATGGTAATGTGCTGTTGAAATAAATGTATTGGTAACAGTTTATTAGAATGATAACAACTCACTTGTTTCCTTTTCAGTCATTTTTATTAGTTTCTGTCATAAAGAAGAAATTTCTAAATCAATACAATTAGTCATTTTTATCCTATTATACTAAGGATTATCTACACTGTGAAATATTGGCCAGGTTTTTATAAAGACATTCTACAGTTTTCCTGGCTATCATCAGATGCTCTCATAATTGATATGAAATTCTCCATTCTGAATTCCAATTTGTAAAGAATTGAAATTTCTAACTATGATTGTTATACTAGTTATTTTCAGCAGAGACATAGGAAGTGAATTAAAATGTTTTCACAAACATAATTTAAATAATCTTTTGAGTGTTTGAAATTCAATACTTTTTTCCCCCCTCACTCCTCTTGTATATCTGCCCTTTGTCAGTGTTAATGTTGAAAAAATACAGATAAGGAAAAAAAGCACTAAAGGAACATAATGAATAATTTTGACTTGCAAATAGCAAGACTTCCACAGGCTATATGTAGCTATCCACAGGCACAGAAAACATTCAGTTTTTGAGTCCAGTGTGTTTTTCAGTATAGTGTCATTCTATTGATTTGGTTCTTACGTGACCATCTTTATGACAATATGCATAAAATAACCAGGTGTGCATGGTGTAATGCTGATAGAGTTATCTCACATGATAATTCCTCATCCTCAGATGATCTCTTCCTCATTCTAGAAGTCTATCAACTGTGCAAAGTTGCTCTTTTATGATTTTCACTGATTCTTAATGAAATGGCATTAACTAATAATAAAAGGTGCCTAAGATGAATAAGTTGTTTTATTTTTTCAGAGAACAGAAGATTATCCTTGTTGTGCAATGTTGCAGAATGCAATGCAGAAATTCTTCTGACAATGAATCGTATCATTTACACAGAAAAACTTTCCATAATGTAACCTTCATAAATCAGACTACCCACATTTTTTCTCCCCTTGATATTGCTCAAGGCATTTTACACTTTAAAATAAAATGGAAAGGCAAAGATACATAGTAGCTACTGTGAGGACAGCCAAAGAGAATTCATGGGGGAGAGGAAAAGTAACTGAGAACAAAGAACCTCATGAAAATTGTGGGGAGAAATGAAAAGTGTTGAAAGAAGGTTTGGGGAAGCACCTTTTGGATAGACAGTGGGAGTGAACAGGGAAGTTGACTGATCTGTTCACTGGTCTCCGTGATGAGATCACTTCATTAGTGATTTGTTTCCAGCCACAGCTCTAACTCTGTGCAGATTAAGAAAATCTTCTCGGCGTATGCTCTATCAAGCTATTATATTAAAATATTCCTTCTATGGTTATCTAGATAACAGAAAAAAATAGGAGTTTAACATAATAAGCTGGAGATATTTATTTACAGAAACATAAGTCCTGCAGTAGGGTATCAGTCATCCTGACTTATTTCTTTCTTGCTTTTGCAATTTTGGTTCAAGCAAGATAATCTGCACCCGTACCTATTTTAAAATCACTCATCTATTTTGTATGTATCAGTATAATCAATTTTGTAGTCTGTCTGCACTCTCTATATCCTGCTAAGTTTGTGATTTTCAGGTAACAGCTGTTCACTTAGTGAACAGTGTAGGACTGAAAGCTTAGCATTGACAGTGCTTATGTGAGTTTGCTAACACTTGATGACTTATCATGTATAATGAAAACTGCATCTATGATGATCGTCCTTCATAGTATCTGTATATGGAACGTTACATCCAAGCAAGCTACACTGAATGAAATTTTGTGTTTATAAATGTCTTCATTTTTCTAAAGGAACTTTAAAAAAAGTACTTGGAAGATTCTGAATATTCAGAGACAGACCAAAGGGTCTGAAGAGCCATTTACATATTTATGCAGTTTTGGGTTTTTTTCATTTTCAAAGCATAAATTAATTAGCACATATAATGCCTAGATATTTTAAATACATTTTGTCTTTATGAATTATATGAGAATAAATACAATGCATAAATATATAGAAAATAATTTAAAATATTTTGTAATGGTTTATGTTTATGAAGGCATTTAGATGGTTATAGTTCACAAGTTAAAAGTTGAATGGGGAACTGGAAATGGAGCAGCTGTAGGTAATGTCCCAAGATTTGAAAAACATTGCCTAGAGAAGGATGTAGGGAGCAAATGGTTTTCTCAGTGTCAGCAAAAAGGCCTTCTTTTGTGAATCTTAAAATGCACAAATGAGATTTCTTTCTTCCAGACTTTATTAAACATATAGAAAAACAGTTCTTCTCTTGACAAAATAGACCTTTATAGCTGAGTAGAGCAGCAACACAGCTGGGGTTGTTATTAAAAATGAGGACTGAAGAGCCTGAAACATCGCATCTTTGCATACACAGGGTGCTACTTTTGGCAAGTGGGGCTGAAGCTCTCCCCAGCAGCAACAATAACAGCAAGTCCATTCTGGACAGCATTTTTCTGACTTATTTATGGTGCTGGAAAGGTAGACAGATAGGTGAAGAATTCAGAGTAATGCAGTTCCCTTTAATGTCACTTTCTTCTGCTTTGTTCTAGCTTTTGCTGATGGAGCTATGACAACCATGATATTTCTGCTCTATTGTTTATCATGCTCCTGTGGGGTTGTTGCAGGCAGAACAGTCTTGACTCATGGAGTCTTACTTAGTTTAAATTGAGTAATATAAATTGAGGAATACAGGGAATAGTCTGATCAGCCAGGGATCAGGTTAGGAAACCTAAAGCCCTGATAGAATTAAATCTGGCCAGGGACATCAAGGGCAACAAGAAAAGATTCTATAGGTACATTGGGGATAAAAGGAAGATGAGGGAAAATGTGGGCCCTCT
>NW_008825618.1:4470760-4471029 GCF_000699105.1 Pygoscelis adeliae
TCCATCGTATTTGAGAAGTCGTGGCAGTCTGGTGAAGTTCCCACTGACTGGAAAAGGGGAAACATAACCCCCATTTTTACAAAGGGAAAAAAGGAAGACGCGGGGAACTACAGGCCAGTCAGTCTCACCTCTGTGCCTGGGAAGATCATGGAACAAACCCTCCTGGAAGCTATGCTAAGGCACATGGAGGACAGGGAGGTGATTCGAGACAGCCAGCATGGCTTCACCAAGGGCAAGTCCTGCCTGACTAACCTAGTGGCCTTCTATGA
>NW_008825618.1:4471328-4477009 GCF_000699105.1 Pygoscelis adeliae
CAGGCTGGGGGATGAAGGGATTGAGAGCAGCCCTGCCAAGAAGGACTTGGGGGTACTGGTGGATGAAAAGCTGGACATGAGCCAGCAATGTGCGCTTGCAACCCAGAAGGCCAATCGTATGCTGGGCTGCATCAAAAGAAGCGTGGCCAGCAGGTCGAGGGAGGTATTCTGCCCCTCTCTTCTGCTCTGGCAAGACCCCTCCTGGAGTCCTGCGTCCAGCTCTGGAGTTCTCAGCACAGAAAAGACATGGAGCTGTTGAGGTGGGTCCAGAAGAGGGCCATGAAAATGATCAGGGAGTTGGAACACTTCTCCTCTGAAGAAAGGCTGAGAGAGTTGGGATTATTCAGCCTGGAGAGGAGAAGACTCCGGGGAGACCTTATAGCCGCCTTCCAGTACCTGAAGGGAGCCTACAAGAAAGCTGGAGAGGGACTTTTTGCAAGGACATGTAGTGACAGGACAAGGAGTAATGGCTTTAAACTGAAAGAGGGTAGATTTAGATTAGATATAAGGAAGAAATTCTTCACTATGAGGGTGGTGAGGCACTGGAACAGGTTGCCCAGAGAAGTTGTGGATGCCCCATCCCTGGAAACGCTCAAGGTCATGTTGGACGGGGCTCTGAGCAGCCTGATTTAGTTGAAGATGTCCCTGCCCCTGCTCTAGTTGAAGATGTCCCTGCCCACGGCAGGGGGGTTGGACTAGATGACCTTTAGAGGTCCCTTCCAACCCAAACTATTCTATGATTTTATGATTCTATAAATTACTTCCAACTAGTATAAATATTTAATTAGTGATTCAGGTATAGAGAAAAGAAGAATATATAAGCAGTTACACAAAAACATAGGGAAACACCTTTCATCCCTGTCTCCCAGGCTCAGCTTCAGTCTCTGGCTCAGCCTGGGTCACCCATGGAATTCAGTCCTCAGGGGTGTCATTGCCCTGCTGTGGGTGATCATTGTTCCTATTCTGGCTTGGAGTGCCTCCTTCCAAGAGTATATCTCCATCTGTGTCCACAGCAATGCCCCCTTCCACGTGTCCTCTCTTTTCCCATTTCTTCTCTTGTATCTCCTCATTTGTGCCCAGTCCCTCATGGCTGCTGCTCTTCCTTAAACATGTCTGAGTTGGTGCGCCAAGGGGGTTCATGTTGGGCTGAAGTTTTGGTGGTCAATAGCCTGCTCACACCCATGTCAGACTGGGCTGGGAACATCTGGGACCAGCATGGGGAATTTCCTGGCCTCCTCCGCACAGGTCACCCCTGAAGCACCCTACCCCCCAAATCCCTGCTATTTATGCCCAAACCAGGGATTTGTCATTCCCTCCTTCCCCCTACTCCCCCCCCCTTTTTTTTTTTCCTCCAGTCCTGTGGGCAACAGGACTGTCCTTAGTGCAAGGAGTAAGATTTTTGTCAAGTTATCACAAGATGTTATAAGAAAGGGGAAGTAGGGAAGAGTGAAGGAATAATCTTTCAACCATTAAGATAATCAGAAAAAAAGGAAGTGTCCCATTTAGGATAAGACACAATAGGTTAATAGATAGACAAGCAGGCAATCTCTCTCTGAAAATAAAAACAAAAATGCCACAAATTTAGGAAGATGTGAAAAAAGAAACAATATAGTTAATTGAAAAATTAACAAGAAACAGTCCCAAACTATCCATAGTTTGTTCTATATCCATAGAACAACAGCTCATGCTAAACAGAGATGAGTGACTGTTGTTAAGGGAACATGCTGGCAAATATATGTGTACAATCATTTTCTGTCTTTTGCTTTAGGGTTGTTGTCTTATAAAATCAATAGACAAAGAACAAACAAAAATTTGCTTTTTAAGCTACATAAAAAGGTGTCTAGAGCTCAAGGGTAGAACACTTCCCTTTGTAGTTATAAATCTAAACAAAATAATGTAACAAAAATTTTATAACACTATTCAGTAAAGTTTCTGGGTTTTTTTCCCTTTAATTTGGAAAAGGCGTTTGTAAAAGCTGCTATTCCCTTTGGGTAAGCTAAAATTCTGTAAAATATTTAGGGTCTCTTTCCTTTTCTGCAGAAGTCATGCACAGAAATATATTTCATGTGGGTGTATGGAGATTTATACAAAGTGCTCTCATTAACACTAATGGAAACATAAATAGCTGTGTGCCAATTTTCAACATATTTCAAACCAGCGCAGAATGAACATCCATGTCAAACACCAAAGAAGATGCGTCTAGATTCAATAAAGAGGGAAGTAAATGTTTTCCATGACCACAGTTTGACCTAGGTTGAAGTGAAAAGTGGGGTTAAATCATGCTTTGTAAGTTTGAGCTCAACTTGCCATTTCAGAGGCAAAATACCCTGAATGTAAGCAAAGCTTATCATTCCAAGTCAGAGGTACAGCAGTTCTTATATAATGTGTTTTGCAGAGGTTTATTGGTAGTGGTTTTTTGATTGTTTGCTTGTTTGCCTGCTAGGTCAGATGGACCTTTATATGCGTGTGTACACACAGACACGCACACATTTTACTTAAAATGAGGTTTGGCCTCTATATTCAACTAGACAGATTCACTTAGTGAAAAGTCAATTAAAAGAATGACAAATTGTAAGGGTAGATCTATTTTTAGGAGACAGAAGAGTTCAAACTTTTAGTGTCTGGGAAACAGTGTCACCTCCAATAAGATAAAATGATGGATGCTGCACAAAGGGGGAACAGGGATTGCAAGAATTGCCAAAGCCAGCTTTGCAGTTCTCAGAAAATGAGAGCTCTCCCCTTCCACTTGACACTTCCCATCCTGTAAGTATTGTTTCACTAAAGGAGAAACAGATTAAATTCCAGCTGCTGTCAGTTCTTAGCCAGGTCTGTTGAAGAATGTGGCTTTTGAAAAGTTGTATCAATACTTTCCTTTCATTATTACCAAAGCAGGCTTAACTGTCTTTGATGTCTTCTTACCAGCATCATTACTGTTTTCTACAACCAGTGAATAGTGGGCTTTATTTAAGGTCACGTTGAAATTCTGAGTTGGAATTGCAATGCGCTGGGGGACTGGATTGTTCATTGTTTATAATACCCTCCTTTTTGCAGTCTGTATCGAAACCAAGTGAAAGAATGGCTTCAATTTTCTTTCACAAACATACAACAAAATATTAACCTGGACCATTAGATTTCATAGGGTGAAAGTCAGCTCAAACATCTGTCTTTTGCTTGTCTGCAGGCTTAGCTTTGTTTGGGAGAAGAAAAAAAAAAAAAAAGCTGATGAATCAGTTATACACACGGTGCTTTGGCAGACAGTGTACTACATCTACAACATTTTATATGTGAACTTTTGCCATACCCAATTGATCAACGTATCACATATTTTTGTGTGTTCAATATCTAATGATAACAGGGTAAGGTGGAAAAATTCTCTCTAAACACTATATATACATGGACAGGGGGTATTGCACTCAAGTTTGTGCACATTCTTTTGGGGAATCAATCTAACAAAGAGCATATATTTAATCATCCACTCCTGTGGTATTTGTACACAGTTGCTGCTCAGTTATAAATCAAGTGTATCACTTCTGCTGCTCTACCAATGTTAACAAACTAACAAATAAGTAATAACAGCAACAGCAAAGCCCACAGAGCAATAACAATAAAACTGTTACTGTAAGTTGCTTTCTATGTTCCTTCCTGGCTATTTGGCTGCAGTAGTTCGGAAAAATTCTATGCATAGCACATGAAATCTTGTTTTTTATAATCTGGGGGTGTAATTCTAACCCATGTTGTGAATTCAAGCAGGCATTTACTGATGAGTACATGTCATATATCACATCCTATGTCAAAGTACAGCTATAGGACAATTAAAAAAATACTGAAAAATGAATTACTTCGCCTTAAAGACTGCATATGCTGAAAAGATCTGTAACAAGCCAAATTAAATTGTTTATTTACAAGGTGGTAACATATTTCTCAGCAGAAAGGAGCAAAGTAGAAATTATGTTTTAAAAAGATACACAATCTCATAGTTTTGGATAACCTGTTAACACTGGAGCTGAACTCTCAAAAAGGTTCCCTGTGATGAAAGAAATTATAAATTCTCTTTAGGAGAATCTTGAGACTCTAAAAACAATGCTAAAAATGAAAAAATCCTGAGGATATATGGACAGAAAAGCAAATCGGAGGTAGCATTTATGCAAGTGAATCATCTTGTGAGAGTGGTAATTTGCACATCTTCAAAATTGCCTAGAAAACAGAGCAAGATCCTGTCTAGATCACTTACATTCTACCTAAACTGGAAAGAAGCACCAAAGCCCAGGCAATGAAATGGCTTCTTTTTTCTCAGCACTAATATTCCTGTTAGGAGAAACTTAGTGGATGACTTCTCAGTTTCAAATTTTTCATATTACTTATAATAGCTACTCATCAGAGTTAAGCACATCACAGAGTCCTATGTGGTGTTGGGGGTCTGCCTCTGTCAACATGCTGGGAGGATTGACATGTGGGTTCAGCACTGGTTTGGGCATCTGTGGGCTGTGGATTGTGAATTACAACTGTACATTTTTGACTGTCTAAGAAGACAGAGAAAAGTGTCTGCCTGCAATTAAACTTCTCTGGATTAGTATCATATAATATTCAGAGTCTGAACAAAAGTGGAAAACTGCTGAGGAACTTTCAGTGGTTTGGTGACATTTATGAATTGTTCATAAGCATTCTAAAATACCTTGCTGAATTTCAGCCTTTTGCAGTTTCATTTTTGAAGAGTTATGAACTTGATTTCCTTTATGGGATTATTTAAATTATATTCTTATTTCTTATACAAAGCTTTGAACAAACAGGATTGTGTACAAACAAGCACTTAGAAAAAGGCATAAAAGGATCACAGCTAAAGGACAACCAAAATGAACGAGCAAATGGCTGTCTATACTAATGCTAACCAATATTATACACCTACTGGAAGTTAAAAATTCCCCCAATACTGTAAAGACGTAAAGAAATCTGTACTTATGTATACTGTCATAGGTTAAAAATTTGGTGATTTTGGAATTTACTCTTTCAACACCATACATTTGCCTCATCACTATTGGTAAGTCAACAAAAAGAGACTATACAAAGAGAACAGAGGATGCAGAACAGCCTTCTCCACTGCAAAGCTATTTACTGTGTTCCTTATGAGATGTTTATGCAAGTGAATTCTAAAGCTTGTGTTCATGAACCTGCAGTCATTTACTGTATATCTATCAAATTTACTTAAATAATTTTAGAAACTTCATAAAAGTCATGGCAGCGTGACTTCATTCAAGCCATGATAGTCTACTGTTAGTCTCCACTCTCCATTAGACTTTTGCACCTCTCATATGGGACTGTGAAAGGGTGAGCGAGTCTTGCTGATCACTCCTTGGCTCTCCAGTCAATGAATCAGCTTACAGATGGGAATCAGGGAGTCTCGGTTGGTGCGATATTGCCACCGGTGCACCATTGTTGTAGCGATCAGCACCTGTTCTTTGACCCTCAGCAACGCCACAATAGAAGGGTCCTTTGAGAGACCAGGCAAGGTGGACAGCTGCTTAATTCCCTCTGCCTCCAAGGCAACTATATCAAAAGCCCACTGGTACCCTTTTGGGTCCTTGAAATACCCTCTCCTGAAGTAGTTTATGCCAAGGATGCACGGAGCCTCTGGGCCAGTCACAACGGGGTGCTTCTGCCACTCATTCCCAGTTAGGCTCACTTCA
>NW_008825618.1:4479270-4486735 GCF_000699105.1 Pygoscelis adeliae
TAATAATAATAATAATGATAAAAGAATATACAAAATAAGTGATGCACAATGCAATTTCTTACCACCCACTGACCGATGCCCAGCCAGCTCCCAAGCAGTGGTCGCCACCACTCAGCCAACGCCCTCCAGTTTATATACTGAGCATGACATCATATGGTATGGAATATCCCTTTGATTAGTTTGGGTCAGCTGTCCTGGCTGTGCCCCCTCCCAGCTTCTCACTGGCAGGGCATGGGAAGCTGAAAAGTCCTTGACTAATGTAAGCACTACTTTGCAACAACTAAAACATCGGTGTGTTATCAACATTATTCTCATCCTAAATCCAAAACACAGCACTGTACCAGCTACTAGGAAGGAAATTAACTCTATCCCAGCCGAAACCAGGACATTCGCAAATATTTTGAGACAGAACAGAAGATTACAAACATTTCATAGAGACAGAGGTCAATTTATAGTGAAGTTAACTGTTACATTAAAGCAATTGTCCAAGGACTTTTCCATTATTAAGTTTCAAAAGACAATGTAAATTATGCACTACAATATAGAAATCACAATTATGCAATGTCACTCATTTACAACATTAATGCCTCAATAACACTATTACATAGTTCACTTCAGTCTAAGCAGGGGAAAACACAACTCTTTTAGCACTTTTGGGAAAAAAAAAGTAATTTTAGGATCACTAGATACCATAACTAGGTAATATTTCTCATGTACTTGAGAATTTTTATATTAAACTAATCTGAAAATAATACAGTAAGTTTGGTTTTGTGATAATAACATTTGGATTTGTAGTTAGATACTATGTTTGTCTGTTTTTAAACAAGTAAGAGATGACACTAATTAATAAAATTTCCTTTTAAAAGGCACATTTGCTCACTGCTGTAATACTCGACCTGAACTACAAATGAAAGAGACAAAATTTTTTGTTTCTTATAAAATACTGCTTTTTATTAATAAAACATTGAAGTTTTTTTGATCTTTGGGTTGTTGGGTTTGTTTGTTTTGGGTTTTTTTAATGTTCTACAGTTTGAAAAGAAAGTACAGTCATTAATTAACTAACCAGTTTCTCTGGTGTTCTTTGCTGGGGTTCTTTGGTTTTCCTTCCTAGCACATATGTGAAAATGACTTCTTAGTATTTTGGATTTACTGGTGGAAGATGTTACCGTCTAAGTTCAAGAATCAAATAATGAAAAACAGAGTCTGTTATAAGTTTGGAAGATTAATAAAATAATTTCCAGTATCATAAAGTATAGTCTGACTGCAGGATTTAAATTTAAGCTTGCCACATCAACACAGTTGTAAAGAGAAAGTGCTGTAGCAATTTACATTAGTGTTCCTGGAAAACAGGGATTCTTTTAGAATTATTGCCGTCTCGCCAATGTAGTTCTTTTCAAATTGCCAATTACAAAATAGTTGTATCCTATTCTATGACACAAAGCTACCCTTAGCATACAGTATTTTTCAAGCTAGGTGAAATCCTAGGTTAAGAATGCTCACTGTACTTTCATTCTTATTTTTGCCATTAAAGGTCAGAGAGTGAGAGCATGTGTTTATGGTGACTTTGTGAAGGTGATAAAGCTGCAGTCACAGACAACCTGAAGGAGCTCCACATTTCTTTATTTAAGCTTGATGTAGAAATCATTCATCTCTCTTCTCCAGGCAGCCTTGGTTCAATATTGCAGAGT
This sequence comes from Pygoscelis adeliae, assembly GCF_000699105.1. NCBI lineage: Eukaryota > Metazoa > Chordata > Aves > Sphenisciformes > Spheniscidae > Pygoscelis > Pygoscelis adeliae. The sequence goes on from NW_008825618.1 coordinate 4,480,959, forward strand.
AAAGGCATTATGTTTCACAACCTTTAGCTGGTTTCTCATTGATCAGTGACATTAATATATCTGTGTATGACACACACAGCAAATTAATACAAATTTGAACTTGAACAAATTTGTCTACTGTCGTAGACTATAAACCAGTGAATATTTGTGCTGTAAAGTAAAGCTGATTGATTGAGATTTCTGCAATTCATTTTTACTAAAATCTGTTTTTACTTTGCCCCTCCCCCTTTTTTGTTATATAAAGTGTTTTTAAGTACCACAGAGTATTTTTAGTATGGTATGTCTTGGGAAAGAAATGCACAAGTTAACATGAAATTATGAGATTATTGTAGGAAACTTTGGACAATTAGTTTTGTTTCTTTAATTATTATTGAAGACAGAAAAACAACAGCAAAAATAGACAGAAGTTTGAATAGCAAATATATATTGGGTTTTGTTATCTGATCTGGAAATTATTTTGTTATCTGATTCTCTTTTGGAGTGAGCGTAGTTCCTACTACTCTATCACTGATGTCTAACAATCTTTAATGTATATACCATTGAATTCTCTCTTGAGTTGGAAAGTAGTTTTTTTTCCCCATTTTACTCATTGGCAACTGAGGTAAATCTCCCCAGGCTTCACAAAGTCTACATGGTTAAGTACAGGAATCAAGATGTCAGAAACAAGGTTTTTAAAGTAGGAACAAGCTTTCTCAAAAATTCCAAATTTATTTGACTTTACTGCATCATGTTTTTGCAGAATATGCCTATTAAATGACTTGGAGATACTGAACTTAGTCCTCTTAAAGAACTGGGACCTTTTGTTAGCAGAGTTTCAGAAGAGTGAAGTTAGCTCAAAGCCTTTATAAGCCTTAATGTGAGGAATGACTTCAGTTAAAAAACATGGCTTTGGACAGTCTCAGAAGTTATATTCCTAAATTATGTAGTCCAATATTGAAGGCAAAGGAAAAGACTGTGGCTGAATAGGACAACCAGAAATATGATGAAATATAGATCAAGGTTGACTGGGAGAAGTAACATAGTTCAGTGGTTAATAAGAAAACCAAATTTTACCAAAAGTAGTAGCAAAAGCTAACCGGCAGGCAAATAGAACATCTCTGTTAATGTCAATTCACCATAATGAAACAAGTGAGTTAAAAGAACTGTGAAGCTGGAAGGCAGAGTACACTGACAGGCATTTGTTTAAACAGTGATAAAACCTGGCATAAGAGACAGAAGAAATTCAAGCCATTAAAGTGTTCTGATTCTAGCTATGACCAGAAAGTACAAGAACACACACCACTCAAACATCGTCCCTTGGAGAGCCAGAAACAGCTTTTGCACTGTTCTTTGGGCGGGTTGCTTTCTTTTATGATGTACTCAGGTTGCAGTTGGGACATAAGAGCTAGAAATTGTGACACACAGCAATCTAGGTTCCATGTGGGACAGAAGAGTAAAGCAACAGGCTCAAGGCAGTCTCTTGGAATTTGGTCTCTTACAGAGTTTACAGAAAAAGAATGGTTGTAATAACAATGAAATGTGAGTGTTGGAGTGTTTGTATTGCCTTGTGTATTTTACAGATAACCATCCTGAAGACATCTTCTGTTAATTGTTAAAGCTTATTCTTGTTTTTAATAACCCAAAGGACAGAAGGATAAACCTGAAATATCTTAGCTTCTAAGGGTTTGGGCATTTGTAACACATCCCAGCATTTTCAAGATGCAAAGAAAAAAGGACACATTAAGCTGTATATGATACCGGATTGATCATGAAGAGGTTCCAAAAGGAATCTTGTCAGATTTGCCCCCGAGATGCATTAGTCAGACACTAAAAAACAAGTTGGAAGCAATACAGGGAATACAAAGGAGGAGGCACATAAATTGAAAGTGACTGATAGCGACTGATTTTCACTATCGAGAGTCCACCATGATTAGGAGTTTCTACCAAATTTCACCCTCAAAACAATTGCACTCTCTTCTACAATTTGATAAGGCCACTGGCATTTTTCTGCTTCTTACTTAACATCTCACCTCTTGCTCTACTAATAATATGCTGTGCAAGAGATCTGCCTGATGAGTGCCTGCAGCAATGTGTTCTGGAGCTAAATTGCTTTCGTAAATCTTTTTACTAAAATAAAATGAGCAGCAGGATGTTTGTCATTTCAGTTGTAACAGAATAAATATTTTATCATCTCTTCTTCAAAAGCTCATCTGTAACTCAATGGGTTTACAGAACAATTTAAAGAGTAAAAGCATTTAATTCACTTTAACTTTGATTACATTACATGGCCTATTGTATTGAAACCTTGAAGTAATTTGTGACTGGAGTTTACTTATAATACTGTATGATTCCAGGCCGATTTTTATTTACTTTCCTCAGGTAAACTGCCACCTTTTTCAAATGGGTGCACAAAGTGTACATAAGAAAAATAATCTTTGAAAGAATTCCCATCAAAAGAAGATTTACAGTTTTGTAAGCAGGGTGGGGTTTTTTTTCCCTTTTTCTTAGAACCTCTCGAAAACATCAGAATTCAGTACGCAAGTGATAAAACATTAATGAAAAGGCATGCTGAAGCATTTGAAGTGGGGAAAACAATCACTTCACTTCTCATCAAACATGCAGAGAGTTTAATATGGTGCCCTTTAATAAAGACAGGCAAGAATTTTATCTAATTATGATGTCCCTCCCAAGCTGTTAGAGAATCACTCAGTGAAGATCAAGATTCAAGGAGCAGAGCTTCAGGCCACATCTATTGCTGACCTTGAAGGCTGCAGGGTATCAAGAGCATTACTGCTTCATAGGACTTTGATTTGCAGCATCCTATTCCCAATAGTACCAGTTTGTGCCAAGAAAAACATGTGACCTGCTGAAGATCAGTAGAAATAATAAGCAAAATGAAGCATAGGTATGATGAGGACAAATATGAAAATAAAAAAAGAGTAACATGGTTTGTTTTATCCTGTATCTAATGGTGACATTTATCAGAGAGAGATTACTGAAACAGCAGAGTGAAAGGAAGGGTTTTATTTTGTAATAACTTCTTGCACAGTTTTTCTTTGACTCCAGGAGGAAAATGAATGAATGAATAAATAAATAAATAAAAAGTTGAAAGGCAAGAATAATGTGTTTCTTTATTAAACAAACTTTGTGTCTTTGTACAAGTCTGCAACTAGAGTTTCGCTTAAATAACTCTCATGGCTGACAGTGTCTTGGTAAAAATGCAAGTTTTAATAAACTACAAAAGAGAGAATTTGAAATAAGAACGCTACATATAAAGGCAGATGAGAGATCCCCAACTTATAGCCCTGTAATTATAAGATATTGATACCAAGAAATATTTAATATTATGGTACTCAAATATCTTAAAGTTATTTTAAGATTGTCTCTTCCTCAGTTCTGTTTTGCCTTGTCTCGCCTTGCCTTGTCTGCCTTGCCTCGCCTTGCATCACTCTTGCCTTCTTCTGTCTTGCTGGTATCTAATAGCACTGAAATTTATTGTCTGTAAAATTGCATCTGTTCAAGTAACTGTTGTTCATCCTTCCTGATTATGAGGTTCCTCAGTTCTTTGTACAGATCTGTCTTTGCTGCTTATTTTACAACCTCTGCCTGTAGGAAAATTCACTCCACGTCTGCTTGGCATAAAGTGCTACTATTTAAGTGTCAGTGTGACAGATGAGGTGGGAGGCTAAATGCTATCCTCATTTATGATTGTAAGAACAGAATCAATCTCTCTAATTCCAATGTGGGACACACAAAATCCCTACAAATAATCCTAACTTAGAATGCAGTAACAAAATCTGTAAGATGATGTATTAGTTTCTTCTTTATTATACTTTAATTTCACAAGGGAAAAGGGTCATATCTGAAAGGGAAAGAATAATATATAAATCCTATACTAGCTTTTGGTTTATTTTTGTATAGTTTGAAAGCTAAAAAAGTCTCGTTTCTTGTTTTGTATCATGTAACATGTACGTTTAAATGTTGCAATATATGTATATAGTTCATAGCTTGCTTTTTTTGGCTCCCAAAGTAACCACACCTGTGTTGTTTTGTTGTTTACTTTGTCTTATTTATTTATTGTTATGTTTTGTTTTGTTTTGTTTGCTTGCTTCCCAGAAAAACCTAACTGGGGGTTTCTCTCAAGTGCAAGAGAAGGCTGACTTGGTCTCTATTCCCTCTTTCACGATTACATAATGACTGTACAGGTTCCATCTGGGGTGAACCATCTTAGCTGAAGACAATCCATTACAACCTCTTGCTAATTACCTTTTAAGCTTTCAAGAGTCTGTCTTAAATTGCTCAGTCCCAAAAGGGAAGGCCAGAAGTTCATAAAATCTTACAAACTCTGCCAAACTCTGCAGTGCTTTAAACCCACAGCAAGTCTGTGAAGATGATTTTTTTTCATTTGCCATTTGCAGTATGGAAGGAAAATTTCATTTCCCCCCACAACTCTTTTGTCAGTTTCACAACATTAAAACTATATTCGCTTCCCAAAACTATTATGCCTGAATCACATAACAGTGATGAAACCTGCAAGACAGAATTGAAAGATACTGTACCTCTTGCTTTGGAATTGATCTAAATATTACTCACGTGATTGCTGGCACTCAAACACAATAAATTTCTCTTCACAGAGAATTAAGGGCAAGTACAGCTAAAAAAAAAAAAATGTAATAATTGAGTGCAACAATGCTAAAATCACATATTTCTGATATTTAAGTTCTTCAACTTCTTAAAGTTACAAAGTCTCCAAATGGAAGACAGAGCTTTGGTAAGACAGGAGATAAATATGTAGTGGAAAAGGACAAATATACTTACAAAATAAAAGAAAGGATTGAATGAATCGTCAGTTAAAAGCACTGTATAAACATATAACATGAGTTTGCAGTCTAAAATGAGCTACATGGACCCATATTACCATTCTTACCTGTAGATGTGGAACTGAGGCAAAGAGAGTTTTTGGCTCCAAGTTGGAAAAATATTTGAAAAAGTTCTTAACTTAAAGCATACTATGTAAACATGGCAGATTAGATCGGATTAAATATGGTAAAGGTTTGGAACATGCCTTGAGCACAGAACATTCTTGAAGGCTCTTGAAAGGGCATTGCTTATTTAGCTCTTGCTCTTGGCACCAATCTCCAGCTTGTAGGCACTAAAAACATAGATCATAGAATCATAGAATAGTTTGGGGTGGAAGGGACCTCTAAAGGTCATCTAGTCCAACCCCCCTGAAATGAGCAGGGACATCTGCAACTAGATCAGGTTGCTTAGAGGTCAGGTCCAACCTGATCTTGAATGTTTCCAGGGATGGGGCATCCACCACCTCTCTGGGCAACCTCTGCCAGTGTCTCACCACCCTCAGCGTAAAAAATGTCTTCTTTATATCTAGTCTAAATCTACCCCCCTCTAGTTTAAAGCCATTCTCCCTTGTCCTCTCGCAACAGGCCCGGCTAAAAAGTTTGCCACCATCTTTTATATAAGCCCCCTTTAAATACTGATAGGCTACAATAAGGTCTCCCTGAAGCCTTCTCTTCTGTACGCTGAACAACCCCAACTCTCTCAGCCTTTCTTCATAGGAGAGGTGTTCCATCCCCCTGATCATTTTCGTGGCCCTCCTCTGGACCCGCTCCAACAGGTCGGTGTCTTTCTTATGCTGAGGGCTCCAGAGCTGGATGCAGGACTCCAGGTGGGGTCTCACTGGAGCAGAGTAGAGGGGCAGAATCACCTCCCTCGACCTGCTGGCCACGCTTCTTTTGATGCAGCCCAGGATACGACTGGCCTTCTGGGCTGCGAGGGCC
>NW_008825618.1:4488245-4489582 GCF_000699105.1 Pygoscelis adeliae
TACCCAGGTTTCTTGGCCCCTCTTCCCTCCAGGGCTTTGTCCCATGGCACTCCACCAAGCAGATCCCTGAAGAGGCCAAAGTCTGCTCTCCTGAAGTCCAGGGTAGTGAGCTTGCTGTGTGTCCTCTTCCTCATCTTCCTGTACTGCAGCATAGCCTTGAAGAGGTTAACACACAGAGGTCCTTCATTTGTAGTCTTTAAATTCCTATAGGTATTTAGGAGTTCTTCTGAGAACATGTTAAAAAATGTTTCAAATGCTGCAGCTTCTCTTCATCTATCTTACCATCTTCCCAAAAAACACAGAATGCCTTGCTTTTGTTCCCTCATGCCTCATGCATAAGTCCCCTCAGAAATCTTTATGGGATAAAAGTTCAATTTCAACTAATAAATGTCCAAAATGGCAAGAGTGTATGACAGAGGTTTGTAATCCAGGTCTTCTCTCATGCAGACATTTGTTCTTCTGTGGAGTCAACCCTGCTATTAGTCAATGTATATTTAATTATTTGCTTCATAATGGAACACCTTCAAGACCACTCACTGTGGCAGAAGATACTATGGGCTCATGAAAAAGCCAAATTTCTTCAAGCAGCAGAAGAATATGAACCCTATACACTCAGAATAGCAGTCTAAAACCAAAACAAAAAGGCATTGAAAGAAGCAGCAGCAGCCTATACTGTAGTTAATTTTTCAAAGGAAATATCACTACTGTTTAACTACACACACACACTTTCTAAATGAAGTTGTTAAATAGCTGTCCAACATGGCACTTAGAGCTATGAATTCAAGTGAAGAAACTCATGCCACCCAAAGAAAGGGTATTCTTCAGTATTTCTTTCTTCTTTATCTACTTTATGAAGTAGTGCACTCATTGTTCGGGGATTTAACAGTCATTTATAAGATTCTTCATTCATTCCGGTTGACATCATCAGAAGATATCTGTTATAACTCCTTGAGTTTTGCTGTTCTACTGAGCTGGTGCTGCAAGAAGGAGAATGATCTCTTATCTGCCTGCATCAGTGAAAAAAATCATACTAACCCTGTTTTTGTAAACCAGCTTTTCAGATGTGAGCATCTTCTTATGCCTTGCCCAGGAAGGGAAGGCACTAACAGGTTGTCCTGGTTTCAGCAGGGATAGAGTTAATTTCCTTCCTAGTAGCTGGTACAGGGCTGTGTTTTGGATTTAGGATAAGAACAAAGTTGATAACACATGGATGTTTTAGTTGTTGCTAGGTAATGCTTACACTAGTCAAGGACTTTTCAGCTTCCCATGCTCTACCAACTGAGAAGGCTGCAGGTGCACAAGAAGCTGGGAGGGGGCACAGCCAGGACAGCTGACCC
>NW_008825618.1:4490074-4500038 GCF_000699105.1 Pygoscelis adeliae
TGACTTTCTTCTTTCTCTCTCCCCCCCCGCCCCTGGGGGGGGGGGGGGGGGGGGGGAGTGAGCAAGCGGCTGCATGGTGCTCAGTTACCTACTGAGGTTAAACCACGACACAGGTTCTGAGAATTCCCCTGGCAGCTCCATTCTAAAGCTGCATATTCCAAGCAGCAATGCTAAAATCTCTATGGCAGAGCCATCCATACACTAAAGAAACTAAATATTTGTTAAATGAATTTTTTTTTTTTTATATAGATATATTTTTCTAGCCTGGTAAGGGGTAATAGAATAATACTAATTTCTATACTTACCCTTGTACTTCTACACTCCTTCTCTTAGTGGCCAACAGTGTTCAGAGCCACAGAACATCTACTGACAAGAAGACAGGACAAGAGGTCCACCTTGATACCCACCTTCAGCACTCTACATTTCCTCCCATACTTTTCATCCGTATTGCCATTTTCTGCCTCCAAACCTCAAACTCAGTCTAGTGTCCAGTCCTAGAGTTCTCATCTTCTTTCCAGACCCACACAATGCCTGTCCCTACCTCCACTTCTGCATGACACTAAAAAATGTTTCAGATACCCAAATATTGATTTTGAGAACTATCTTAAATGCTCTAAGAAACATCTGTAAGAGGTAGCCAGGTAAGGCACAGGACAATATGTGGGATACCAACGGTCCTTTACAAATGCAGCTGGAGACCAGGTGAAATATACATGGGTGTGCCTATTTAATACTCTATGCAGGCATTTTAGAATTGCACTCCATATACTCTGTCATCATATAAATTGAATATCTCTGGATAGACTAATTTCTATTAGCGCTTTCCTACAACTACTAGTTTAGTTGCACAGCTACTATTTTACATGCTCTTAGGTGAAGAAAATTTAGTACAACACATCTGTCCCCTTGAAAAGTTTGTACATATCTATGCACATTGTACACACCTGCATACAGAATTGATTAAGGGAAACAGCCTGTATGAGCCATACAAAGTAAAATTTAGCATAACTTAGCATAATCAAGGTTCAAGAGAAACTTTTCATTCTTTATGTGTAAGTTGACATCCATAACTCTACATCCATCACCAAAGCTGATCATTCATCTTAAAGAAGTGTTACTGTTTGATTATGTTTCTTTCATGCTGGTTTTATTCATTTGCAATCAGCCTTTTTTAGTAATAGCTTTTATGGAAGTTAGCCCAGAGTTAAAGACTCACATTCACATGAGAATGCCGGTATGCCTCTGTGATTTGATTAGCTAAAAGATTTTTTTTTTTGTCCATTTTTTTGCAAACAGTTGAAATTGTGCTTTCTGCTTGTAAAAGTGCTACTAATTTTTTAATGGTATGAATAATGATCTTCCCAAGTACAAAGCCAAGCCCCATACAGAGTGGTACAATTGTTGATTCTGTGTTTTCAGACATAAAAAAAGAAACTGCTTTATTAGTTTGTTGATAAATCAGAGGTTTGTTTCTATATCAGTCTATTGTTTGACATTTACAATAGACAGAAAAGAAAGAGTTAAATATATGATGTTTTTATTTGCTTGCCATTATTGCTTACAGAACATTTATAACAAGTTCTTTGGGACTCCTTGTAATGGTGGGGAAACAATTTGTTTTGGGATTTAATTTGTTGAATAGGAAATGTTTCCAGTTTGCTTTCCCAGCTATAATGACGTGGCTGAATTCAGGAGTACCCTTGAAAATCTGCAATGTTGAATGGTATATACACAACACATTTATTCTATACAGTGCCAAGGAAGCTACCAACCACAAATAAATACATGCTGTTTTTCTTAATGTAATAACTGGTATTGATTTTAATTTCATTTTCTCATTTTATTTCACCTCTGATATACCATTTGCTGTAACTCACCGAGGTCTCAAGTCACCACAGAATTTAAGCACCTGCTGGGTTTTTAGCACGATGAATACAACTCTGCCTGTTTAGGCTGATGATGCTCTGAGGTGCTACTCAGTGTTATGCTTTGCATTTCCCATGTAGCCCTTGAATCTTCTTGATTCTTTAAATCAGCCTAGCAATTCTGGTTTCTGAGAGCTCAGGTCCTATCACATGGACAATTAGTGATCGGTGATAAAGAAAACCCAGTTGTTCCCCTTTACTTCTCTCACTCACTGCATTAATAAACCAAACTAATATCTTGAACTGAAGAAAATCAAATATCACTTTCTATTTTTGTAGGGGGCTACTGTGTGCTTTAGCTCTCTGAACATCTAACCTACACACTCCTTGTTAAGTACTAAATATCAATGCTGAGTCAATTAATGAAATAGTTGTAAGTGCCTAAATAGATGATCAATATTAATGATCTGCTTATATTTTTAAATAGAAGAACACTTTTTCTACTTTATGAACCTTTGAATTGCAAAAAGTCAGACACGTAGGTTCTTTAGCAAAAAAGAAAAAAAAAGTGACAAATGATCTTATCATTGATTCAAACTTAGGAAGTAGAGGAAAAACAGTGGCACAGTGTAACTCACTTATCCAAAATCCACATTCAGGTCTTTAGATATCTAAAATTGTTAGAAAAAATCCATCAATCAAAGGTCAGCCTGCCAATTGGGAAAATAAAAAGCCATTATGAAGGAAACAATTTATTCAGGAGTTTTAATGGTATCTTAAGGTCTGAAACAGACAAAAATTAATAACGCCAACAAATAAAAAAAGAAGTTTCATTTACAAATATTCACTTCTCTGTGGCTTCCTTACCCTTGCCATCAACATTTCTATCCACAAGGAAAACAATACTGTAGTTTATCTAGAAGAAAACATGTAATAATTTAAATTCACCAAACAATTTCAAGATGTGGAAAACATTTTCTATGCTATTATCCAATTGATAGTGCTACTTCTGTTGAAGGTAGGCATTAGTTTAGAGAGAGAGATGTGGGGATATATCACAGGTTCTTGATCCTGTCACAAGAAGATTTCTGAATTCCCACTGACATTGTAATTTTCTTTCAGGAGCATTGAAAGTCCCATTGCGCACAGTAGGCTCCATGGGATTCCTGTCACTCCTGTGCTGTAGTGCATTTCAAGTTTCAGATGTCTGTATTTTCCATATGAGTAGTTTTCCATATAGAAGAGAGGTTACTGTATGTGTTAGGCTACAGGCTGGCAACCCCCTAAGGTTCAGTCCAAGGGGGAAGAACTTGGCCTTGAGGCTATGCTCTGATGTTTATATCAAAGTGATGCTGACACATAACGAGAGCAAAAGGCAAGAAATTTACCAACAAACAGCTGCTTTGCTTTGAAAGCAGCTTGTTTTGAATCCTGATGTCTTTGTTCTACTCTGTTCAGCAAGCTGGCAACTTGACATAGGGGGTGTTGCCTGGTACGTTTTGGTTTTGGTACTTGTACACAGAAGAGGACAGTAACTTATCTTTGACTACATCTACATCTCTACTGATAGTTTCAGCCATATTGCAAGCATTCATTATCCTAGCAACAAATTAATTCCAAAATGTTCTCTCCAAAATTCCTATTAGTCTGGTCTTTCAAATATCATTACTAAGTTCATCCAAATAACAAGAAAATAAGCATATAAACCCAGCTTTTTTTTTTTTTTTTACACTTATAATTTTACTTACCTTGTGGTTTAACCTCAGTCAGCAACTGAGTACCACACAGCCACTCGCTCACTCCTCCCCCTCCCCGCCTGCCCCGGTGGGATGGGGGAGAGAATTGGAAGAGCACAAGTGAGAAAAACTTGTGGGTTGAGATAAAAACAGTTTAATAATTGAAATAAAATAATAATAACAATAATAATAATGTAGTGCGATTGCTCACCACCCACCGACCGATGCCCAGACAGTCCCTGAGCAGCGGCCCCCCCGGCCAGCTTTCCCCAGTTTATGTACTGAGCATGATGTCACATGGTATGGAATGTCCCTTTGGCCAGTTTGGCTGTGCCCCCTCCCAGCTTCTTGTGCACCTGCAGCCTTCTCAGTTGGTAGAGCATGGGAAACTGAAAAGTCCTTGACTAGTGTAAGCACTGCTTAGCAACAACTAAAACATCGGTGTGTTATCAACATTGTTCTCCTCCTAAATCCAAAACACAGCCCTGTACCAGCTACTAGGAAGGAAATTAACTCTATCCCTGCTGAAACCAGGACATATGTTTCTCCCATCTTCAACTTTCTAGTAATTAGTCATGGACTTAAAAGCAAAATAAACACATACAATTTTTGTATGTAGAATATTTTGTGTAATAGCACAAAGTCAGTTGTTAGTGGCATTCCTCAGGGGCCTATACTGTGGCTGATATAATTAAACATTTTAATGTCCTTTACAATGGGACTGAATGCACCAAGCCATGCCAAGCTATGGGGAACTGCTGTTCACTGAGATCTTGACAGTCTGGAAAATGATCTGAAATAACCTCATAAAGTTCAACAAATCAAATGCAGTTTTCTGCTAGGGACAGGTGCAACAATACTGTATTTGGGTGCTAGTTGGGAAAAAAAAACAAACAAACAAACAAAAAAACTGCTCTGCGGAAAAGGACCAGAATGTCCTGGTGGACAAGAAGTTGAACATGACTCAGTGGCGTGTATTGGCAGAAAAAGCAGCCAACCATGTAGTGTATTACCTGGAGTGCAGCCAGCACTGGAAGGAAGTGGTGACTCCCACCCACTCAAGCACTTGCGAGAGTGCACCTGGTGTACCGTGTCCAGTTTTTTGTACCCCAGTGCAAGAATGACATTGACATACTGGAGCAAGTCCATTAGAGGCCAGATTGTCAGAGGATTGAAATACCTTTTTTTATGAAGACAGAATGAAGGAACTTGATTTGTTCAAGCTTAAGAAGAGCAGACTAAAGGGAGATTTTGCCAAGGTATACAACTACCTAATAGATGATATGAAAAAACCAGAGATAGACTGTTCTGAGAAGTACCAGTGCTAGGATAACTAGTAACTTACATAAACTGCAAGAAGGGAAATTCTGATTAGGTAGTAAGACTTCTTTTTTTTTCATTATGTCAAAGGATTAATTTTCCCAGAGAGGTTGTGAAGTCTCACAATCCATATCACTGGAGACTCTCAAAACACAACTTGACAAGGTTCTAAAATATCTGGTTTAGGCTGACCCTGCTTTCAGTAGGGTTTTGGACTAGATGGCCTTTAAAGAACCCTTCCAACCTGTTGCTCTGAGATTGTATGTCTCTTGCACTACAAGAGTGCCAAGGGGGGCACCTAATAAGGATGAGGTTCCCACCAAGAAAGATACTTTAAAATCACACAGACACATGATTCCAAGAGTTTTACATTGAAAAGGAAGTAATCATAAGTGTGTGGGCTAGTCTGAAAAGTAATCCAAAGCTGGACTGGTAGAAGAGGTTCTTTGTAAGTCCTATCAAATTAGTTAAGCTAAAACATACATACTTTTATATATTCTCAGTTGGAACAAAAAATCTGAACAGGTGTCTGACTGTGGGTTTTTTTGGAGGGGAAGGAGGGAGGGAGGGAGGAGATCTTGGGAGTGAGACCAAAAGATCCCAGTGCCCACACCAAAAAAATTCAGCTGCTTATGGATATGAAGAAATACAGTCAAAGATGCTGCATTAAGAACATACATAATTATTCAGTTCATTAGTTGAGCAAGAACAGAACTTAGCTGTCTGCCTTATTATTACCTTTCCTCTGATGAAGTCAGATGAAAAAAATGCTAAAATTAAGAGCCATTACTATGACTATGTAAAAGTATTTCATATTTTTGGTTGAAATGAAGACACATTATAAAACATTTCCCAACTATGTTTTAAAGCTATACAATAAACACAGTTTTAACTGTATATTAAAGTCCAATGAATTAATAGGAAGAGTCCATAACAGGAATACAAATCTCTTTGTGTTTTAAAATATCGACCTATTTATATATTTTAAAAGTATTTTTTCAGACAATAAATTCTTTAGGTCAAATTAACAATTTAAATATGCATGCAAAAGCGTAACTATGAGTTTTGGGATGATTTTCCTTTCCTGTATGACATGAACTCATGATAGTCTTTTTTTTTTCAAAAGATGGGCAGTACAGGCTTAAAATCAGCGTTCCTGTGCCAGGGTAATCCCTACAGCTAGTAGAATTCACAACAGGGGTCTTTAAATTTCAAAGAACTGATCAAAGGTACTTCAAAGAAAAAATTCTGCCTAAACCTTGGACTGGAAAGTGCTTTCATGGATTCACAATAATGAGCTCTTTCTCCAGAAGCTGGTCATGACACTTGTCTTTAAATGAGGTTCTAATAATTGCTTCAATATGTAGAAAAGGTTCTCATGAGAGTTTGTCACTACCCAAAGCCTGAATGATTTTCTCTTACAAAATGGGGAAAGAATTTTCCATTACTAACTCTTTCTTTGCAAGTTTCTTGACTGTGAACTATGACATAGCTTAGCTCACACCAAACTGATGGTGGGCAACGTTTACTCCTGAATGCATCTCAGGGTTTAACACAACTCAGTGGTGTTAACTCACCAGGGACAGAAGCATTAAGATTTTTGAGACTTTACTAGAAGAAATTTAAGGCCACAAAGATTTAGAATATTTAGGCTTTAGGTTAAAAATGTAGTTAATAACCTCTGTCCTACTTGTAATTCTAGTCCCGAATATTCCTTCCAGTCACATTGTTTCAACAGAATACAATTCTCTTCATAGACATTTCCTTGGGATTATCGCAAGAACTGTTATTAGTTAAGCACTGTCCCTGAATATCAATAGTCCTTCATTGCCAACCTCCACTGTATCAATTATCTGGATTTCATTCACATAGAGAACAAAACAGGTTAGGTGGCTATAGCATTAAAAATTCAACTCGGTGAAATTTCGAAGGTAATGTTGAATGAGAATGAAGGGAATGATTGATTTTGTGATCCAAATTCAGGGCCATGTTTAAGGGTTAGGCATGGATTTTCCCACATGCCAACACAAAAGCTAAAAGTTAAATAAGCTGCTTCTGGTTTACTCATGCCGTTCTCAGCTTAGTGCTGTGTTGGTATTCTGGGTGATTTATGTTTTGCCCAGTGAAAACTAAAGTCCAGTTTAATTTTTCCCTGGACTCAGGAGTTTTTGAGACATGATTTATCCTCTGGATTTCTCTTTAGGCAACACAGTGATACCTCTTAGTTCCAGGTATAGTTAACCACCCATCTAAAGCAATGACCACATGTTAGACAGTGTCTTCAGTTGTCAAGCTTTTGATCTTCTACAAGGTACCAAAACATTTTGAAAGACTGGCAAATTTGTGTATATATTTGGACTCATACTTAGTTACAATGATCCTATATATAGAATAATGTGTTACCTGAGTTCTTGAAAAAAGTAACAGAGGGAAGAAAACAAAAAAAGGTATTAAACTGAAAAAAGCCTTTACCCTTTCATACTGCTACACACAAACTCTTCAGTATCATCTTTTCATTTTTACTAACAATGGATTTTTATTAACCTAAGATTAGACTTCTCATGTAAAATATTTTCCCTCTTACACTTGTGCTGATGTACCATTTATACTTGTCCCTTTTCTTTGCTCAGATAGTTCTGTCTCATTCTTTATTTTCTCCCTGGTCTTGCTGTGGGTCTAGCCTCTAAAGCTAATACCCAATCTGATCTAGCTTTATATTCTTAAATAACCAAATATAACTCTGAAATTATTCCCTGATAGATAGTATCACAAACCTGAATATGATTTACTAGATGGGCAATTGCTAATTTATGATGCTAAGAGGGACTTCTAGAACTGTGTTAGAATGAATGGCGATTCTCATATTCTTTTCCTTCTCCCACATTGACGGCTCTGAAAAAATCCAATGCAGTAATGCATGCATGGTGAGTAGCTTTTGGACCCCCTTTTGAGTCCTATTACGACTACAAATTAGATCCATGATTATGTTATTTTTCTCACAGTATAAAACCATAGTTATGAACTTGAAACTGTCTTCTACTGTCAACAGGAATTGCTGTACTTCACCATTTTCATTCCATTCTTCCCTTCCCTAAAAACATAAGCACTGTTCTACTGGCTCACAATAAAGCTTCCTGTCACTTAGTTAATTCTTTCTTGATTGCAATCTGAAGGAGAAACTAAAGAAAAAGATATTAAGAAACAAGGCAAATACAGAGTTATAGATCACAGACTTACTCAATGACTGATGTAATCACAAGTTTTTTGACTGATACACTCTTCCAGCTATGACAATCAATGTTTAAAATACTTCTTGAAATTGAGATTATACCTAACCCCATTGTTAAATAGATAACAATGACTTATTTTCTCTGAATTTGCTTAGTCCTTTCAAAAATCTATTTACAGTTCTATTGTCTGCAACATTTGGCATTCATGAGCTCCACAGTGTAATTATACATCATACACAAGTTAACCAATTTTGTTTGCTCTAAATTTCTTGCTTGATAATTTCAGCCATCCATTTTTGTTGTTGCTTTCATTATGACAGATACATAATAATTTTGTATTCAGCTTCCACAGTTTTTTTACAGAACTCTCATACCCCTCACTATCAGTCTATTTTCCTGAGATTTCTGAACTAAATCTGTGCCCTGTTCCATATCATCGTTCATCCTCTTTGCTCATCCACTCCATACCAAAGTATTTATTGACACTGAATGTCCTCTTCTGTTTTATCATTCAGCATTATGAAATATTCCTTCACTTCAGCAGCCAGATTTAAAATTAATGATCATGAATTAGTATGAAATTGTACGTTGTGCGAACTTTATCCCTCACTATTCACCATTTTCTTCTATCTGCTATGAATATACTAATCATAAGCCTCAGCAGATATTCTGGTGGGGTTCCAGCATTGGTAAACTACACTGAAAATTAATCTCTTATATTCTTGTTTGGTTTTATTTCTTTGTTCTTTGCTTACCAAGGCACAGAAGCACCAGTTCTCTTAGCTCATGTACTGGCTTTGGCTGGGACAGAGTTAATTTTCTTCACAGATGTGCTTATACAGAGTCAAGTATCAAGTGCTTTTCACACTGCCCCACCAGTGAGCAATATGGGGGTGCACAAAAAATTGGGAGGGGACACAGCTGGGACAGCTGATCCCAACTGACCAAAGGGATGTCCCATACCATATGGTGTCATGCTCAACAATAAAAGCTATAGGGAATGAGGAGGAAGAGGGAGACATTCAGAGTTATGGCATTTGTCTTCCCAAGTAACAATTACTTCTGATGGGAGTCCTGCTTACCTGGAGATGGCTGAACATCTGCCTGCTGATGGGAAGTAATGAATTAATTCCTTATTTTGCTTTGCTTGCACATGCAGCTTTTGCTTTACCTATTAAACTGTCGTTATCTCAACTCACAAATTTTCACACATTTACGTTTCCAATTCTCTCCCTCATCCACTGGGGCTGAGCTGCTGGCTGGGGTTGAACCATGACAGCTCATTAGAATTTTATCTTTTTAGGAGCAACTGATGTGAGATCTTCCTAAAAGATTTTTGAAAGCACCTTTATCCACAAGCTCATTGATTCTTTAAAGACTAATGAATCTATGAGGCATGCACAAAAATGGCGTGTATACTTCTTCCATATATCAGGTTTATTCACATGCATACTATTTGTTTTCCCTGTTTGCACCAACACATGACAGTGGTCTACAAAGTTCTTTTTAATAACATGTCATAAAAGTCACCTTCCCTTTCTTTGGTATCAAGGATGATTTGAACCATAGGTTGGTTTAATGTACTAATTCAGAGATTGGAGATTCATATCTGAGATTCATATCAATTAAGAGATTCATATCTGAGATTCAGAGATTCGTAATTGAGCCTTTGATGATTTTATGAATATGATTCATAATGTATTCAGAGATTTTATATCTGAGCTTCTTAAGAGTGCCTTTAGAACTAATTAAGTACCAGCTAGATTGAGTTGGGCAGCAGGATCCTAGCTTCACAAGGCTTTTTAAATTGTGG
>NW_008825618.1:4500078-4512878 GCF_000699105.1 Pygoscelis adeliae
ACGTCGTTATATGTTTGAACTACCTTCTTGTCTAATAGTAATTCATGAATGATACCCTCAAACATCTTGTTATAAGCTGTAGTAATACCTAAAACACCTGCAAAAAAGCATGTTTTGCTCTGACAGGAAAAATATCTGTCTTTTTTTGAATGAATATCTGTATTTTTTCTCCAGACAAAATGTAGAAAACCATAGAGATCATAGAAGAATTCTTGCTTTTACACTTTTTAAATCCCTTTTAGTGATTCATGCTTCACCTGTAGTTTATTAGATACAATATACTGTGATTAAATCTATATGACTTCAAATATCAAGAAATAAATTCTTCATTGATGGAGTTATGCCACTACAACCTGGCCCCATCAGTACAGGCTCATTTCCATTTGTGACAGATGAAAGTCTTTGGAAGCATGGAAACTTCAAAGACCATAACACTGAGATGCACAGCATTATGGATGCATAGATTCAGGAAAAGGCTGTTTTATCAAAGCTGGGGGGTAATTAATGCAAATCTCTAGACTTTCAAGCAGGTAAATAAGCATGAAAGCCTCACCCATTTCTGCAAAATTGCATATATTGGTTTGTTTTGGTTCAAGAAGCTGATGAGGAAGTCTAAAAATATGGCCCTTGTCAGGAATAAGGCACAGATACATTTTCTAGACTGTGAACTAGATTGTAAGTGCTATGTAAATATGATAAATATTAATTAGAGTGAAGTTGGAGGGAAGGCTGAAGCTTAAGAAATGGTTTTGAGAGAATGAAACATGGTGTCATGAATGTCTAATCAATAAGTAGAAAGCAAGAGACTTGAGACATTAATGTGATACCGGTCTGAAGTCAAAACTGTCACTCCTTTTATTACTTAGTCAAATGGTATAACAATGACTAAATGAAGATTAACAGAAAATGGGTTTATCTATTTTTTTAAATATCCTTATCATTTTGCCTATAAGCGTAAGATAGTAAAACCACAAATTTTTTCAGAAGAAAGAATTTCCAAAAAGAAATTCACTTTGAAACAAGATAATATTTTTTTGTGCCATATGTGGAAAAGAAGTATTGCACCCCTATGGTTATTGACAATTCCACATTTTGCCTCCTGTGAAAAGTCACATTCCCCCAGAATTTCCAAATCAGCTTCAGGAAGGTGAAAATTTGTTTGTAGGTTTTTTTATGCTTGGTTTCACCTCACTTTTAATACAGCGACCAGAGGCAGAGAATCAGGATACAAACCTTACAGCCTCTGACAACTCTTCTTGGAAGATGCATGTCATTTCAACATTCATGTGAAGAGAGAGAGCCAAGGAACTATAATTTAAACAAAACTGAGTATATTCCAGAAAAAAAAACCAAGCACATTTTGAAAGAAAAGGTAACTCCAACATGAACATTCGGCTTTGTGTCTAAAAAGTTTAAATGTCTTTTTAGTTGAAGTCACTGCTAAAAATACATGACTGGATTCATCAAAATGTTTCAGTCCTGACAGACATGGGCTAATAACTGAAAAATAAAAAACCTTCTGTTTCCTTAGTACACATCTAAGGATTGTAAAAGGGTTCTTTTAGTTTGGTTTTTTTTTACACTGCTCATGAAAATAACTTTTTTTTTTTTTTACCAATTCTATCATTGCATCATTGGATAGATTGTGGGCGTGTTTGTCTTATCTTATATAACAGATGGGTAGCTATCTTATAGTCCAGATTATTTCTTGCAAAGCTTCATTTTATTCTTTTAATTTTATCTCCTTTTCTTTCCCATACTAATGAAGTTTTCAGTGTTCCTCTGTGAAAGATCTGCATTCACATAACAGGAATTACACAAATTTATGCCAAAGTTCCAAGAGAGATCCTGATTTTCACAAACAGGTTTCTATGGTGATACTTTTTACACATCTTTTCATAAGCTTTACACTACCCTTTATTATGTTAATCTCGTAAAATATGTTTAAATAAAGGTCCGTAATAGCTGTGTTTGGAGTTTGGCCAAAGTCCATATTTTTTGTTTGCTTGTTGTTTTTTTTTTCTTCTCTAAAAACCATGTATTTCACAGCTTGGTTTTATTTGCTCAGTCTGTTAATATATGATCCTCTTTAAATAA
The DNA here is from genome assembly GCF_000699105.1 of Pygoscelis adeliae. Taxonomy (NCBI): domain Eukaryota; kingdom Metazoa; phylum Chordata; class Aves; order Sphenisciformes; family Spheniscidae; genus Pygoscelis; species Pygoscelis adeliae. The sequence continues at coordinate 4,502,176 of NW_008825618.1, forward strand.
AGCTTTATGCATAGGTTTCCATCAGAGTTTTTTCTAATTTATTGGCCATCTTCTGCTGATTTGCATTTCTAGTAGCTAATAGCATTTTGCCAATTTATCTAATTTCACACAATAAACATTTCAGTTGAAAATAATTTAGCTTTGCAAAACAGTAACTAGAACTGTGTATACTTATATGCTTACTAGAAACTGATACATTTTTACCTGGTCTCTCTTTTTGCAGGTGATTTACATATACAACAATGATATTTCTAAAACATGTAACGATCTTTATACTTATTGAGCAAAATCTCAAAAACTTTTTTCCTATCATCAGAAGACAGATCTGTTTCAAGTCCTCAAAGCCATGGATCTGCTCACACATCAGAAATCAAGAGTGACAAATCAGGAGTCATGAATCAAGATTAAGGGCCATAAGTCATGTGATCAGAATAAGACCGAACAGAAGGCATTAAGAAAATACTTATCTTCTGTTTGTCTACCATGTTTATAAATGATTATGGATTTTAGAAGTATCCTCTCACCAGCTGGTAGCTTCCTTATTTAAATTAAAGCTGTTGGAACTTTTCTGGAATGTGTAATTTTGTGGTACAGCAGTAGGGGTTGAGAAGAGTCAAGGGTCTAGGTGGAGATCAAGGTGAGCTTCTGCTGTAGTCAATCATAATTCTTTCAACATTGTTCCAGACCCTGCACACATACAACTGCTCGGTAACAATACCACCAACGCATTATAATCCCTGCCTCCTAAGCAAAGCATACTGAGATTCAGATTAATGGCAATTCCTTTACCCTCACTGTAAGGTTTCTAAATAAAAGGTTTTGTTAGACTCATTCCTCATGTAAGGGAAAACAGCATTCTTGATCTTCCAGTCTTCATTGTAGAGGAATTCTCTGAAAAGAGATGTTTCTGCATACATAGGATTGGATCATTTTTTAAGATGGAGTCATGATCATAGCACGGCTTCAAAATGTAGATAGACCTTCCGATATTCTCTTGGACTCCATGTCAACACTGACAAATAATATGGTTTTTGGGTAGGAAGCAGGAAGGACAGCAGTATCCATGCTTTTCCCTGGAAGGTGCGATGTCCATTCTTTGGTCCCAGGTACAAATTTTTCAGGGTCACAATGTTCTGACACTGTCCTATCTGCCTATTAAATGAAAAATATCAGTCCACGATGTCAAAGGAAAAAAAGTCTTAGGACTCTAACACTACGAAAACTGTTGAAAAATGTTACCTGCTCAAGTTTCAGTTCAGTGGCAGTGACTATCACTTCATGTGTAGCTGGGATTCATCTTCCTGGCTTTAGCCCTCTGAAAAGTAGGCATTGACACTAAGAGAGTTGAGTAAAATCAAGGAACACTTGAAAGAAATAGGTGTTTTCAGAGGGTGATTCACCTGACTGTAAAATACAGAGGGTGAATGGTGTCCTGGAGATGTCTTTCTCTCTCACTCCTTTGATTATTAGATAATGACCTGAGACTACATGCTTAATTCTAGCCATTTACTAGGTGAGATTTATATCATAGAATCATAGAATCATAGAATCATTAAGGTTGGAAGAGACCTCTAAGATCATCGAGTCCAACCGTCAACCCAACACCACCATGCCCTCTAAACCATGTCCCTAAAAGCCTCATCTACCCGTCTTTTAAATACCTCCAGGGATGGTGACTCCACCACTTCCCTGGGCAGCCTCTTCCAATGTTTAACCACTCTTTCAGTAAAGAAATTTTTTCTTTATGGTCACCTTCCCGTGTTACATGCCCTTCATCACTCTACCCACTCATTTTTATATTACATATTCCTTAGGGGGAGGAGAATATTATCTTCATATGACGAATATGAAACTCAAACAAAAACTGTGTTTAAAAATTTGCTGTACTGAATTCATCAAAGGTAGATTTCTTAAATCCCTGCTCAGCAGTCTGTTTATGATAGTGTCCTTCATCTGGTCACAAACAGATATTATGAACTATTTAGATATAGCAGATTTTTTCTTATATTTAACTGATCACTACTTTCTGCCACTTTTTTGACTATTAAAACTTCCAGATGCTTTCAAATTGTACCGTGATTCATACAGCTTTTTGGAAATTATTGCTTCCTTTATTCCATCTTCAGCAATCATTTTTATGTTATGCATTCCTTTTAATAAGCTGATTCATGCCAGGTGCTAGATTTTCTCATCTTCTTTTAAGAAACCAAATGACAAAGGAAGTTAATGATGAAAAACTGCACCATTGGGAGGTCAAAGACTTCGTTTTCTGACACAGACTCATTAGATGATGTGGCACACACCAAGGGTGGCATTGATTACCATAGCCTCTGTACTCTTAAAGGTTAATGATCAGGATAATTAGCTGACCTATTGGAACCAGATAACATTCAATTGAGATAAGTGACAGGTGACTGTAGTTATTAAAATAGACCAGAAACAGACTCTCTGAAATTGCCACTTACTTATTAAAAATTGCTTGTAAAAAAACTGCAGAAAGCATCAGCTGTCTCTTTTAGGAAGATCTAGTTTAACACTTCCTATTCCCTTTATTTTATCAACACCCTATTGCCCCAAATATCTTGTCTGTAAAAAAGATTAGAGAGAGAGGTTTAGAAACAGATGCTCTGGTGGAAATTTTAAAATGTCATATATTACAAACCGTAACAGGGAGATTTAAAAGCAAGCCATGTGTTTATTTTGACAGCATTATTCTACAACCAGAGTGAGAGTTTATAGCAGCAGTCCCATGAGAAACCTGTTTTTATTAAAAATGTTTCATCATGTTCTATTTAAATGCATGGTGTTGCTGGGAAAAAGGTTGTTTCTTTTGCTTTAGGTTTAGGAATTGTAACCTGGAGACAAACAAAATTAAGTGTGAAAGATGTTTGGTGAATATTTTCCTACATCACAGGAACACGTGCATTCTTGACACTTAAGAGATTTGATCCAGAAAACTCATTGGCCCTATGTAATCAGACAGTATGTCTCAGCTCTGGAGGATCCCTGTAGCACTGTTTGTTTTTGTTGGTTTGTTTTTTTTTTTTTTGATGTTGCTCCTGTACTTTGTTAGCGTAGACAGCAAGAGAAGTAAGATCTGCATAAATCATGTCTTTTACCACTCTAGCTGATGTAACTGGAAAATTGGACAAGAAAGGCATAAAAACTGATCCTTACTTGTGAGACAGAGATACCCCAATAGATATTTCATAAAGTCGTATTATCAAATTCCTAGAAGCAGCAGCATATGTAGGAACACAGATCTAGGAGGGATAACTGGGACAGTTAAAGTCAGTCCCATCTATGAGATGGAACTTAAGAAGAGTCCACAAGATCACATATTCTTGTCCTGTTTCACATACAGAGAATTACAAAATGCTCTCTCCCCATAGTACTTAGGGTCTTTAGTACATGAAGGCCAAGAATCTAGGAAAAAACAGGTAATGCTAAAGGTTAGATCAGGAAGCAACAATAGTTTTGGCCTCTGAAACTTCAGGGAATTCAGGAGCTGAAGATGTCTCTGCTTCATCTTAACAAAAGGAAGAACAGATCCTATGAATATAAATAAGGAAAAATTTGTTCCCTGATATAAAATCAAATGACTCTCTAGCCTTGAGAAATATGAGAAAAAGACATCTAAGATTTTTTTCAGTATTAGTACAGTCACAGCACACTAATCAACATTTCCTTTCTAACTACAGCTGCTTCAGAGAAAGACCAAAAAAGCCCTGTGAGCCAAGAAAGGAAAACTCTTGGCCCAAGCAGATTGTTATTCACTGGCAATTGGATAATTAATTAAACAGAAGCCAAAAGGATATCTACAGTTTCTTAGGGATTTCAAGAAGTAATTAGCATAGCTGCCTTTTTAGGATCACACTTTCACTTAGGTTAAGGTTTTACTGCTTTGTTTTCTTGGTATGAGGAATTTTTGGTATCATTTGTTAAAGACAAAGCTTATACTAGTAAATTAAGCAATGATAGGGAATGTTCCTGGTTACTGGAACATGATCATCTGAACTGTTAAACTGTTAGAGCTATTGTGACACAGTTGGGGCCAGTGCTAATTATCATTTTTCTAAAGCATTTCTGTGTGTGATTCAGCAGCTAACACAGGCCAAGGATGATTTCCAAAAGTCAGTTTGCATGTGACCACACTGTTTTGCCCATAGAAAGGTTCAATATTGCTATCACAGTCACTTCTGTATCAGCTGGCCTCAGTGCTACAGGACAGTTCAAGATGTGCTAAATTTGCTAATAAGGACTCTGGCTTTAATGAAATCCTTAGATCCTGGATTCAGCTGATCTCATATGAAAGACACATCCTTTTCATCAAGAACACTTTGCTTCTAATTCTGGCATGTTTTATCTGGGGCATGGCAATGTTTCTGATGACCGCAACGAAGCAAGAGAAGCAAGAATGATCTGAGATTTCAATATCTAGCCGATGAGGAAAGACTGAAAGAGCTGGCTTAATTCTTTCTGCTTAAGGAGAATTCTAAACTATAAACTTGTAAATCTTTGTGGCAAAGAGAGAGGAAATGTGTTCTTCGGGGCCAATGAGGTTAGGACAAGAAGTAATAGGCATATATAATAGTGAGGGAGATTTAGACTAGATATTAGGAAAAACAAAGTAAGTGGAAGGATTTTAGTGGCACTAAAATAGATCACTTACTTAGATTGCTGAATGTTCATTCCTGGAACTTTTTACGAAAAGCTGCGGAAAGCATTAAGAATTATTTAATTGATAAAATGTTAGACAGAGAAACAATGTAGAAGGCACTGAAGGTGCTCTCTAACCCAATTTCATTAGAATTTTCTGATCATGATAACTGCATATAACAAAAAAGCAACCATTAAATATTTGACATTGTCAGAGAATTTTATTTTGTTGAAAAAATACAATAAAGTTGAAAATCTTTTGTTATTATTTGTTGACTGTAAGTATACTTTTGTTTCAGTATTAAGTCATGGCTGATGAGGGAGGTAAAGAGAATAAAAAGTAATTATTTAAGTTAAATTTTATACCACATTTTTGCACATATCCTAAATGTGAGCATTCATGATGATTTTTTCCAAGTACAATAATAATGATAGGTTTTTTTTTTCCCTTCTTCTGCATAACACTAAATTTAAATGTGTTCTATCATCATTGTTCTAATTACTTTCAAATTAATTCCTTTTCCACATCTTAATATTCTAGGAAAAGGTCTCCTGATTCATTACTATATTTTCTTGCTCAGTTTCTTTGGTTATGCTGACTACTTCAGAAAGAGAAGCTAGAAATTCCACAATTTCTGGCTTCTAATTTCCCTAATTCCACATTCAGCTAAAGAGATTATTTTACCACATAATGTGTGTTGTAATAAAGGAGAAAGCAACCTTATTTTTCCCCCCTCTCTCTGCCTAGATTTTTATTTCACTGCACTAAATCTGGCATGGCTGTTTATAACAGCTGTTCCACTTTTCCTTTCTTCAAGTACTACAAGCTATAAAGCTTCATTCTAAGCTCTTAATGCAGTCAATCATTTACCTAGTAAAATAAAGAAGACTAATGAATCTTCCCCATATAAAGCTTCATTTAGCTGGGCTTGACAATGCAGCAGTATTGCTCAAAGATGTGTGAACAACCAACTGGAATATCTGAAGCCAGATACATTTAAGTAGCTCACAGTAAGTCATATATAAGAAAAGGATTACAACGGTAGAGGGAAAAGCAAGAGGTTTTGCCTCAGGCTACCTCTGGGGCATTTGAAGTAATGTTGTAATTCTACCAGGACCAGCGTGGTGAAGCGTATATTGCAACATAAGCGGCTCATAAAGTAGTTGTAGAGATTAAATGTCTTCTAAATGCTTAATTTTAATTGTAATGTGATTAGCCTGAAGGCATAAAAGTATGTCTAATATATTTTTTCTTTTAACTGTTTAATAAATAGTTACAGAAAATACTTAATGAGAATTTCATAACAGTATTAAAAAACAGTTAACTTCCTTAGTTTTCTCTTGTAATAAAAGAGTTGCAGAATCAAAGTTTTAAGCTAGTATAGAAAATTGCTTTTAGCTCACTATCTCACAATTGATTGAAGCTGAATACTGAAGATATTGATTCAATTGAATATTTTGGTATATATGCAGAACCTTTGCAAAACAAAACAGATGCAATTGCAAATATATATGTCCAAAAGAATATTCTCTTTTGAATGAAATGGCTGTATACAGTTTTTTAATAGGAGAACACTGTTCATCTTAATAGTGCCTTGAATAAATGCATTTTAATTATTTAGAAAGAAATCTTTCTTTTTTTTTTTTTTTTCCTTTCTTGTTTTTCCCCCAAAGTGGTTCTCTGAATCTTTTCTCTGAGAGGAAAAAATAGGTAGAAAAACACTTTTGGCTCCCCAGTAATGAATGAGCCACAGTGACCTTTGTGCCAGAGTAAATTGTACAGCTCTGTGCAGTCCTTTTTCTTGTTTCTTTCTGTGTTTTACATAAACTATGTAAATTATATGTCATTTTAAAACAAATTAATTAAGACTCAAGAAGTACCTTTATGAATTAAAAAACAGTCTTTTCTATGTCAAGCTTAATACCAATATAGACAGCTCCTTTAGCAATTTGTCTGGCATGTATCTGTGAGACTCTTGATATGTATGAAGGGTCTATTTTTCAGACTTTTTGTCTGTGATAATATTAAACGTAAAGATTACAAATTCTGTGGAAGTAGGGGGACCCTCTGTGTTCCTTCCACACAATAGGGAACCAGACCTACTGGATATCTAGGAAGCTCTGTTGAGTTGTGATTGCCATCCAAATCTAATCCATTAATTCCTACGAGGCAGTAAAAATTTTGCTTTTTTTGAAAAGGTGGTGTCTGTGCCTCCAAACAAAGTCTAACTGTTAGGCCAACTCCTGTCTTATCAACAGAAAGAAGGAAGAGAACAAAATTTACTCCTGGTTCTTGTTTTCAAACAGTAATTATCACTATAAAACTATGCCCCACTTCTTTTAGGGAGGAAGGGGCTCAATATGTTAACTTTTATTAATGGTTGATGTCTTTGTGCATCTGAAATATCAACATAACCAAAACTAAGTTTCTGTGACAGCCTTCACCCTTAATTTTATTTATGCTGCTTTGTGTCAGACCTAAGTTGGTTTCCTAAAGGGTACTGCCTCATTCAGACAATCTGAAATGCAACTCAAGGGCACAAAAGCTTTCTTCCAGAATGGTATTACTGATAAATTCCTTCCTGACTCTTTCAGCCTTGTCTTGGTTATTTGTTTGTTTGGGGTTTTTGGTGCATGTATGCTTGACTTTACTTCTAGACCTCCCTAAATACACTGTCATATTTTAAGGAAAACATAAACTGTATATTTCCATCATAGCTTCCCTGTAAGTTCACTCAACTTCCTTTCACACCTGTGCTATCACTAATTGCTAGTTTACTTCCCTGGCTATAAACATTTATAGTCTACAATTACTCTGTACACTAATTATCTTGAATAGCTGGTTTGGGACAAGGGAAGAAGTCAATGGGAAAATACATATCCTTGTTTTCTAGCATTGGAAATACACAGTCTTCCTGTAACATTAAGACAGTATATTCATTCTGGTTTTCTGAAATTAATTTTCAGAGCCTTTTTTTCTTTTTTTTTTTTAAGCTAGTCCAGTCAGGTAAGTTGAGATATCCATGAAAAACATAATGTTTGCAATTTGAATAGCGTAAAACAGTGAAAGCTTTCTTGAAATCTGTAAAAATATTTTATGAGAATTCACAAACTCAAAACTCTAACCCTTGACTGGACTAAGTGGCAGTGTGGGAGAACAGATTTCAGCTATGAAGGTTATGAGGAGTTTTCAAAACTCTTGCTTCATTGGCAATTGGAAAATATGAACACCTTTGAGCAAATGCAATTGACATGAAGGGTGAGATATATTCTTATGGATCTTGAGGTCTCCTCTGTCCTTCAGTCTGTGAAAGAGGATATTTAAGCTTTTATCATGAGGAACCTTTAACTTGGACTCATTCATCTTTGTTTCATTTTGTCACTTAAATACTTTAGTCACCCTAGACAGTTGCAGTTCCTGTTCAGACTGTCTAGGTGATGTTGTCTCTCTAAGATGCCTGTAGCAGAACCTGAATGTACTGGCCTGAATTCTCTGTCACATGCTCCATGCTGTAAGGACCAAATATGCATCTCCCTTACAGCTTTTTCAGACTGCTGGTCCAGGTTAATAAGCTGTCAAGATCATGTAAATCAGACTTACTGTGAGGAACGTTAGGGAACATGATTCTAAACCAACCTTACTTTGACAAACCCTTTTCCATACTTCAGTTTTCTTTTCTGCATGTATTTTCTCCTTCTTTTTTCTTGTTTGCTTTCTTCCTCAAGTAGTAACAGAATGTAAGGTTTATCTAATAGTTTTGTAAATTTCTAAGCAAGGAAAATTTTAGGTTATTTGCTAATTAAAGGTAATGAAAACTGAAGCAGCAGTTCCCTAGATTTTGTGGGAATACCTGTTATTATTTGGAAATGATAAAGGTATATTTGCAAGGAGGAAAGCTTAATCCCCTTGTCATCCTCCACTCCATTTTCCTCCTAAGACTCATACTATCCCTCATTATCTTTAGTATGTCTTCATAATAATATTTTCAGGGTTCTTTGATGCCTTCCACCTCCATGAACTCATACAATCTGTCTTTCTGGTATACAATGCTATATGACACCATGTCGTGGGGACTATCTTGAAAATTTCTCTCTAAAACATCAGTATCTGGTTCTGCCTACCTGGCCTCCAACAATATTTTTTGTTTCATTACTCTGAGAATTTGTATTTTTTCATCTATTCATAGTTCACAATGAATTTGTTAATGCATCTCCTTAATAATGCAATTGACTTTTTTTGTGACGGTTTTATTCAATTCATGTTCAGTGCTTTTTCCTGGATGACTTTGTCCACAACTCATTTCATCCTTTATTCTTCTATTATACCAGTAACACCTGAAATAGTTCTTCTCTGACATTTCCTTTTAGTTTTCATTTATGAACTGTGCCTTTTAGGCATTTCAGAACAGATCTGTGGGAACGTTCAGAAGAGGTTGAGGGTCAAATAAGGTTATCATTCCAAAATGAAATTTCCTGATACTCATTCTTCTTATTTTCTTTCTTTCTCTACATACCCATTGGGGTAGTGACCTTCTGTCCACCATGCAATCTTGGGCTTCATTTTGGACCAGCCATTTTATTCCTTTGTTATAATAGTTTATGTCACATAATTCTTTGTAAGTGAAACTTGTCCCCTTTGGGAGGACTTAATCAGCATTTTCTCCATGGGTGTAATGAAATATTATAAATCTTTCTGCAGACAGAGGGCACATAGTAAATTAGTGTGATACTGACCAAAAATTAGTTCATGCATGTTTGGAAAAACATAAGATCAGTTATTAATTATAGTCATTAAAACACAAATCTACAATTACTGGAAGCAGTAACAAACGTAAATCAGATTAAAAGCTTCTGAAAAATAATCAAACATTTAATATTGTCTTTTTCTATTTCTGTAGCTTTAATCTCTCACAAGAATATTTCTCTCCATCCTTCAAACTTGGCTGAGATTTTTCCAGGACAAAGCATCTCTGTTTTGCTAGACTTCTTTATTATAGGGAAGGTTTTTAAATTGGTTCACATCATAAAAGAAATATGACTGCTAGTTCCACTTCACCAGAAATCAACACTGGCATAAAAGTTTACATTTTCCTTGGATAGCCAAATTGGTCACTAAGGAATTAAAAATATCTACATCTATAGCCTACTGAAGTCCTTCACTATCAGAGAAAACTAACAATCCATAACTCCATAGAGTTACTACCTACTTAGATATAGTAACATATTACTATCAGTTGCAAAATACATACAAATAAAGTGCTTCCTTTGCTTTTTATCATCTTGAATTTGTTGGAGTATGAAAAATTGGAACATGTCAAAGTGTTTAATAGGGTTGAATCATATTAATTTTGTTTATTGTTACTTAACTGCAGACAAAGGACAAAGGAAATATCGTCATTGTTTAAAGAAGAACCCCAAGAGCTGTTAGAATAAAATAACCACTTTTTTTTTTTTTTGAGAATTAATATGTTTTAGTATGACTCTTTAGTTCCATTATTATTAAGGAGAAAATGGGATAAGAGAACTTTGAAAAAATCATCAGCTATTTTAAAAATACTAGTGTACTCCTGATATGTAATTCTGTATCATATGGGATGGGTCATCTAACTGAATAAAAAGGGTAAGTAATTCAGATAAATAATGTACCCTTTTCTACTCAGCATAAAATTATGATGAAGGAAGTGCTATAAGTCTCAGAAACATTGTTACTTTTTTGAAAATATGTTCATGAAAGGCAGGTCCTGCTTGACCAACCTGATCTCCTTCTATGACCAGGTGACCTGCCTAGTGGACGAGGGAAAGGCTGTGGATGTGGTCTACCTGGACTTCAGTAAGGCCTTTGACACCGTCTCCCACAGCATTCTCCTGGAGAAGCTGGCGGCTCACGGCTTAGACAGGTGTACTCTGCGCTGGGTCATAAAACTGGCTGGATGGCCGGGCCCAGAGAGCTGTGGGGAATGGAGTTCAATCCAGTTGGTGGCCAGTCACGAGCGGTGTTCCCCAGGGCTCAGTATTGGGGCCAGTTCTGTTCAATATCTTTATCA
>NW_008825618.1:4519949-4525348 GCF_000699105.1 Pygoscelis adeliae
TTCATTACCTGGGTGCTTCATGCTCAGTACATAAACAGGGGAAAGCTGGCCAGGGGGGCCGCTGCTCAGGGACTGGCTGGGCATTGGATGGCGGGTGGTGAGCAATTGCACTGTGCATCACTTGCTTTGTATAGTCTTTTATTAATTATTATTAGTGTTGTTATTATTATTTTATTGCAATTATTAAACTGTTTTTATCTCAACCCACGAGTTTTTCTCACTTCCACTCTTCCAATTCTCTTCCCCATCCCACCGGGGTGGAGGGGGGAGTGAGCGAGCGGCTGTGTGGTGCTCAGTTGCCAACTGAGCTTAAACCACGACAGTCAGGTTGGATGGGGCTTTGAGGAACCTGATCTAGTGAAAGATGTCCCTGCCCATGGCAGGGTGGTTGGACTAGATGATAGAATCATTAAATCATAGAATGGTTTGGGTTGGAAAGGTCATTTCCATCCCAAACCATTCTATGTTAGTACAAAATTTGATGCCAAATTTCCTAATAAGGGCAATTGCTACAGCTCATTTATACTTTTGTACTACCATAGAATTGTTTGGGTTGGAAAGGATCTTTAAAAATTATCTTTAAGGGTCCTTTCAAACCCAAGCCATTCTATGATGTGATGATTCTATGATTGAGGAATGATTAGGAAATCCCAGAAGAAACGTATAAATGAGAATTTGAATATCGAGCTGCAACACACAAATATTGTTTTATTTAGGTCCACCTGTGATACAGAAACAAAGTTTTGAACCAAAATTGTAGCAATTGCCCTTGTTTAGGAAATTTAGTATCAAATTTTGTACTAACCAGAAGAATTAGTTACTTATTATTAGTTATTTGTACTAACCAGATTTAGCATCATCTAGAACTATGCCAAGACTAATTGGTAGTTACTGATATTTCTTATGGTTTATTAAGATTTATGAAATTAATATATTTATATATTCTCTCCAAAGGCTAGCAAAACCAAACAAAAATAGTATTGGGTTTCACCAGCACTCTGATCACACCTCTGTTTGAGCACTGAAAAGGTAAAATTAACACCAGAGATTCATGTCCCTCAGTAATATTCTTATTGTGGTTGCCTTAGTTTATTTTCATTCTCTCTGATTTGTTGGGAAAATCTGCAATGCAGATTATGGATTTCAATATTTGTCAGAAAAATTGTATATTTATACATAATATACACATTATTGTTTAAATCTTTTTAAGTCCTTTACACTTCCTAAGAAATCCCAAATTTTGTGCTTATCAAATCACCAATGTGGTGCTTATCAAAACCAAAGGAAACACTGAATGTAAAGTCCATCTGTCTAGCTGTGCATCAGAGAAACAAACCCAGAAATCTTGCATATATCCTGTATTACATACTGTTCTTGAAAGAGTGGACATGCCAATTATTGCTTTGAATAGATGGCACTTCTGCTGCTGTTTTAAACTCATCAGATGTGGTAATGTTGGTAACATTGTCACACAATATGTTTTGAAATTTGAGACACAAAGACAAAAGTGAGAACGCTAGTTTTCTCAGTTAACAAAAATGCATCAAGGCTAAAGAAATAGATTATAATGCTGACAATTTATTAAGAAACCCAACCACTGATAATTCAAGGGCATGAAAGTCCATTCCAGTTTATAAATAATATGAAAGACACCTATTTTACCAAAAATGGGAAAAAAAATCCATTTATTTAGATATATATCAGACAGCTTCCATTTATTATTAAACAGTGGTTTGGAACTATGATTCTATGATTTTCTCTGTTCTGTGTTCCAAAATGGCTGCAATTGATTATGCCTAAAATTTATAACATTGCTGGGTATATTTGGTGCATCAATAGGAAGAGAAAGTGAGTAATCGATCAATTTATTACACTAAGACCAAAAATGTGAATATGCTGTGTTGTCAGTAGATAAAACAACATAGGATGTATGAATCTATGGCATGGAGTTCTGTTGTTATTATATCACTGATGTTATTTCTTTTGCTGCTCTTTTACTCGCATCATTCCCCCTGAGTCCCAGAGCCTTCACGGTTCATTTTCTGTTGATTCTCAATACTACTGCTAGGAATCAGAAAGATGAAGAAACATTCAGAAGTGAGAAACAAGCAGTCAGAAGCAAGTAAATTCTTTATGATGTAAGTAACTTGAAAAGATTTATGGCAATGCGCTTTATATGATATTAGAATTCTTCACTTAGCTCTGCTAAGTGAAGCTCTGAGTTCCATTTCATATATTTTACAAGGCTTGCAGTTTATCTGTTCATATCAGTAGACCTTTTTATTTAATTTTCTCAGAAACTTTGACATTTAATAGGACTGAATAATGAGACCTTCCCACAATGAATATCCTGTGGTTATTTATGTTCTCTGTATACATACAGTTTAGCTGTTAATGTATTCTTTGAAGCACCCTCAAAGTGCATGACAGGCATCCACAGTTATAGTTTTCTTCCCTTTTTTCAGATCTAAATCTCGAGGGTACTGCTCTTCTCATAAGAACGGACAAACCCCATGCTCAGCCAGATTTTCGGGAATGGTAATGCAATGCTAACACTTCTGAAATTTTCTTTAGTAACCTTAATCAATTTTAAATGTATAAAGGTCTCATGAAATTACCATTGACATGGTAAAGCCCTTTTCACTACTGATTTTCTCAAAGCGGTGTTGCACACAGCTAGTAAATAGCCAATGAGAACAAATATCTGTAGTGACTCAAACAGCATCTGTAACAGCAAATCAATAACATCTTCAATTTAGTTTTATTTAGAACAGCAGGACATACATTTAACAGAAATAATTTAGAGCAGAAGCTTTACTGTAGCAAATGTTTGGAAATGTTGTATATACATATGCACAGGCACACATATATTTATATGGAGAGATACATGTATATATACAGATACCTACTTTTTATATAAATATATAATACAAATAAAAAGCCTTAGTCATAAAAATAATTGGCTAAAGTTTTAGTCAGTTAAAATGCATCTGGCAGTGCCCAAAAAGAGAGTCAAGTATATCCAACTTAGCTGACATAGAGGCATTGACTTAGCCCAGTAAATGTTTTTAGACAATACCATACCATAATTTCACAGAATCATAGAATCATAGAGTCATTAAGGTTGGAAAAGACCTCCAAGATCATCGAGTCCAACCGTCAACCCAACACCACCATGCCCACTAAACCATGTCCCTAAGTGCCGCACCTACACGTCTTTTAAATACTTCCAGGGATAGTGACTCAGCCACTTCCCTGGGCAGCCTGTTCGAATGCTTAACAACCCTTTCGGTGAAGAAATTTTTCCTATTATCCAGAGGAAACATGATGGAAAGAACGAGTGCCCAACAAAGTGGCAAGTTACGGTATGGACAGATGACTGCAAACTACAGTTAGCACAGCTTAACAAATTCCCACTTACTGGATGAACTGTATTAACGGACCGCAGCATACTTCTGATTCACTGCTATTGCAAAGGAAAGTAGATTACTTTAAACTGGTTGTTAGTTTGAATCATGACATTCTAATACGTAATACCTCTTACCTTGGAATTACAGTAGGTTAGAAGCATGCACACGAGCAACTAGCAGCAACTCCTTAAGCTGTGAAAGCCCAATTACTTGCCTCTCCCTGTTCTTTAAATTTCTACCCCAATTTGTTGCAAACCAGTGCTGGACCACAATTTCCATTATCCTAAAAGCACTCCCAGTTCTCATATGTGCTTTATACAAATAAACAGAAATATAATGTCAAATTTTCAGCTGTAAGTTGGCATCCACAGCAGTCAACGGGACTGGATCAACAGCAGTGTTTCTGCTTGTAAGATGAGACCAAGGGGCACATGCCTGCCTGTGTGCTCAGACCTACTCTCCCCAGTCGTCCAGACCTATTTGTCCCAAGGGACCTACTGGAACACAGTGTAGCTTCCTCCCTCCTTACGCACTGAATTTCCTTTGCAAAGAGAATCCAGGTGCACAAGGGGACTGTGCACCACATTGCATTCTGACTCCCAGTTAAGCTGGAAATGCCTCTGTCCTGGAGCACAAACACAGCCAGCAGTATCTTGAAAAAAACTAGCCAATATATTCAAGGCTTTAAGGTTTATTAACAGATATGAGAGACTGCCAGCTCAGGCTGAAAATTAACACATTCAGCAGTGCTCTACAGAAAATGAGGCGGGCACAGGAGATGGTAGATTACACAATTTTTGTTGCTTTGTTTTACCATGACCTATTTCATTTTGAGATCCCGAACTCTGATCTAAGCCCCTCCACGCTCAGCACTGTATTTTATTTCTACAGCTTCACTAACTGACAATGTTTAAATGAAACCAATCTCCTCCCACAAGTATGCACAGAAGTCCCAAAAATTATTTTAGAACAAGAAACTGGACACAACAGCCTCAAGCTTAAGAAGAGTTGTGATCAGGAAGGATAGTCTCATTCAGATAGAATCTAACATTTTAGCAGATAAAGTAAAAAGCCAAAGTTGGCTGCAGCGCTCAAGCTTTTCCATCAGAAAGGATTTCTGCCTGATATTAGGAATTCATTGCACACTCCTCCCCTCCGGTGAGTCATGAGAACAGAGTTGGACTCCCCTTTACCTCTCCTTCACTGACATGGTTGCTCCTGCTAAGCCAAGGTAATATTGTGTCACATGAGGCAGCACGTGAGTAGAGAAAGGAAAGGGATTACTGCCCAGATATGAGGCTTTTCATTAGATGAAACCCACAGGAATACATGCAGGAGGTACTCTAATCCCAGTACCCAGCTGCAGAATAAAGCATAGCAGGCATGAATACTTCTGTGTTTACTAGAGTACAGTCAAAAAAGAACTGTACTTGTGAGATTAGACCAGAGAGGACAGACTACCTTGGGAACCAATGACTATAAACATCAGCTAACCATAAGATTTACTACTTTTTTTTTTGTTTTTAAATTTTTGTTCACTCTTCACTCAGGATACTCTTTAAAAACTCTTACTTCCCATGGCATTTTTATTAGCTCAGATCAGAGTTTAACCAATTGATCATGCTTTCACTGTTTCTGAAACACAGATGTTATTGTTTTGTGACTTTTTTAGAAATATATTCTTAACACACTTACATTCTTGTATAAGAATATGTTTCTTCATAGCAATTAGTATTTCAAAAATGTACAGTAGCTTGAAATCCTGTTTAATCCCAGCAAAAGCTCCCTGTTCAGCCAGGCCAGTCGTCTTCCCTGCCTGTTCTTCTTACAGCATACAGGGACAGCCTGCTCCTGCGCCTTTAAGACTTCCTTCTTGAAGATCATCCAGCCTTCCTGGACCCCTTTGCCCTTCAGGACTGTCTCCCAAGGGACTCTCTCAACCAGCGTCCTGAACAGGCCAAAGTCCACCCTCTGGAAGTCCATGGTTGC
>NW_008825618.1:4525450-4555882 GCF_000699105.1 Pygoscelis adeliae
GCAGTTCAAGCGAGTGACCGCCCCTGGTAGGCTCACGTACCGGCTGTGTCAGGAAGTTGTCTTCCACACACTCCAGGAACCTCCTAGACTACTTCCTCTCTGCCATGTTGTATTTCCAGCAGACATCCAAGAAGTTGAAGTCCCCCACGAGAACAAGGGCTAGTGATTGTGAGACTTCTGCCAGCCGCTTGTAGAACTCTTCATCTGCCTCTTCATCCTGGTTGGGTGGTCTATAAGAGACTCCCAGCGGGATATCTGCCTCGTTGGCCTTCCTCCTCATCCTTACCGATAAACACTCGACCGTATCATCATCACAATTGTTGAGCTCTAAACAATCAAAACACTGCCTAACATACAGAGCCACCCGTATAATCAGCTCACCGAAGACCATCCAAAGTATCTGTAGTAATGAGAGGTCTGTGTTGCAGCCTACTGGAGTGGATTTTTTACAGCATAAATGGTATGTATGAATGCATAACAATAAAGTAAGTGGGATAACTTTAGAGTAATGTTAAGCAAGAAAGGAGGTAAACGCAGCATAGTGTAATCCACGCTGCCTCTTGAGAGAGATCTCTAGAAAAAGCTTTTCCCAGAAATTCACCTAGGATTAATTTTAGAGGAATGAGTTGTCTTACTCCAGAAGACACAGGAAGTGTGCTAAAATATACCTGATGTAGGTTATCATGGGATAAGAATGAAGGAATCTTGTGGAAGGCAGGTTGTTTAAGAATACAGACAGATTCTGACTATCTCAGAAAAAGGAAAAAAAAAAGACCTCTGGACTGCCCAAATTATTTCCACCAATATTTTGCAAGTGACTTATTCCCCTATGAGCATCTTCAAAGTTGGAAAGAATCTATGTGATGTAAAATGGGAGGAACACGTTAGCCCAATTAGAGAAAGGAAGAAAATAAGAACAATAAGCAACTGTCAAAGTTAAGAGACAGGCTTTTTGTTATTCTTCTGCATGACAGCACTTTTCTTCTAGTCTTCTTGCCTCTTGAATTTAAGACTTCTTATGTTATCAAGAATTTTTGAGAAGTGCTACATTTAATGTAAAAACATCCCTTGTGTCCTCCTTCCAGGTATTTTGCAGTAAGTCTATCATTTTCCCTAATTCAATTTTTAATGAATAACACCTGAACATATAATTTAAAAGTACTGAGTGATATTCTACACAGCAGAAATTATTCACAACTGTCCATAAGAAGTGGTAATTCTGGTAGACAAACACTTACAAAACTTGTTGACTAACTCAAAGCCAGTTTCTCCTTCCTGATAGAAATAGTAGCACTCCGGTCAAGTATGCTGTGATTTCCACAGGAAATAGAGATTATACCGGGAACAAATCTTTCAAGCAGCAGCTGTTGGATCAAAGAATTATCTGTCAGCCCCCAATCCTAGTCATCAAAGACGAACACTGTGATATTCTTGTGTCAAATTGAATGTTTTGCAGACTAATACTAAATCTCTGTAGTTAATTGACTTTTTTTTTTTTTTGAGAAGAGAGAGAAGTCAAGAAACTGTTTTAAATTATTTACTGTGGATTAAGTTTTCTATTCATATACCATTTAATGCTTTTCTCACTAAAATGTGTTTTCACAGAGGAAAGATGCTCTTTATCACATGTAAAGGTAACAGAATCTATGCTTATGCCAGATTAAAATTAATCGAGCTGAGAGGTTAGGTTTCTGAACTCATTTAATGGTGTTTATTTGATACCTACTTCTCCAAAATCATCTAGTACTTTGGAAAGTTTCTCTTTGAGACTTTGAATTTAATTGTGTGTGTATTCAGAAAGTGATTATATGCAGCTACCTGATTAAATGTTCATTCATATAATGATTAAAAGTGTCTTATGATGACAGTTGTAGTATGTCAGGTTCAGAACTGAATGATTATCACCTGCTGATTGTAGAAATGAATGCCTATAATGGGAGTAATTTCATAGCAGCACTTATTATAAACTAATACTGATCATATATTACAGTGATTATTTTGTTGTGTCAGATACCTATTTGAACAGAAAGAATTATTTTCAGCCTTCTTTTACCTATTGACAGACATAGAATTAGACGGTAAAAAATCAGGGTATTTTATGCAGTTTGAGGTATTATGTCTCCGTAGGGGTATGGTCAAAGACTCTTAGAGACAACCCAGGATCATTAAGGATCTTTAAAAGAGTGGTTTTTTTGTAAATTTTGAAAAGAGAGAGGAAGGAAGTTGCATAAAATGGTATAGCTAATTATATTATAATATTACTGTATTGCAAAAATGAAAACAGTTTCCAATATCAGCAAAAGTATATTAAGAATATTTAGCCTTTTATCATTTTGGTTAAAAATTATTTGGTCCTTACTACAGATTTTTCCATTTCTTTAACACAGATTGAGAGCTTCTGTGTTTTTGGGTTTTTTGTAAGTGGGGGGAATAATTTAGTTTTGGTCCATTCCCACACTTATCTGTGAAAATTCAGGATTCTCAAGAATATTTAACCTATTCGAATGTCATTATTTTTTGCTGAAAAGAAGGAAAGATGTGTTAAAAAGGAAAAAAGCGTTCAGGAATGTGTTTGGAACCAATAAAATATACATTAAGACTTCTGTTAATAATATCTGAATTAGTATCTAAAACCCTTCTAATATAAGCAGATAAAAATGTATTTTCATTGCTGTTTTTCATTCCTGAAGAACAAAAAGATATTCAACTATCCCATAAATCATTGCATTGTTAGCAATCTCACATTGCAAGAACACAGAAAGCCTAATCGATAGCTGGTCAATAGAAAGTTGCCCTTTGCTGGAAGTCGTAGAACGATTCCCTTGTTGAAGGTTAGAACCTTTTAGTGCTGAAGCTACTTAATTATTAAGGATAATTGGAATTTGGCCTTGACTGAAATAGCATAAAACGGAAACGGAACTCAAATTGCTTGCGCTGCTTATTCTGATTTATTTTACTGCTTCTACAGAACCATGAGAATGGGATGGTTTTAAGACACGTTGCAATTGAGCATCTGAAAATGCTACTTCTTGGGTCTTAATCTTAATTCATTTATACCTTCTTAAACCAGAAATATTTCTATGGAAATCAATTGATTTGTACCAGATTTATGGAACTGACATAAAATCTGTCAAGAAGGAATATTTGGTTTGGTTCAGTTTGGTCTGGTTTTATGAGTGAATATATCTGCTACTTTGGTAGATATTGTCACATGACTTTTCCCTGGTTTTTGGGAGTTGTTTTTGCATGGCCCTAGATAGCTAATTATATTAGCCTGTGGAAGCTATTTTTCCACATTTCTTCAGCTGGTGATATACTCAGTTTGAGTGAAATAGGCATAATGTCAAGGAAGAGGAATGGAGAAGTCCTAGTAATTTCATCCACTGAGAGGACTTCTTTTTCCTAAATTAAGTGTGTAATTATCAAACCTTATCTATACCGTCATATGGTTTAACCTTTATTGAACTAATTAGGATAAAGCTTAAAATTACTTGCTGACTAACTTGATGAAACAGCTGCAATTTTTTCCCTTTTAAAAAAGAAGCTGGGGGAAATGTAGGCAACTCTGTGTTTAAAAGTTATTATCAATAGCACACACAAGGCAGAAAGCTCTTATAAAAGGATCAGCTATTGAGGCGACCTGCATGGAGGAATTTGTATTTTCTGAAAAGAACTGGGACAAACATGTGTAACATAGGTACTATTGTACTACTGAGAAACAGAGGAAAAAAGGTGATTTTATGTATTTATTTTAATGTCCCAGTGTTTTTATACTATTTATCCTGTGATATTTACAAAAATTTTAATTAAGACAATAATATGATGACGTGTACTCACCTCTCACAGAAGCTGTGAAAGTCTAATGCACCTCATTTTCCTTCTGAGCAAGTTTGCTCAGATTAGAACAAATTCCCCAATATGTAGCCATCTTTTCTAATACATAATTGCAAATGTATTAAGTGATTGTCAGGGAGTGAACTCCCAAAAATACTTAATGAAAGCATGTGACAGAAAAGCTAATTCCTTTTGCCTAAAAAACATGCTGGCAGTAAGTCTGAACATACTGGCTCTCATATAAAGGTAGGCTCTTCGAACACAAGCATCCACAGCTGCTGATCAAATTTCATTAACACAGCCTTTCTGGTTTATCCTGTAGTGATGGTGAACATTCACAGACACTAAGTCAATATTTCGAAGATGATTAGAAAATAAAGCACTATGCTTTTACTGCTCAGACAGCATTCAGTTATGATCCATAATTGTAAGATTTTACTAGTTCAGAACAGTCAAAACTGAGTGCATCTGAAGTCATTATTTTGGAAAAACTAACATTTTCAGAATACTGCCAACAAGTAAGAAGAGGAAAGAATCACCTTTAAAGTGTTAATATTTCTTACCAATGTATTTCATGGCCCACAGTCTCCTAATTTCACACCAGAGAGGCAGCCAAATGTCTATCTGGAGACCGCTTGCCTGTGTCTAAGCAAGGGGTAGGTCTGCTTCTGGGTGGAGTCCGGAGCCCTGCAGTCACCCAGCCCAGGAGATCTATAGGAGCTCATTGCTTTCTGTATGCCTTCATTGCTCTCTAGTGAAAATCAGGGCATAAAGATATCATAGGCAGATTGTGCACATCCAGGCCAGTAAACGCTCCATATCCACAAAGCCATTGAATTTATTTAGAAAGTAACATACATTCCCCACATCCTGCTAGCAAGCTATGTTCCAGTGGTCTTCCTCTGTATAGATCATCACTTCTATCAAGAACCTCCTGAAGCAGGACATTATTACAGAGTCACCTAGCTGTACATCCTTTTGTATGTGAATCATAGGAATCTACACTGCCATAACTTAAAAAAACAAACGAACAAACAAGCAAAAAAAACAAAGCAGAATTAAAGATTATCTTGTATTCACATGCTACTAAGTAAATCAGTAAGCTGGTAATATATGCCTTTCAACCAAGATTAAAGAATTTTCCTTTACATGTTTTCCTGATTTTAAATAGATGAAGAACACAAAGCTTTGGAAACTATGCAAAAAGTTCCTATTTAAGCTTTAGCACTGTGGATGGGGTCTGTAAGATTCTTGTTACTACATAGAAACAGCTTTTTTATATATATATATATATATATATATTTACTTCCCTAAAATCACTAGGATATTTTTTCTTTTTAAGTACTAAACTTTCCAGTTTGCCCTCCAGACTTCCTAACTATTCAGGGAGAATTAGATGCCTTAAAAAAAGATCTTTAGATGCTGGTCAGTTGACTAAAGACATATGTAACCCAGAAAAGAAATACAAGTATAAATGATTTTGTTATCTTACAATGAGGCACTCTAAGAAAATAGATAATTTAATTCATTTTATTCAATGTGGTTACAAATTAAATCTGGGAAAAAAACAAAAACAAAACTAAGAAACCCTGAACTGGAATCCTTGCTTTTTAGACAGCTTTGGATGTGAACAGCTTATATCACATTAAGGTTCCCATATGTTTGTGCATGGTGACCAGAAAAAAAAGTTTTCATATAAATTATTCACCAAATTTTGTCAGGAACCAATGTGATATTTTCCGATTCCAAACTATGACAATAGGGCTTTAAGACTGCACTTGTAGGATGTATCAATTTATAAGATAAAACCTGGTAACCTTATTGCCATTTCGACATCAAATGGCTGGTCTGAAGAGCAGTGTTACTCTTGAAAAGACATTTGATGCTGAAACATTGCTGAGGTTATGTAAAAATAATACTAAATATTTTCTAGAGATTTTTTTTTTTTTCTCTCCTTTAAAGCTTGGGATTAAGTGTGGGTTTTTTCCCTAAAAAAAGTCTGCAGTCTCTGGACAATTGTTTTCTTTCAGATTGAGGACTTGCACTTCACACCAAATAACGTTTTCAGACTTCCTTTGAGGAAAAATTGAATCTGTTTTCAAAGCCACTTATTGCAAATGAAGTGTGTTGGATCATTCTTCCTTCTTTAATGTATTAGAATGCTATATTATAGATTTAATAAGTCATTAAATGGTTCCTATCAGTTTGAATAGTGCTTAATCAACGCAAATGTTTAGCATTTCTCTGAATTGCAATTAACCATGCATTCCTGAAAGAAAAGATTTACCCTGTTTTCTAGTTATAGATGAACAAGGACTTTGCAATTGCATTCAACTTATGTTTTTATCTGCTGCTTGTTATTACAAGATACAAGGAAATCTGAGACTGTTCCCATTAATGATTCATCTGGCATTGGAAAGTACGAGTCATTTCCTACTGGAACTCAAAAGAAGTGTTTGATTGAATGCCTTCAAGATAGCTGTGAGAGAATGGCTCTTGACTGAACAAATATTTCAGAAGGGGAAAATTCCTGTAGGAACTCAAACTGCAGACTTTGCCTTAAATGGAGAGTTTATATTGTAATACCATGTGCAGTCAGAAGAGTTTTATTTTTACTTGGAACACATAGTTTGTATACAATCTGTGAAGAGGAGAGGCCTATAGAGGAAAAAATGTGCAATAACAGTGTACAGTACATTAGATATGAGACTCTGCAAAGTACTATAGAGTCACATCATTCTGTCTTGATGTTGCTGTAATAATTCCTCACAGAAAGTCCAGATAAGGCAGGAAGATGTGGTGATCAAGCTAGATGTCTAGTAGCTGTTAGTGAAGTGATTGGGAGGTGACTGCTTGTGAGAAGCTGCTAATTCTTGACTGATGGGTTCAGATGACTGTTTAAGGAGAGTAGCATTGGAATACTGATTTGGGGAATAAGATAATGGAAAACTGATGTGCCTCATACATGGACAGGAGTGGAGGAACAATATGTGAAAAATTGGTAGAATATTTTGTGATGTGGAAACTATGGGGAGTGGGAAACTCACTAGATACACAAGGAATGAAAATAGATATGGAGGAAGAAAAAGAGTGTTGGAAGAGTATCTCAACCAAGAGAGCTAGTAAAGGGAAGAATGTTGTTGATAACACTGGAAAAACAGGAGAAAAAAATGGAAAAGTAGAAGGAAGCAAGGAAAGATGGCTGAAGTGAGAGGAGTAGGAGAGAATAAATTAACTTTTCGTACATACAGAACAGAATGTATGCATCACTTTGTACAATCAAATGAATTAGATTATCTAAATAATACAGAAATACAAGTATAGCAAACATTTTGGAATACAATTTCACTGCAATAGGTGTTGTTAAGCATGCCAGAAAAATGTCAGAGTTTTTCTTCAAACAACAATAAACATGAAACAAATCATATAAGTGTAGGTTAATTAACACTGTTAATTTAGAATGTAAATTACAAGAAGAGGATCAGAAAAGGGAAGCTCCCTTCTGTTGGTATGCTACATCTTTTTTCTGGAAAACTGCTAACCAACTCTGACAGAAATGTCTTCAGAAATGTTTTTATAACTAAGAATAATTATTTATTTTTATGTTGAAAAGCACTGTATTGTACCAAACCAATAACATTGAGAAAATATTTGGAAAGCTCTCACAAGCTTATTAACACCACCACTACCACCACCCCTCCCCATTTTCTTTCTGAGAATTATACTTTCTAAAATGTTAAAAAAATTGTTCCAGCATATTTGGTCTTGTAAATTTGGATTTGGGTGGTTTAGAACGGGAAAATTTAGCTATTTATATGTATAATTTGTGGCAGGAATCTAGACATCTCCACCCTACATCAAAAAAGGTGGCAAATTATTCAAGAAATACAGGAAAAATATGTTGGGAAGATTGTTTATGAAAAAAATGTTGAGCCATAACAGGAAATAATAGCATCTGAGCACTTTTAGGTTGCTGGTTTTTTCTCTAAAAGAAGAAGCAAGAAGTGAAAACCACAAGGGGTCATCTTCAATCAACACATTTTATTTTTTCTAGTATCACTAGATCTACTTCTAAACTGATTTAGTCAAATGAAAACATTTTTCTTGTGTAGACAAGGCACACACTTTAATTTACCTTGTTCCCCACAGTAATTGAAGTATGTGCTGAGGACTCCCAATTAGCTTTGAAGCCATTTCTTATTTTGCAGACATCTGTCAATTATCACAGTGGCTTACCAGTGGAACATCTTATTTTTGATCAGATTTGTCCACAAAAGCTTTGTGTCTCAAGTGAGAAATTTATTTCTATCCTTGAACAGAGCTTTGATAAATATGACTGCTTTTTGTGTCACTTTCTATGGCCTTCATTTCTGTCACTTTGCTCTAGGCTCTTAACTGAATCACCTGGCTGAGGAGTGGAGCCGTTATAATCTCCTTATAGGCAATGATCATCCGCAGGGGTTGACTCAGCACAGCCTCTGAGAGGTGCAAACCTATCACTTTTCTACAGGAGGAGCTTAGGTCGGTTGGACTTCTAACTCAAGTTCAAGTCTGGGGAGATGAATCTGGTCCCATTGTCCTAGGCAACAAGGAAAAAGCCACAGCACAGCAATGCAAATTTTATGCTGCTCTTTACTGGATCCAACTGGTTGGATTAGCCTCTGATGGTTGATCTGCAGTTCCGTTTAGGAACAGAGGGTAGAGGACAGGCCGTTGTGCTGCATGACTACTCTGGTATGTGCCGCAGAGAGGCTTTCTTTCTGTGCTGAGAGTGGCCTTGCTGGAAAGAGTTTACAAGAACTGCTGCTTTCTACCCAGGCCATGATGAGATCTGATGCTCAAGAACATATATCTTCTTAAAAGAAAGCTGAAACGGATCACAGTTTTACAGAATTCTTATAAATCCCAAGGGACAAAATCACCCTTTCATTTCACTCCACAAGTGAAGATCACTCTCTTTAAATAAGTATCCCAAGTACATGGTGCTAACTATTTTCTCTGTGCTTTCAGAGGATTTCTGCATTCTTTCCTCAGAAACTACATTTACTGGAACATGTTTCATAACAGTCATCTCTCTGCACTTCTTTTGGGAGCAGCTGCTTAGCAAATACAACTAGGCTTTATATAAACTACGTATGAAGTTAACATAGTAAAAAAAAAAACAAAACAAACCCACACATAAAACACCAAAACAAATCAAAACAAAACCAAAAAACACTGTCACAATCACTGGTTTCCCAAAGATGGCCCTAAACATGGATTCATGGATTTATACTTCAGCAGTTAAATAAGTGGCATGGTGTTAGTGAGAGCTGCTGCATTCTCATATTTTCTACTTTTTGGTTTAGTTAGGTCACTTTCTCATTTAGGAATCTAATCTTAACTATCTTCTTCTAGGAAACTTGCCATATATACTTTGATTCTTGCCTGACCTTTCAGGCTATGAATGGTGGCTGCAGTTTCACAGTTACAATATTTTTTTCAAAAGGACTTGGGCTTCTAAGTGCTTGAAGGGAGGCACTGTCTTCCTTTCTTCTGGGTGTTAAGCAAGAGAAATGGGAGAAGATTTACCTGGGTTTCAGTCAAATTAATAATTATGCTACTGTGATATAGGAGCCTATGTGATGCATAAAGAAAGAATTTAGGAAAGTAGAATGAACTGGAAGAAGAAATACAGGGGCAGAGAAAAGAAGAAGTCTTCTCATTCTGCCACTGTGTTCTGGCTCGGAGATGAAATCTGCTTGGTGTCCTGAAACTCATGTTTCAGGGTCATCAAGAGGCTTGGTTAAGTGGAAATTGTCTAATTGTTTACAATAGTTTTACCTAGGCAGAGGGAAGGAATTGGAGATAAGGGAATACTTGACCAAACTGACCATGAAGTGATACCTCCAAACTGCAATGGTCAGCTATAGGAGCTTCCAGCAAAGGCAATTGAGAGAACATTGTCTGCTGTCTGAAGAAATTCTCCTCTAGTTCAAGTTTTATAATTTTCTAGGCTTTTCTGCCTTGTCTTATCAACCAGTTAGGATGTTACACAAAAACATCACCTCAGAGTGTGTGTCATCTTTATCCCATTTTTTCAACAAAGCATGAAAAAGAGCCTTGCTGGTATCCCCTCCTTGCCTCACAGTGAAGAGCAACCCCCCAAAAATACACTAAAAATTCTAAAAGATGATCAGCTTTTGATGGTAACTGTTAATCTAAACTTTCAAATATTAACTTTTAAGGAGATCTGTGATATAGATAGAATAAACAAATTGCCTAAGGGATTTCTTTGTTATCAGATATTGTGAGTTCTCGGAAGCTTTTATTCCCAAGTAAACAGTAACATATTTTCTCCCTACAGGGAGAAGTGAACTATGGCTATGATATTATCATTTTCAACTTCTGTACTTTCTTCCAGCCAAATAGTGTTGTTTGTTTAGTTAACGCAGCAAAGAACAGGGTGGTCCTTGCCTCTGTTATTGTTTCTTTAAGTCCTTTTGGAAAAAAAAAAAAAAAAAAAAATTAATGGCTTGACCATTCATATTTCTTTCCAGTTTAGGTGCTTCATTCATTTATTAAAGGGATGATTTGAGAAAACTATTTGGATCATTTCTTAAAAGGTGGAAGCAACCACTGAGAAAGAAGAACTAAAATGATTATAAAAATGATTATAAAAATGACTATTGTGAAAACTGGGTAATAAAAACTTGAGAAAAAAGTAGACATATATTAGAAGAAAATATGATCTTAGTACATTTGGGCCAAATTTCTCTTAGCATAAGGCTATCTGGAAACAATTTAAACCACCTGTTAAATAATATAATGACCTGGAAATGCAGAAAGAATTGTCAGGCTCATGGTATGAGACTAAGTCTGTCTCAATATACTCTATACACTCTACATACTATTATGTTAGAAATATGGGAGAATGTAGAGTTTCTATAAAATGGGTTAGACATTTCTGAAATAAGATTTATTAAAAAAAAAGGTTTTTTTAAATATTATTACATGCATTCTTAAAATACTTATATAGTAATATGTTATTTTCTAGTTGAGGATAAATTAATTTTATTGCTTATATCTCACCATACTCATATAATACTAGGTCCAAATCTTCTGACCTTATAAACTCATCTTGCAGTCAGTTACTAGATGAGGTGTGGCTATACAGCAGTGTAATAAAACATGCGTAATTATACATTCAATTCCCTGCATAATCATCTTCTTCTTGTTACTTTTCCACCATGGTATTGTCACTTTAGAAGTAGGTAAAACTAAGATCTTAAGTCACATTTATTTCAGTTTGTTAAATCTATGTCTTCTTGTGGTATAAAACAAATCCATACACAGAGAAATTCAGATAAATAAATATATCTATGACCATATTAATGTATTCTGCTGCTGATGGTGCTGATTGTGTTTAAAAGTTTAGTGCTTTCACTGAAGAGCTATAAAACACAGAGATGCAGGATGCTGGTCTGATACAGGACAGCATCCTTATATCTCCTTGTGTACATAAATTATTGGATCTTTTAACATAATTTAAACAGCATCCATATGCATCCAAAAACACATTCTACATGTCTTTTCATCCTTTTTAGAATACATTTTTATACCAACATCAAGGAAAAGCAGAACAAATTGGGAAATTTTCACCTCTGCTCTACCTTGGGCAGCTCTATATAACTCTACACCAAAGTCATTCTTGTAACAAAAGTAAGTGAAATATGAACTGACCCTACTTCAGAGAAGTCAGAAGATGAAATCGTTCTCTAGGAACAGCAGCAATATCATCACTTCTATAAACAGCACACGAAATAGTCCAGTTCTATTATCTAAAGACATTCTGATCATGCGGAACATCTGAAAAGAGACACAGCACAGTCAAGTCACATTGTCCTTCCTGCCAAAAAGTCATTTTGCCCCATGCACCTGAAAAGGGGGTTATACTTTGTGCACTTTAAACATCACCAACACTCACGGATGCTTGGATATAGTTTTGACCAACGGAAGGATAAAAATGGTATTGTCTATGACTGTGCTTAAAGACATTGTTTACCTGAAAAAGTCATGGAAATAGACAAATAAGGAGATAGACCTTCTTAGACTCATTAGTAAGATAAACTTTCCTACTGCACAACTGAAAGCCTTACTAAACCTCTAAAGACCAGCTTGAAAGACGAGGAATTACCCAGTCTGCATCTTTCCAGACAGTTGAGAATCCAACCACAAGATACTAGTTCAATAATAATAATGATAATAATGAAAAAAAAACCCAATCCCAAAAACCAGTTGGAATAATTTCTGTTGCTCACAGAATTATTTATACAAGCATTAGACCAATATTATGGCATTATATTTTCCTTTGTAATTGGAACTCAGTTAGCCCAGTTTGGATGCTACCTAGATAGAACAATATATTATTCTAGAATTTGTCATGATTATGAGTCTGCAAGGATAAGCCTTGTCTGACCACTTGTAGACATCAGCAATGTAGACTGCTACCCCAAAGCTTTCCGTTCTAGGCTTCCTTCATAATCAGTAGAAATACATAAGTAGTTCCAGGGCATGATGCTTCTACCTACTAAGGTAAACATAGAAATAAAAGTATAGATACTATGTAAAATATCCATTTCTCTGAGCTGGCTTCCCTAGTTCTTCCACAAAAAGTGGTAAGGACCAAACAATAACTCCTAATTTTTTCAGTCACTCAGATTCTGTCCACAGTACAGATAGGATCACGTTACAAATGTAACTACATTCTTCAAGAGATCATCTGACATGTTCAAAGCTAATATGATTCAGCTTATCCAGAGAGCAGCATTTCTTTTTTTTTCCTGGCAGAACCATGTGTTAACCAGGTTGGCCTGTCAACACCTAGTATGCTAAAGGGCTGGTTTTGTTCCAGAGCATTCTGGTATAACCTGGGCAGCTTTCCCAAGCTGCCAGGTGGAAGAGATGGAGAAATGTGGCTGTTGGAAGACTATAAGCCAAATCGTGTCAACTGTTTCTTACTGTATTTTTTTAACTGGGGGAACTCTAAAATTGAAATGGAACTTTCTTGATTTAAAAATAAATAAATAGATGCTGAACACTTTTTTTCCTCTCAGAAAGTGTATGTGAAAAAATTCAAACCTAGCAAACTTCCTATTGGGGAATGGGACACAGATATAATGGTTCCTGGTGCTTAAACTGTTTGAGTTTTGGGGTTTTTTTTAATGTTTTTAAATGATGAATGGCAAAATCCTAGTATGTCTCCTGCCTCCATCTAGTTCTCAGTCATCACAAAGATAGCAGTTATAGCTCACCTGTATTACTTTCCCATATATTACTTTTCTATCTGGTCTTCAAAATGGAAAACTGGAAAAAGTTGTCATAATGGTACTTCTGTGCTCATTTTATTTGTGCAACATTACAATCATTCTAAATTCTGAGCAAAGATTGGTGGATATTTCAGGGCTATATGTATAAAAGTTATCAGCACCTTTGCAATTCCAATTAACTCCTTAGATCACTTATTCACAGTTGTGTTAAACTTCCAGATTGATTCTACTAATTTTGTAGTTTCATATTCATTAAAAAAATATTTTAACTGCTGTGTAATTTTTACTGAGTTATTAACAAAGTGAAATATGTATAGCAGACAGATAAATGGTAATGCAATATGCTAGTTATCCCTTTAAGCTAATATTTCACTGTGGTATTACATAAGAAAAAAAATGTCATGCATTTGTTCAAATAATATCAAGAAAATAAGCAAAATAAAAACCAAAACAGGATTAACCAATGCAACATGATAAAATAAAATCCATTCTCTGGTCCCCAGATGAAGAGCTGAAACAGACAGTAAAAAGAAGAATAGATGAGGTTATAATACCTTTAGAGTCCTGAATATAATCATGAAAGCTTGTGCAGTGTGCTTTTGCCTGAGTCTTAGGCCGGTGGCCTCTTTATTAAATCTTGTTATGCATCCTGAGGTACACACCTTCTCATCTGTAATCCTTCTTTACAACATACTTAGAAAAGAAGATTAAAAAAAAACCCCAAAACCCAACCAAAAACCCAACCCAAACCACCACCAACAACAAAACCAAAAAAGCTCAGCATGAATAAAAGCTTGAATGATAAAGCAGCAAGAATGTTAATACTAAAAGCAAATGTTCATAAACATCCTTATATGAGGAATGCATCATAATAGACTACCACTGGAAATAAACCTTGGAGCTAATGACATGGATATTGTGGATAAGTGAATTCACCATGATCCACAATACCTTCATTCAGCAGAACACTTAAACAGCTGGAGATATTCCTTTGGACTGTGTAAATGTAGGTTTAAAATCCCTTCAAGGAAATGAGAATTGTATTTCAATGCTACCTTCTCAGAAAGTATGTGCGACATCTTTTTAAACTATCATCAGCCTTCTGAACATTCCCAGTACATTTCTAGGTAAAGTCAAATCAGTTAGTTTAAACAATCTTCAATAATATTATTTAGTTTATTTCACTTTTTTGAAAACAGGCTACAATTGTTCCAAGTATTGCTTCTTTACCTGCTAGATAAACTGGTAGGTGGGGATCAGCTACCAGGACAAGATCTCACGAGAAGATCTATTCCCTTCAGTGTAATATTTTAAACTATACTTTTGTCTTAAAACATACTGTAATGTGTGATGTTTGGATGCATGGAGTGTGAGGTTGCTGTGTGACATTGAGACCACTTTAAGCTGAACATGTAGACATAACTGAAGCAAAATCAATGTCTATAAATATCGTTTCTGATGTTTTTCTAATTCTTTATGTAATCCTATTTTTCTTGGTACGAATAATTATCCACATTGCTATATAATGTTATTCACTAATTCTCTGATTTAAAGCCTACTGAAGTCTAAGAACATGATTCCCTTGACTTGAAATATTTTGCATTAAGCCTAAGAATATTTGCACTTTTTAAAATTTGCAGATCCCAAAAGGAGGTCTTAACATAAATATAAAAGGACATCTTTAGTTCCTAATTTCTAGGGCAACATTAATTATTGCTGTTGAAACTTTTACACTAAATTCCACTGTCACCACAGTGAGATTTCTTGGCTTTAATAATTAATTCAAACAGTATAATCCACATTATTTAAATTTCAGTTTAGTACAAAGAAGTATAATCCAGTTATGGTAATACAATAACTGCTTATTCACACTTTTATGACTGTATCTAATGAAATACTGTAAACCTTTTTATGCAAATAGGACTTTTATATATTGATCAGATTTACAGCTTTTTGCCCTTCCTACAGTTCTGCATGAACAAACTGTGTTTTGTGCAAGGTCTCCATAAATATGTACCTACCTGATTAGTAGAGTGAAATGATGAGTATACATATCTGTACTTATCGTCAATTATTTATGTTTTATTGTTTTAATTATAAGGAGCAGTCTTTGCAGTCACTGCGATACAATATTCATATGTAGAACAGAGTTAAAAGAATTAATGTACCTTTAAATTAGACTAAAAATTAAAAATATATTTATCTGACATTAATTTTAGGTATCACTTAGGGGAGCCAAGATGCATTTTTATTGCAGAGTAAACCAGAAAGTAGAAATTACATTTCACTGTTAACCGACTGTTACATGACAAGTAAACAAGTTTAATCGTGTTATTCACCTCATTGACTTTAATGATTCAATAATAGATGTAATAGGCACCTCAGGACCAGATGGCTTAGGGAAAAAAAGTCCCCATGAACTACCACTTTTTCATCTCAAGTATCTGATAAATATGTTAACTCCCTGCACTGCGATGACAGCCGGAATTTCTCACCAGCTGGCCAGTTGCTCTGCACAGTGGGCGCTATCATCCTCAGCTGAATGTTGAATTCTCAGATCTGTAGTAAGGTCAGGACTTGTCGTTTGTTTTTTTTTTTTTTAAAACACAGTTTTTATTGATTTCACATAAACATTATAATAATTGACAAAAGGATAAATGGATAAGGTCTTAGAAAGGGGTGGATCATGAGTTAAGGTTGAATTCAATATAAGCTCTACTTGTAACAGTGCTTGTCAACCACATGCATTACCAATATGGGTTGAATGTGTAAAGAGAAAGTGGGGCTACAGCTACCTCTCATCAAGTTGTTTTACTACCCCAACCTTTTGCTCAGTATTGTGCTACCTCAAGCAGAGCCTGCATATGATCATGCCTGGCAAGCATTTCAACCATGAAAAAACTGTTTATTTCTAGCTGTCATCTGTGCTGCTGCAAGAAGAATGCTGAAGAACCCCCCCTTTCCCAGAAATGTCAATGAAATGAACAGGCTGATTATCTACAGCCTGTATCAGCCAACACTGCTCAGGTCTGAAGCAGTATACAGCGTACTGTCTGCCACTATTGCTTGCTTTTGGCCATGTTTTTTTAGCACTCCTGTTCTTCTTTACTTAGATATCACATCTGTTTCT
This sequence comes from Pygoscelis adeliae, assembly GCF_000699105.1. Lineage (NCBI taxonomy): Eukaryota > Metazoa > Chordata > Aves > Sphenisciformes > Spheniscidae > Pygoscelis > Pygoscelis adeliae. Next base: position 4,541,723 of record NW_008825618.1, read on the forward strand.
GCCTCCAGCTGTGGTAGAGTGTAACAAGACAAAAAGTTTTTTTTTCGTGTGTGTGTGTGTGTGTCTTCACAAAACGTTATTTTCTCTTTGTTACCTGACTTCTGATTTGCCTTTGTAAACAAGACCATACTTGGTCCTGCATCAAGAAGAAATTTTGTCCAGAGTTTGGGAAGGGAAACTGAAAGGCACATAATCAAAAGAGAAAGGAGAAACATAAAACACAGGTGCATTAGTCATCTCATCAGTTAAGTGATTCTGAAACACAAGACAATTCTGAAAGCCTGTGGTAACCTAATTGTATGTCTATTCAAAGCCCACTTTTAAAACAGATTGGATCTTCTCAGCAACTTTAATCACATCCAAGTTACATTACAATACTAGAAAAATCCAGAATAAGAGGCATCACATAACACTATAAAACTTTATTTTTCTTTATTACTCACTGTATTTGTTACATGCTATTTATCTCACTCAAATGCACAATAAGAAGTTCTTCAGATACTACCATACTAATGAAGAATAAGACTCTTTTCCTACCATAATAATATATATCTTCCCATGATGGTATATAAAGCCACTTCTTCATGTTGATTTATTTATTCACACAACATCACTTTGTAAGAGGGTACTACTATTCCTCTGTATAAAAATCCCTGGTTTAACTAAACAGAAACTGGAAGACATTGACAGTAGTCTTTGGGAGTTCTTAATCATGGACATATCTCTGTTCACATACCTTTTTATGAAGTATATATATGCCAAAACAATACATCTGAAAAAGATAGTTTGCTACCAAAAAAGAAGCAGGAGCAAGCAAAAAAAAAAAAAAAAATTAAAAAAAATTGAAGCCAGTATAACGAAGTATTGAAGTACAAAGAAATTTATATTCTCAGCACAATAAAAATCAATACAGAGATACACCAACTATAGCACATGAAATATAGAAACAAAAACACAAAAAGGAGGGAAGTGGGAATAGGGAGAACAGTAATTTAAAAGCAGTGACACAAACAAAAATAAAATTTTCAATTATGTGAGGACCAAAAAGTCTGGGAGAGAATTGTTGGATTGCTTATTTACTTGGATATCAGAAGCTGAAACAGCTGGTTAAGAAAATCAAAACAGAAGTATTCCCTGCATCATCCTTCATCAAAGGAACAAAAACCTCTCTCTACTCAGGTATATGAACTACGGTACAACATGTATAAAAGTTGTGACTGAACTACCTAATGAACTGATATCAGGCCATAGTGAGAAATTACTCTGGCACTTTACAGCTGCACAGGCACACAATCTAAATGGTGCAGAACAGTCCACTTCTCCAGATAGCACTTAGCACTGGGATTTCTTCAGCACTATGTTGTGTTTCTATGACCCCCACATTCCATATTTGTGGGTTTTTTCAGTTTCAAGTGTCTGATAGTAGGCAAAGTCTGTGCAGATGAGATGGTTGCATAAACTTCAGCGTGAAGATCTTATTGAATGAAATGATTATTTGTATTTTATACTTGGCAAGTATTTTGGAGTGCTTGGGGATGCAGACTCTTCTGGGAAAATGTTGGAAAACTGCATGGGATAGCAAATATACAAATCTCATGCAATTTTTTTCATATGGCCTTTCCGTACAACTCCTTACAAAGAATAATCCGGAGAATCATATCTAGGCTTTGTTTTACAGGAGCTAGTTGGTTCACTCCAAAGGGGAAATATAAGTGAATTAACACTCACATGGGACCTAGGAGAAAATTAGGAATCTACATCATCTGGCAATGTAAACAGATACTAAAGCCAATGAATAACAACATTTTCAGATTGTATACATCTTTTTGTAAGCAAAGGCTTAATCCAAAGAACTGGCAGGAGTGAACTTTTTATGATGGTAAATGACAAAAATATGATGTTAGTTTTGAATTTGGGTCAATTTTGCAGATAAAGGATTTTAGGATTGGTAAATGGTAAGGATTAATCCGAACAAGATCCAAAACAAAATGAGACAGGACCAGAACCACTCTTTTTTTAGGAACTCTGGTTTTAATTCCTCTCCAGAATGACAAACTGAAGAGTACCATCTCTTCTGAATTTTCCCATTTCTCCCAGAATGTCTTTTATGCTAGAATACAGCATGTTCTGTGATAGACTTCAGCTTTATTTATACTGAAATGCAAAACTACTCCATTGTGTGCCCTACATCCCAGTCTTCCAAGCACCTGGATCAAGCATCAGACAGAAATGCACTGTAACTCTCTTCTGAAAACCACCTGGTTTCACCTCTCTTTTAAAGCACATCTGGAATTTCCTTTACAGGGAAAGCAAGGCATGGGTTGCAGACTTCCTCCTGCCTCAGCTGTCTGTTCAGCCCTCAACCCCTCCCTTCTTTCTGAGGATTCACCTGGTTGCAGGGTGAACTGGTTTGGGAAACTGATTTGAGTTAAAGCTAACTTTGTGTGCGTGCTTTGATCTAAGTGATAATGAATTTGCAGCCTTGCATAAGAGATGGTAGACCATATGGTTCAAGCCCCTTCTGCTGTGGATACTTAATTATTTATACAAGGTACAGCATCAAGCTTTTGGTTTGGTGCTTAGTCACGTAGAATTCAAACCTTTTTAATAATGTGTGTCATGGAGTAGCTCTTTAACATAATAAAAATTACTGTCATTTTTACTTCACTCTAGTTCTTGTTTTCTTTTGTTCCTTTGCAAGTGCTTGATAGGAAAATTTCACTTTCAATTTCAAGTACTCTTTGATGTCACTGTTTGAAAGGAAAGTAATTTCTTTTCAGTGAAAAATTAAATCAGTCAACGTGAACACATTTTTCACCCAGCAACAGCATCAAAAATGAATTATTAGGAGTGCCTTCACTACACTCCTGGTAAGTAAGGATAACTGTACCTGGATGAGTAACTAACAGAATATCACATCTGCTATGACTAGATGAATGAACATAATACACCTAAAGTGCAGAAGTTTGCCTTGTCCAGCCTTTTTTTGTCTCCTGTGTACCCAAATACTGATTATGTAGTTCTTTAATGGTCAGCTGTGTTTTGTTGGCAATTAGCCTCAAAGACAAAGGCTAATTGCTCAATTGTCTTTGGAGAGTCTGATGGGGGAAGTCAGAGCTGGTGGGCAACCAGAAAGTGAAAAAGGACAGCTCTCCAGAGTTAATAAAGGAAGTTTGTATTAATGGCTTTTAACTTTCATTTGACAGTATATACATTTTCTCCTTCTAAACACACATGCCCCAAAAGCCAAGCTGCTATATCAGATATTGTAAGTTTACACTAATATGTAATATTTCTGGATATTTATGAGATAAGCTTTTTAACTGTTTCCTATCATGATGTTTATATTTAAAAGTGGAGTTTGTTTAAACTCTAGTGAAGATATAGTTACGGTTACCAGTGGGAGATTTTAAATTTGTTTTCAGTGATGGAAAAGCTTTCTAAAAATATATAGTTCTGGGTGGTCAAATGTACTCAATATGTCAGTAGTGGCACTATTACTGTTACAACAGAAAATGGAACAGATTTAACAGATGATATCCAGAAAGCCAAATAATAGAATATCTTCTAACCTGGTAGCATTATGTTTTCTATGTGATGATAGAAAGACCTATGTAACATGAACAGAAAACAGCTGAATCTTTTCTTCAAAATGTACTTTTCTTTCCAGACAGAATTAAATTTAGAAGAGGAGTTTGGTGCCATTAATAAGGGCTTGTGGTCCTTTTAATGTCTACGTTAAGTCCAGAAGTATCCTGGAAGTATTTATATCATCTTCTTCTAGGCATTAACTCTCTTTATGATGTGTTATTCAAATGAGAGTTTCCACAACTGACAGAATTTATGTCAGATTGCTTTTCATAAAAGGATGGAAAGGTAACTAAACTGTTTCAAAGACCCCAACATAATTAGTTTTAGTATCTATTATAATGTTGCCATTTTTAACACAGCATGTATTTTCCCTAACCAATTTTCCATATTCATGGTCTTACATCTTGCTGTGATTTTATAGAAAGCTGCTAATTAGTAAGAGATTAATTTGAATTTGTTCATTCCTACCACACTTTATGGTAGCCAACAGGCCTAATAATATTGCTAAAGTGAATCATCAGGGAGTTCAGTTTTATGATTATATTTAATAATGAAAGCACATTATCCCAAACCTTTTAATTTTGAGGCACATCCACGACATGTAGAAAAAGCAAATGAACCTAGACAACTGAATTCACAACCTAGAAAGCCAGGAGTTTGTATTCCGGATAAAAATAGTGCAGATACTGAAAATAAAGTAGGTTAAACAAACTACACACAACATTTCCTCCACTTCAGTCAGTGAGGCAATGGGATTTTCATCCTGATATTTGGAGTGGCAATGGAGGATAACAGACATGGGCCACAGTTGCCCACCAGCTATATTTTTCCCTTTTCCCTGAAGAGAACGGATGAAGCAAGCCATCATATTTCCATCCCATTTTCCCCAAACCTTTTCCTCTGAGCCAGGCTCAGTCTGACAAAATTAATTTGGTACATGGCTAAGAATCCTTTAGCCATCCCTATCTGTAGCATGCTAGAGAGAGCCCTCATCTATCAGTTTAGTTAATAAGTAGATCAAGTAACTTTTCCAGATGCAAAATGCATCTTCCATTTTAAAATACATGGTACTTTTCCACTGAAAAAGTAATTTTCTAAACTCTACAGATTAACTGCAAATGACAATGAAGTCTAGATTTTTCATTATACACTTATCTGTACCATGGTTCTGAGACATCCCTACAGCACACAGAGCTTAATACTGTGATTATCAAATCACAAAAAAAGTCACACACAGTGAAGACTGATAGAAAAACATGGAGGGGGGGGACATGAGATTTTTAAAAAGATAAAATTAATGGAGGATTGAAAAAAAAAGTTAGAATTGTTGTTGTACAGCATTCTCAAAATATGAAGTGATGTATGCAAATAACTGTGCAGTAAGTATTATTTTTAATTATTTTAGGCTTACTTGTGAGGGACTTACTCATATCAAGCAGTACCTATCTGCTCAGATTCTCCAATTAAGTTCACGGAGTGAGATATTATTCACTGGAGAAGATGTAAACTCCTTTCTTTGCTGGGTCAGATGCTACCACTTTGATGGAAGTTATTAAATATCCTGCTGCAAATATTGACATTGAACTATTGCTTCTATAGAATGAGAATAGCAGGTTTTGTACTATTGCTAGGAGTATTTTTAAATTCAAAATGTAATAGAAAGAAATATGTATAGGAATATCAATGTATGTGTGTGGTCTATATCTTTAGGTATATAAAGATAGGTATATTATGCACACATGAATGGGTATTTCTTAAAAATTGTTGAGAATACAAGGTTTTTAACAGAAAGACACTATAAAATATCCTGTGATAAAGCTCAATAATTAAGTTCCTTTAGAATAAGATTTAAGTGGCTGTACAAATGATATTGCAGGACTTGAGATCACTTTTCATCTGCAAATTGTACATGATTATTACTTTCTAGACCACAGACAGTTAGTACACATGACCTTTTTGACAGGTAAACATAATCTTTTATGAGGGTTTGCAAATTGCCATTTGTCCACCAGATATGCAGCAACTTTGATATTTCTGCCTTGTAACTTTTCTAGACAAACTTGAAAATGCCTGACAGTTTGCTATCTTCCTGGGAAATGTCAGGAAACCCAAACAAGCACTCAGTAGTAGAAAGGTGTCATGTCTCAGAAACTACTACAAGAGCAAGGGGTTATTAAATTTATGCTATAATTCATTAGATTCAGTTTGTGCAACTTCCAAAGAAGAAATGCCATAAAGAAAAGGAAAGTTGTGTGCTGGCATGTGTTATGCAGTTTTGTACTACTGTAAGCCAGTGAAGTGTGTGTAAAGTATATTTGTAAACAATTATTTTTTTTTCCCCAAACCCAAGGAACTATTTTGATGCTTGCCTTCCTCTTCTACATGAATCTCACAGTTCAAACTTTCATATAATAAAACATTGTCTGCATTTGTTTTTACTGCATTTTATGGTATAACACATCACCATAAGATAATCTATGTACAACATTAAATGCTGTAAATTACTGTAAAATGAAGCAACATATCACAACGTGATGCTGGAACTGTAAATCATTGATATTTCCTAGTTCCCAGACAGATGTTGTTTTTCTTGAGCTCATGGTGTCAGAAGTCATTTTTTTCTAATTCACATACCTGGCCTTAAATTATCCTGTTATCAAAAACCAGCAGGTATACATAAGCATATACACATACATATACATGTGAATATATATGTGATCTATCATTTCTGAATTCAATGAAAAGAGGTTTTGAGCTGGTAGAAGTAAATCAAAAAGCATGTATCATTCTTTATTTAAGTTGTTCTACAAATATAGGCCATAGCTTAAACTAATGAAGAAGAACCTATGAGTAGTTTTGATAGGCTTTAAGTAATGGTCTTGTGCTACTTCATTAAGCTGAACTGATATTATTACCTTCTTTGTTATAACATCATTATATAAGGTTTAAGCATTTTTCCAGGGATGTCAGAATTGTCAAACTTTTCTAACGTTTCCTTTTCAGTGCCACTAGATTGAGACTAAACTTTTAACTGGGTTTTTTTCCCTACTTTTGGTGGTAATTTGTCACTGAAAATAAACAGTTTGACATTACAAAATCCTTAAAAAAAATTGCTTCCAAGTTAAATTGATCTAGGCATGTTTCCCTATCTTCAGTGTGACAACACTGTTGACTTTAAGTCCATTTCTGCTATACACTGGTGTAGGCAGGAGCCGACAGCTCTGCAAACAGGCAGAGGCTCCATGCAGAGCTGCTAATCAACTCTGTTCAACAACTGATATTAGTTAGGGAACTAGTGGATTAGAACAACGTATTTGCAAAATGTCAGATCTGTTTGTTTTGAGACAGCAAGAGCTACTTCTGAGGGAGATTAAAGATCAGCTGAGGTCCTGTGAGGGAAAAGAAACAGATAATTCAGTAAGGACTCTGCATTAGAAACATAGAGTAAAATATAATAAAATCAGCACCATCTCAAAGAATCTCAATTCAAGACAAAAAAAAAAAAAAAATCAAAAACTCTGCTTAAGTCAAGAGAGCAAGGGATACATCACATTGGAGTATACCAGCAAGGGATTTGGACCACAAAGTCTCTGTGTTTATGTGAAGTAGAAAATGGCTTTATAAACAGACTTTGGATTTTATCATTTTAGTAAAGGCAAACAGAGCACATACACTTCTCACAGAGTATGAATAGTGTATATTTTAGAATTAGAAACGTTTTTGTATATACTAACCAGATTAACTGTCTCTTAATTGTTTAAAAGGCCAGGAAGATAAATGACTAAACTGTCACAGCACTACTACGTATTTTACACTGCGTATTGTGTTGAAATCTGTGGCATAGCTACTAAGTGTGCATATGAAGTAGCTGTGCTGAATCCACAAACACAGGGACCCGGAGCAGCAAAAGGCAGAGGTGAGTCCTGGCAGCTGGCTGACGAAAGGTGAGGCAAAGGTGCTCCCTTCCTTACACCCGGCTCATGCTGATCACACCAGGCACCAGCTTAAAGGAAAGAGGGAGATTTCCCAGGATCAGGTGGGAATATAATGAGCCAGGATTAAGTTCTCAGACCAAAAGCAGTTCTTCTTTAGGCTTGAACGGGAAATAATTCAGCCCTCCCACATGGGCTAATTGCTGTCCTAGCCTGTAGATGAAGTGCTACCTTTAGAATGGCTGTTTGCTCCTCAGCCTGCAGAGGCAGTCTTAATAGCAAGGCATCTAATTTTTAAGGGTTGATGAATCTGGTCCTTAGTGTCCATCTCTTCGTTGCATGGGTACTAGGTGACTAATTGCCACTCCCAATAGACATATTGTACCTGTCCTGCTTTTGGAAGAATATACCAGAGTGTATGAACACTAGCATAAATTAGACATTTCAGCAAATCCTTCCTGTCTATTCATCATGGGTGAGATCTCAGCTGAGTAATTTGCCTGGTTTTAGACTTCACATTTAAACAAAAATTTGACCAGTGTGGCACAGTCTGAAAGAGAGTTACAACAATGGCCAGAAATCTAGAAAACCACTGCCTGTGAGAAAAGTCTGAGGAATTCAGCTAGTTTAATCTGAAGAACTGAAAACCAAAGGAAGACAAAATATCAGCCTTCAAATCTATGGAAGATTATGGCAGAGAAGAAAAAATAAATTGTTCTCCAAGAGGAGAAGAAAAAAAAATAGGTTAAATTCTATTGAAGGAGATATAACTTAGACATTAGGAAAAATTTTCCAGCCGTGAAGATATTTAAGCAACATAACTGATTGCTCTGGCAGGATGTGGAATCTTTCTCTTTAGATGCTTTCAAGAACAGGTTAGATAAACATCTGTCAGGAACAATTTAGACATAGTCACCCTCTCTTCAGGAGGGATTTTTTACAGATGAATTCCTGAAGTGTTTCGGAAGTTTTTCAGCTTCATTTTCTGTGGCTTTAACACATCTCAAAAATGTATGTTTAATGAATTTACAAATTAATTAACAGAGAAGTACACATAGATCTATCATCCAGTCATTAGTGTTCTTTTTAGAGTTTGTTTGGTTTTTTTTTCCTCTTTGGTCTGTGTTTTATGACCAAATGGTGCTTTTATTGCTTAACAAATACCACCTTTAAGAGGTACATAGCAGAGCTGCGCATAACTGTAAGACAGAGCAGGACCCTGTTATTATTATTTATGAACAATAATACTTAATGTATTACACAGTTGTTTCACTTTGGCAGAGAGAAAGGATTCCATTTACAACATAAAATTAGCATTAATCCAATAAATAGAGCAGCTGAAATTTAAACAATATGCAGGTTTTTAAGAATAAGTGAAATATTTGTCATTTTTGTAGTTGTAATCCTACTTGTTCCAGGCTTATTCCTGTAATAAAATCTTGGAATATCTGCCTTATAAACGCATTCAAGTTAATTTATATTCTGTTTAAATGCATGATTATTCTAGAAGGTTGGATTAAGAAGGCATACTTTCCTTTTATGATTAATGTTAACTCAGAACACATACAAAGCCATTTATCAACAGATGAGTTTTGACACCTGATAAAGTCTGTCCTTCCAGATTTTTTTTTCCTAAAGCATACTTGTATAAACATTCTCTAATGTATAAAATATGGCAGTTCTTCATAGCTTTGCAAATGAAAAAGGTATTTTATTCAGCAGATGAGAAATGTTTTATTTTCCCAACAAAGCATGACTATGTAATTTATGTTATTTGCACAGAACAATTCTGCAGCTCCATGTTCCGATATTCAGAAGAAAAAGGGTAAAAGGAAAAAAGTAAAAGACATAGAGGTGTCTTTTTGATGCTCAACAGTGTTCACGAGATAGATAGATAGATAGATAGATAGATAGATAGATAGACAGACAGATAGATAGATAATTTAAACACAGCTTTGCCAGTAAGTTATTCTCATAAAAGTGCACTACAAAAAAAAAAAAAAAAAGAAAAAAAAAATCACCAGCAAAGGAAGGCAAAAGACAAATCTATCCTTCATACAGTAGCAGGTCTATTACTCTCTTTACAATAAATGTTCCATACAGTAAATCCCATAGATATTTTTCTTAAATGCTGCTGTATTAATCACTTAAAATAAACCAGTCAAAGTGATTTTAAAATGGTCTGTGGGCCTAAAATAGTGCTGGAGGACAGATGTTTATAATCTCCAGTGCTTCTTCTTATTAATTTTTCCAAATGTTTCTCCAAAGCAGATACCTAAGACTCTTTGTTTGGTTTTAGTTAAGGGAAATTCAAGCCCGAATGATGTTCCAGATTTTACAAAACACTTCTATTAGAAGGCTCCGTTGACAGAAAGTTTGTAAGGTCTGGCAAAAAGGGCAGTTCTGTATAGAAAACAGCAACGTTCAACAGCCACAATGCCAGTTAGATTAGGGTTGAGTAATGTTTTCTTTTGAAAGTGAAAAAATGTTGGGGAGTAGCTTGTGCCAGGTATAAATAGGAATACCGATAGCAGAGACTGCATGCTACTGGTGGTAAAGTGCTTAGGGTTTGTTACAGCTTTCCAAGATTAACTGTTATATTTGTCAGAACTTGTCCCCTGATTTTCCATACACTTCTCCTCATCTGAACTGTGAGAAGTAAAAAAAAATTCCAGTTTTCTGTGCAGAAATAAAATAAATACAAAACGTAAGAAGTCCACTGAAATAAATTGCAACATAATGATGATGCTTTTTATGTCAGTTATTTAGATTTAACATTAATTATAATCCTTGAAAAAGACAAAACCATTATTATATCTGAATACCAGAACTTTTTTAATTTTTTTCTAGTTGATAAAAACAAATCTAGACTTTCCTACTTTAAAACTAAAGTGAACTGAAGTTAATAAATAAATGTTAAAAAGATAAAAGTTTTAGCCGTTTCTCTTTTACTTCTGAAGAAAATATATCATGAATAAACTAAGGCCAGAACTAGCTATGAATTGACTTTTGTATTAATAGCTGAAAGTTAATTAGCAACTGTTAAACAATGATATTTGGGTAGGTAAAAACAATGGAAGCCTGATTATATTTAATTTGTGGTAGTACAGTATTATCCAGTGAAAAAATGATGTTTAAAAAAACCACACAAACCAGAATAAAACAGTTGTGCATTATTCTGATTATAAGACAAAATACAAGTTCAAGAGATGTGAATGATCAATGGCTACTGATATTGTCCTTTTACTTTATGTAGTAGAGTGCAATGAAATTGCTTCAATGATGCACGTGACAGAGGCACAGTAGAGAGTCCTGTGAGGGATGCTTCCGATAGCAGACCTAAACTGGTGGGTCCTTGGTGCTGAGAGCTAGCTGAAGGCTAGCTTCCTTCTATAAGGTGATTTCAGGTCTTAGTGTTACCCGCTGTTTGCAGCACTCATCTGCTGTTGGTTTCATTGGCAAAATGTGTTTGTGTACCTCAGCCTCTCTGTTTTCAAAATCTCAAGTAGAAGTGAAAGTTTGTGTTGATCTACAGTTTATGTGATTACAGGTACCAACATCCACAAGAATTAAATTACTCTGCTAATGTAATACAGGATAGTTACATGTAAGGGATGGTTAGTGACAATTCAGAGCATTTTTTCTACTTTATTTTGGTGCTGGCCAGGACTTTTTAGCTCACTACACACTATTATTATTAGTGAACACTTACATAAGTAACCTCATAAATGAGTCTGGTTGTACTATGAGCAAGTGCTGCTGCAAGGCATGTAACGGCTAGTCCAACACATCAGCAGTCAGCATGAAACTCTGGTATGTTTAATTACCAAATGTTTCCTGTGAAAAGAGGAAAATACGAGACAAAAGAGAAAGAATTAAAAAATGTTATATGTGTGGGTATATAGACACACACATACATATGTGTCTACTTTAATATACGTATACATTAAATATACTTTTTGTCCTGTTTGTCCTCTAAAAATGTTCCCTATATTCTTCCTTAGAGGAATGATAGAGTATCTCAATGATGCTATAGACTTATTATAAAAAAAACATCCTTTCTCTTTCTTTTGGAAACTCCTGTGGCATGTAATAATAAAAACATTTTTTTTAAGATTATTTAAAATGTTGTTATTAAAAATATATATATGTATGATTTGCTTGATAATCCCATAGATGTTTCCAAGAAATCAATGATTTTTAAACATTGTTCCTCTTTATTAAAACTTGGGTCATCTAACTTTATTTAAATTAGACTTGAATGACTACCATTTTAATCATAAATAACGGGCACAGAATGAATAATCAAGTATAAAGTTGAAGTGAACAGCTTTTGAAAGTAATCAGGTTGAATGTTATTTTAAGTAAACAACTGATGAACAAATAAAGAAATAAACCTAAATTTTCCATGCTTAGCAGGGTTGACCCATTAATACATTACATTTTTATGTTTCCCACTGCAGATAGTGTCACTTTCCCAGAATATGGTCACTCAATTTTGTCTAAAACTATGTTCTGTGCTTCTCGTGCTTAGATGGTTAGTTGCAATATTTCTACACATCTTAAATATGGAATTATCTGAGAAAAAAAAGATGAAAATATTGCTTCATTCAAAAATGAATAAAAATGTATTTATTAAATGTACTTGTTATCAGAGCTGTACTTCTAATGTTATCCAATCAATGCTCAAGTTGTTTCACTTTTGCTTTGCCTTATTTTTATAAAAGTGCCTAGCATATTCTACATTATATATACTATTTTTTAAAAATCACTTTTAGACTGCTGAAAACTACACAATAAATTAAGAAAGGTGTTAGTAACAACCGAAAGAAACAGGATATATAGACAAATTATTTTGACAACCTAGCCAGATTAAATAATGTTACAGAATGCAAGAAAAATGCTCACATTTTATAAGGACACCATGTTCTCACACCAGTGCACAGCTTAGAAAACTTAGATCATGATGACTTAAGATGAGAGGAATACAAATGCAGCACATTTCCTCTACAGCCATTTGGAATTAGTCTAAGGATCAAAAATTTTCAGTGATATTTTGAGAACATGACATATAAAGAATTAAGAATCTCCTCAGGCCAAATCAAGTGTCTTAAAATAACTAATTCTTTTACATATACTTTCCTACTCTTGCTGGGGTTTTGACATTTCAGCAACAGTTGGTTTTGTTACTACTTCTATTGAGTTGATTGATTTGGGTTTTTTTGTTGTTGTTTCTTTTTTTTAACATCCACTGATATTAAAATACGCTTGCACTGATAATAATTTTAGTATCATCCTAGTAATTATAACTCTTAGGCAAAATAATTTTAGTGGTTAGTTTTCATCTCTGTTTCAGGAGAGTTCTGCCTCAATGCTTTCATGTACAATAATGTCCTACCCTTTTCAAAAGTTAATAGCCCAAAGAAAGGAATAGTTTTGGAGTGGGTGTATAGGTGGATAGCCAGAGCCACAACAAAATGTAATTATAAGAAAGCTCAGCTTCAGTTCCATTTAACTCCAAAAAAACCTATGAAATTATTTTCAAGTGTACTCCCAAAATGTGTTGTAGGATGCTTAAATGCTCAGTTTTGTTATTGCACAATTTTCAGTAAAATATCATTACAAAGCAATGTGTGCAGAATTCTGTTAAGTGTCATATTTATCAGACCCAACATGTTTACATGTTAGTAGTTTGGGTGCTGCTAAGGTGTTGGTATTTTTAAAAGTTTACAGATTGCTTCTGCTGTTTTTACTTTCACATTAAAAGTATGTTTCTACTTGATACTAGTCTATTAAAAAAATGTGAAAAACCAAAACAAAATGTTTGTTGTCTTGCTTATTCAAAACAGTGCAAAGAAAAGCCAAAAATAGGGTATTTTTTCCAGTTTTATCAAACTTATAGTTAAGTAATAGTATGTACTTCTTACTGAATAAGTCAGGTAAGTTAGTCATGTTAAGAAAGCAAGTTATCTCTGTGTTAAAATTGGTCAAAAATATCCCATAAAAATGTTTTTACTGAATACTAGATTTCAACCCCTCCTCAAGTGTTTTGCTTTCCTACAGGAGATGTTAACTCTGTTAAAGATGGAAACTGTCTATTTTAAAAAGGCAAATTTTCATCTAAGAAAATCTGGATATTTCATGAATATTGTAGCTTAGTGTTACTATAATACAGTAAAGATGAAAAAGCAGTGCTTTTTACACTGATTGATTTTATCTGCTGGAATGTAATAGCAATCTGTTTATTTAATCAGAAATCTTATTGTGGTATTTGAACCACATGTGTCTTAATTTGATATAAAAATGTCAGGATATTCATATGAACTTATTCTAAACTAGTTAAACTCAATGCATTCCAAGCATGTAAGATACAACATGTGGATTTCTGTTCTCTAACCTTATGAACATTTGCACATGTTCAGGAAAGCCCACTGGATAAAATTTATGTATTGCTAATGATTTTTATTGGCCCCATGGCCCAAAGTGGTGGCAAAATGCCCAGGAATTTGAAAGAATCCTGGTTTTACTTAGTAGTCAGAATGCAGAGAGCCATAAAAATAGAAAGGGCTTGACTGGCAGAACTGAGGTTGCTTATGCTATGCAGTCTTTTGTTGTCAGATCTCTAAAGCATTTGGCG
>NW_008825618.1:4556153-4584460 GCF_000699105.1 Pygoscelis adeliae
TGGGGGGGGGGGGGGGGGGAATATCCTATCTCAACATATTAAACAATGATATAAAGACAGAGTGATGTCCTTGAGTTAAATTTTTTCCACCATTTCTTGGAGGACCTGAAGCAGAAGATCCACATAAGCATAAATTGAGAGGGAAGTAGAAAAGCACTAGCTTCACCGTATCTGTTTCTTTGTGTGGAACCATTTGGAAATCTCTCCGTTGGAGTTCAGTATCTTAAGGACACTTAAAATTTGTGGGGAGAGAAGGCGTACCATTGGAATTGAGAAGATGTGGCTTTCCACGTCATAGTCATCTGTGACTGATCCTGAGGATGCTAATGCAGATGTTTGTTCAAAAGTTAATGCTGCTTCAAAAAGCAGTAAAGTTTGCAGATTCTTTTCTGCAGCTGCAACTGTACAGCTAAGAGGGAGGAGTCAACTAATGGTAGGCTATTTTCCGTAACAGTTCTGCTGACAGGGCGTTGAGTCCAGTAGCTATGCAAAAACACTGGAGAACCTTTCTAGTCTCTGAAGACCTATAAATGTGAAAAGGTGGTCATCCTTTCCCATTTTCCTGGATTCTATCCTCAATTCTGCTGGAAAATTTTCCTGGCCCTCCATTAGAGTGTTGGGAGAAGGGTAGGAAAGTTTCCCCTGTCAGCAGTAGGTAAATCCAAAGGACAAAAGCCCAAGGATAGTGACAATTCAAAATTCATACAACAAAAGACAAGGAAAGTTACTGAGATGTAACAAGACACAATTACAGGAAATGGGTGAATGGTAAACTTCACAGAAAAATCTCTACAATTATTGAAATCACTCAGACTGAAGCCAGTTTGTGGTATTTAAAAGAGGACTTGGCATGCTTTGTAGGTGGTTACCTCTTATTGAGACAAACTAGATAGCTTGACATAAAGACCAAGACCAAAAATCTTACTTACTTACTAATGGTCTTTGAAGTAGTGCATCCCAAAATACATCCACATAGAAATTCATGTACAGTGCCTGAGTTTTTAAAAAAACTTGAAATTTCCAAAGTAATGACTAAGCTTTCATTTGTGTTTGCATAAGCACAATAGCCAGATCAGACTCCAAAATGTTTTACATACATTAATGTATTTAACTGACCTGTAACTTTTTGAGAGCTTGAGTTCTTCTCCACCAGAATCAATTCCAAGAGTAAAGCACTTTACATTGATACATGTGGATGTGAAAATTAGCAAGAACTTCTGTGTGTCGGTTTGTTTTTGTTTTTTTTTAATCTACCTATTTCTAATTTTACATTTGTACACAACTATTTTCCCCTCAGCTATCTGTCTGAAGTGGACCTGAAAATGTAAAAACTATATGCACCTTCAACCTCCTCTATAAGAACTACCTCATAAACCACAGAAACTTAGCATTCATTCTTACTACACTGCCATTGAAATTTGTAAATAGTGGCCACAAAAATTAGGGGATTGTTGCATTCATAAACATTCCATGCACCTCCTTGAAATGCTTTGTGAAACCATTTCCAAGGTCCTAATATTGTGGTATCAAAAGCAATCTAAGTAAAAAGAAATATAAGGCAAAGAGGTATTTTATATAAATTTAATCTAAAGGTTCTTGAAACTTATTACTTGAAATTGTTAAGAAAGTTGATGGTAATATCTCTGATGGTAATACCTCTGCCTTTGAAAATTTTGACAGAGACAGCCAGAATGGTTGCCTGTGTTGACTGCCTTGGTTTAGGCTATCAACACAGGCTATACTTCAACCATATTACTTTTTTGTTAGTTCCCCAAAATCACCTGCAAAGTCGATAGACTTAAACTTATCTATGTACACTTAAACTGGGACTCAGCCTTACTGTATTTGAAAACTGACAGGTAGATAAAGAGTTATATCAAATTCGTATGCTAGTGCAACCATTATTTCTCTTCTTCCAGGGAACATCAACTCCACAGTGTAAAGTAGTTACAAGGAACCTCCACTCAGAATGTTGTTTAGAAAAAAAAAAAAAAACCTGAAGGTCTAGATAACAATTTATAATTATCAATTATTTGCTATTGATCTACTTTTCACATTTCTTATGCTCATATTCTCTGACTTCATTAAGTAAACCACTAGTAAAACTAAGGGAAAAAAAAAAAAGCTCTTATATTTGGAAATCTTTGACATAACTGTGCCTTTTCCTCAACTAGAATCTAGACTTCCATGTTTAAGCAGCAAACACTAAGTAAAACCACAAAATATTATTTTGTTACTAGACAATTACACCATTCATTGTGACTAAAAATGCAGAACCTTTCACAATACTTCAAATTTTGTAAAAAATAACTGGGAAAGTTTTGGAGACTTTGAAAAGATATTAACTAGTTCTCCTGAAATCTGTACCATTTAGAGTAGGACTAATGAAAAAAAGAGTAGCAGGATGTAAGGGGACAATTATTCCTTATATAATTATCAGTATCATTACTGTAATCAAAATTATTATTTTAAGTAGAGGCAAATCACTTGCAAGTATCTGCAAGAGTTTTTTATTTAATTGTATTGCAAAAATGAGGAAAAGATGAAAAATCAGGTGGCATCTATACTATCTACATACATCACAGAAAAAATGGAAAATTGGGAATTCAGGATGGCTTTGGACATCAAATAGTGGGGAAGAACAAGGAAAAACTCATTCTTACCTCCCTCTGGATCTACTGTACAGTTTTAATGAAACTGGAACTTCGTGGACTTAAAAGTTGTTCTTTTTTTCTAGCACTGCAAGTGAAATAAAAAGATTTTCCTTAATAATGTTTTTTTTAATTGCAGAAGTAATGGTGGGATTCATTTCTGCAATAAATCTGTGAACATACACTGCTGAGTCCTTAATACTGTTTATAAAGAGTCAAGAGCAATAGAAAAAACTCCTCTTATCAATTTTAGAACACATATATGAAGATGAAATGAACTGTAACTCAAAAGTTCTTCTTTGTAACTGTTAATATATAAAATAATCTAAAGATTAGTGTTTTCAACAACTACATACATAACTGGGATTTCAGTATTCATAATATAATTCTCAATATTTGTAGGCTAAATTCTTTAAAAAACAGAATGAATATAATTATCCATTTAAAAAGCACACAAATGTGATTTGTGTATTACTATGAAATCAAATTGAAAAATTAATTCTTTACAGCTTGAAGAAAAAGAAATTGTAGAGAATCTTTCTTTAAATAATTAAGTTTATCTCAGTACCATTTCACTCAGCACCTTGGGAGAAAGGAAGGAGTGGAAGAAGGATGACCATTATCTCAGAAAATCTATTTCCTTAGAAGGCTATATTAAAAAGCCATGTTTAGGTGGAGATCACACCTGGCCAAATATTAATTCTGGCAAATTAAACTGTAAGAAAGATATGAGTGATCAAATGGGTTCTTCAGAGTAAAGACAGGTCTTTAACCTAAGTTATAGTTTATATTATAAGCTTCAACTATAATTATAATATTAATAATAATTTTAAAAATCCTCCCAAGAATCCAGAATTCTCTTATTGCTAGTCTTTACAAAGACACCAATTTAATGTGAGCTTAAAACAAAGATCACACTGAGTAGCAAGATGAGTATTATTTTGCTCTTCAAATATGCTGTTAAGAGTTCTTAGAGCCTGGGTTCATGAACTTACTTCCATTTTTAGCAATGTCTTTTTTTTCTAGACTATAATTATGGCTATTTGTGCTTCCTACCTGCTTTTATTTAGATGTCTATTCTGACATACTTTATGATATGTTTCTAGACAATTTTCCTAAAGTACTTGCTCTCTCTGATCTTTTTCAAATAATAAAAAATCTCTGGTTTTTTTTTTTCTCTTCAGTTTCTTTCAAAGAAAAAAAAAAAGTCTTTGCTAAACTAAATCTTTAGCCAAGTCACCTGTGAAAATGTTTGGTTTTCTCCCACCACTAGCCCTTTTTTCCACCAAGTCTTTTGTCTAACTGTGATGTAATTTCTGGCAGCTTAGCAACAAGACCTTCCCTGCACTTTTATTTACAGCACAAATGATCACAGATAGATACAGTGAAGAAAACAGGCACAGTATTTATTCCCTTGGAAAAGTGTATTCTTGAGAATTGGAAAAGATCACTTCACTCTGCCTGTTGCAGTAAGAAGTGTAAAGTAGCCATGAACTGAGTACAGCTTAAGGAAATTTATCGTCTTGCTTCAGCAAATCCAGTCATTCAAGAAACAACATGTTTAAAGACAAATTGCTTTCTTTCAAAATCAGGAGGGATACGATCTATCCTTGTGTCATACTGTATTTTTATTAGTAGTGCTGAAAAATATATATCTAAAAGATACACTTAGCAATTAAGTGCATCTTTTTTTTATTTTGAAAGAGGACGGAGCCCTGCATATTCTGGTATTTAAAGGGGGAAAAAAAAACAACCATCAAGTTGTTGCTAATTAGAAACATGGCACCTAATGATTGTTTTTGGCTAGCCGATTACTAACATAGCCATGGTTTTGGAAATGTTGGCTCAACTGCTCCGGAATTCACATGTCAGCTGCTGTTAGTTGAACTCTTCTCCTGCATGACTGAAGCAGATGGCAACTTCCTTGAGCTGAAGGAAGACAGCATAAAAAATTCCTCACACACTTGCTCATACATTGAAAATTCTTGAGTAGATTCTTATAGGCAAACTGTGAAAATGCTGTGTTAAACTGACAGCCTACAGGGACTGGACACGTAAGGTAATGCCTACTTTGAATTAAGAGGTTTGTTAAGAAGTCAATATGTATGCATTGGTGACCAGCATCACTGGAAGCATATTAACTGGTAACTTGCTATACATGTTGGGTGTCCCTGCAAGTCAGCTTTAACCCACCGATATTATTCACATTTTGGATAATAGGATCTGAAATATGTATTTGGTACTGCTGCCTAAATACAGCTATATTTGTTTACAGGTATATTCTGTTCATCTCATGCCTATTAAGCAGAGAGCCCTGATAAAACTGATGACTCTGCCATCATACACTGTCTTTAGCTACCTGCAGTAGAACATTTTAAATGTTGTAGAGAATTTTGCCAAAATAACATCAAAGAGTAAGATGATGACCAGACATGGAAGTAACAATTTGCTAGTGCTTCTTAGCGTTATCTTCTTGGGATACATACAGAATCAGACTTGGACTATTAAGTAAAGAGCTATCAAAGATAAGGAAGTTAAATCACCCTAAGATATTTCACTCCTCAAGTTTTTGGGGAAAAAAAAAAAAAGAATATACTCCATTCACTTTAATGAATATCTTCCTGGGATCACTGGTTTGACAAGCTTTTCTTTAAAAGGTCACCTTGTCAGGCTGCTTTCTACATTATCTAATAGCTCTACTACTGATGCAACACAAGCAGGCAGTTGACCAACCATGGTGACATAAAAGGAAGCCCTGCTCACACAAAAATCACATATTGAGGTAATATAGTCTTAAAGAAAGGTGGTTTTAATAAAGAATTCTCTTTATACTGCAGGCATTTTTTTAGATTTATATCCTGTAGACTATGATGACAACTCAATAATGACTGTGCCAGACCCCTATATTAATAAGATTTAATATGGCAAAGTTTCCAGAAATGTGTTTTTTGAAATATTATGAGTCAAAAACTGTTCCTCTGAAGCTGAATCTCATCAACAATTTTTTATGAGTTTGAATTCAAAGAATTATATATAGTATGCAAAAAAAAAGAGAAGAAAATAATAAAAATAAGAAAGCAAGCAAATTAGTTAACTAGTCCTTACATACAGAAGATATATGGTTACTATGCCATGCTCCTACTACAGAAGCAGATTACTGTATTATACTTCTTTTCTAAACTTTTTGAAGTTTGTGGTTTTGAAGTTAAGAATAGAATGAAACTCATTTTGACTGTGTATTAAGTTGTAAATGCCAGAAGTTTTGCCTTGAAGTACCAACATGTCAAAAAGTATGGCAGAGCTAGAGTTTTCTAAACTGGTACTTATATGACTGCACTAAGGTGAAAGGCTATAGTTCCCAAATATTCAGAATTTAGCAATTAATTGATAACTCAATAAAATAAACTTTTGTTTCTTCCCAAAATCAATATTCTTAACTCTCCTAAAATGTCATATATATTTTAATGCTCTAAGAAATTACATTTATAATAAAAATATTAGATTAGTGTTCTAAGTGCAATTTGTATGTGGGTAGACTCATTTGATGGAGTATGTTGAGTTAACTATCTCATATGCCACCATAGCTTTAATTGTAGACTTACGCTTTTGGCTTGTATTTTTATGTATCTATTTTCCTCTAGTTTATGTCATGGTACTTTGTATCTATCTCAACTTAGAGCTGCATAAGGCCAATCATTAAGGTGTATGTGACTGTGTGTTCATACAAGAGCATAGCCTGGGCAGTAAACTTATTTTTATTTTTCCATTTAATTATGTAAGTCTTAATCTTATGTCCATCATACAGGTAAGTCTTTCACTATCTATCCCAGGATGATCTTTGATTTTCTTATATAAATAAATATATATATGTATATATACACGTAGATGTAGATGTATATGTTTGTTGTGTTTGTGTTTTATATATCTAAAAAACCATCTACATCTGCACACAGATCAAAACAAAAATATAGAATACATTCATATTTTGGAACAACAGTACAAAAAATTTTTGAACAGTGTAATCTCAAAATCTGTACATCAAAATAAGGATGTTTGGTGCATAAATTTACAAATAGCACATTAGGCTGATTTAAGAGAAAAATACCAAAGATACTATGGCTGTGCAAGGTGAACTAGTGCAACATGAAATTCTTAGATCTTTCTTTAAATAAAATCATTTCAATTACTAGCTATTTTTAAATGATAATGTTATTTATTTTAAACCAGGTTATTAACAGATCTGCACAACTGCAGGGAGTTGTCTAGGTGTTTAAGACTCTCCAGCCTCTTGCAAATCTTCTGTGACTGTGCATTTACCAGAATTTAGTATTAGTTGTAACATTAGTAGTATCCAGGTGTAGACATTAAGAGAAAAGGTAGATGGCCGCCTGCTTTGTGCAGCTGCTATTCTCCTGAGCCTGAAAGGAGTGAGACAGTCAGGAGTGGGACAGTGGGAAATAGCTGAAATTAAGAGTTTAACTCCATCCTACATTACTTGTGTCACTAAATAAGGCTCAGTAGATTTAGTGGAAGGGAAGAGATCTGCTAGTAATGGGATATTGCAGAATTCTGCATAACTAGACACAACTTTCATCAGTTGTGACTCAGAGCCAGGATCCCTTTTTCAGAACTCATTCTCTAATAGGAAAACAACAATTTAGTCTTTATACGTTGTGCGGGGGGAATCCCTCTAGCTATTATTATTTAAGCAATGTCATATCTTACTGTGTGTCCTGGTTTCGGCTGCGATAGAGTTAATTTTCTTCCTAGTAGCTGGTATAGTGCTGTGTTTTGGATTTAGCATGAGAATAATGTGATAACGCACTGATGTTTTAGTTGTTGCTAAGCAGTTTTTATACTAAGTCAAGGACTTTTCAGCTTCCCAAACTCTGCCAGTGAGGAGGTGCACAAGAAGCTGGGAGGGGGCACAGCTAGGACAGCTGACTCAAATTGACCAAAGGGATATTCTATACCATATGACATCATGGTCAGTATATAAGCTGGGGGGAGTTGGCTGGGGGGCAGCGATCACTGCTCGGGGACTGGCTGGATGTCGGTCATCAGGCAGTAAGCGGTTTCATCACTTACTTATTTTTCCCTGATTTTGTTCCTCTCTCTCTGTCTCTGTCTCTCTCTCTCTCATTGTTTTACTTTTCATTACAATTTATTATTATTATTAATTAATATTATTATTATTATTTCAAGTATTAAACTGTTCTTATCTCAACCCACAAGTTTTTCTCACTTGTGCTTTTCCAATTCTCTCCCCCATCCCACCGCGGGGGGGAGGGTAAGTGAGCGGCTGTGTGGTGCTTAGTTGCCGACTGGGGTTAAACCAAACTGTGTTTGGAGATGCCAAAGAAGCTGGAACAATCTGTAAGGTTTGGAGAAACTGTCAAATTTATATCTAACTGAGCATTCTGCATTTGACATCAGCCTCTGGCAAAAGTTTTGGGAAGTGAATGTGATATGAGGCAGGTAATGAGTGATCTTCCCACTGAAGTCTTCCCACTGCTTCTTTTGCTTAGCCACAGGAAAAATACATACAACCTGGCAATACAGTGTGTCTAAACATTTTGAGAGGCAATATTTCATAGCAGAAGTGTAAAAAATAAGAAGGAAACATCATAAAGTGTTTTGCCTTGTATGTATTTTCTTTGACTGTTGTTGAAAAAAAAGTGCATAAAATACATCATTTCATTCATATTTCAGCTGCAAGACAGCAAACACAATGGATGAAAACAACATGATGATGATTCACAACATCTTCCCAGATGCATTTCACACCTGCTAACGAAGGCCAGTAATAAATTACAATAACTCAGTACATCAGACAGTTGGCAAGCAAACAGTTTTGTAAGCCCTTTCTAGATTTAGATTTATAACTTATCCAGGGCTGGCATTACCATATAGTTCAGTGATATTAACCTAATGTGTGTCTGATAGAGGTATGCATGCGTGTACATATAGACAACCACGCATATGTGTGTGTGTGTAAATATATGTAAAGTAATTCATGTGTGTAAATACATGTACTCACAAACTTTTTCACTTCAGTGAGTAGCAGTCCTCAAAGAAAAATTCTGAGGTGCAATCAGCTACTTGGGTCAAAGTTTCTGAGAGAGAGTGGTTAAGAGGAATCTGGTCAAAAAATTAAAAAAAAAAAAAAATTGAAAAGTTTCTTTTTATATCTAGTGTTTTAATGGCAAACATTCTGAGCAAAACTACAGAAAAGAACTTTAAAGGATTTATTTGTCATTTTCAAAAAATTAAGGGAAAATTGGAAATAACTCTAAGTGTTTCTGCTCAGTTTTAGTCTGTGTTCCTTCTCTGTATTTCTTTGTAAAAAGAAAAAAAAAAAACGCAAAAACAAAACCAAAAAGGAAGAGTCAATACCTTAAAAAAAAAATGAAGAAACTGTGGACATTAAATATCAAACATTTTAATTGATCAATTTCTATAAAAGTATGTGATCAAAATTCCATTATCCTTGATAAATGTGTACTGTCTATTAGTTCTGTCCCTCTCTGTATGCAGCGCTATGGATCAGAGTTACATAGAAAGAGTATTAGAGTTACCTGTCCTCATTATTGTGACAGACTGTTTCTAATCTCAGGTTAATGATTTTGTAGGATTTCTTTCAGTTTTGTTCAGGAGGTAACATCAATTCTCTGTAATTGTAAACTAAACTCATTTTAGCATCTCTAATACCCACTTTAGTGTTGTCAACAAAAAAATGTTCATTATCACTTAAAAACTTTCAAAGCAGGAAACGAAATTAATTTGTGATGGGAAGAATAGAGACAGAATGAATTATTTTTAGGCCATGTCCATCATAAAACTTCCAAGATTGAACATTTTAGATAGCAAATAAAAATTAACTGTATTGGGACTTTCCTATCAACAATGAACTCCTCAAAAATTAAGACAGGATGTCCTGAGATCCTGTCAGTTAGGGTGGTGTGACAGAGATGCAAATCAAACCAACAATTTTTGTAAAAACAAGGTTCTCCTTCTTCCCTGAATACTTATTTCAAACAATACAATAAAAAGTATTTTTATATTTTATTATATTCATCCATATGTAAAATTAGTTTCTTAGATGTGTGATTTATAAAATGCTTTCCTGGAATTTTTTGTAATAATATCACTATATACCAAAGTTAATTTATACAAGCAATTTATAAGGACACAAATATTCTTCTACTAGTGGAAAACAGCTACTTCATCTATATCTTCTCAGAGTTAATCTTTAACTGGAAACATAAAAAATGTTTAAAAAACAGCCTAAAAACTAAATTAATAATTCAGTTGGATACTAAAACAACGTAACCATTTGTACTTTTGCTAGTGCTTCATTCTACTCCATGGCTACTATCCTATGATGTATTTAATTGATTGACATAATCAAATTAAATTTGGAACTATTGTTCTTAACTTGTGTTTATCTGGTATTTATCTTGTATTTATCAATTCTGTTTCAGACCTGATAAAATGCCCTCAAAATAGTCTGTTTTGCTAGCAATATCAGGTTTTCTAATAAAAAATGTCAATATTTCTAACTTTCATTTTACTTAGAGCACAAATAGAGCTGTAAACAACATTCATTTCCATAAATGACAACAGCTGTGGAACAACTGCAAGAACCTTTGTGAAAAACAAACAAAAAGGATTCAGTTGGCACTCCAATTTAAAACGCTGAAAAAAAATGTTCTTTAACATGTGAAGGTAGGGGTTTATATAGATGTGCATGTGCGTATCTTCCCCTACCTCTCAAGTCCCTGAATCTCAAGGCAGACTCGGGGATTTGAGTCCCACCCATTGCAGGAGAGATCAGGTGCGAGACCTCTGAAGAACCTGAACATACACAAGTCCATGGGACCTGATGAGATGTCCCCCAAGGTTCTGAGGCGACTGACAGATGTGGTCACCAAGCCACTCTCCTCTCCAGCATATTTGGAAAGTCATGGCAGTCAGGCGAAGTCTCCAGTGACTGGAAAAAGGGAAACATCACACCTATTTTAAGAAAAGGTAAAAAGGAAGACCCTGGGAACTACTGACCAGTCAGCCTCACCTCAGTGCCCAGTAAGATCACAGAACAGATCCTCCTGGAAGATATGTCAAGGCATATGGATGACAAGGAGGTGACTGGAGACAACCAACATGGCTTCACCAAGGGCAAATCTTTCCTGACTAATCTGGTGGCTTTCTACAATGGAGTGACTGCATTGGTGGATAAGGGAAGAGCAACTGATGGCATCTATCTGGACTTCTGTAAGGCCTTTGACATGGTCCCACACAACATCCTTCTCTCTAAATTGGAGAGATAAGGATCTGATGGATGGAATATTCGATGGGTAAGGAGTTGGTTGGATGGTCACGTCCGAAGAATTGCAGTTGGCAGCTCAATGTCCAAATGTAGATCAGTAACAACTTGTGTTCCTCAGCAGTCCGTATTGGGACTGGTACTGTTCAATATCTTTATTAATGACATAGTGGGACTGAGTGTACCTTCAGCAAGTTTGCGGATGATGCCCAACCGAGTGGTGCAGTGGGAAGGGATGCCATCCAGAGGGACCTTGACAGGCTGTGGGAGGTGATTCTCACCCTTTACTCCACTCTCGTGAGACTCCACCTAGAGTACTGTGTCCAGCTCTGGGGTCCCCAGCACAAGAAAGACATGTTGGAGGGCGTCCAAAGGAGAGCCATGAAAATGATCAGAGGGCTGGAACACTTCTACTATGAAGAAAGGCTGAGACAGTTGGGGTTGTTCAGCCTGGAGGAGAGGAGGCTTCGCGGAGATCTTATTGTGGCATTTCAATACTTATAAGTATTGAAATAAGGGGCTTATAAGAAAGATGGGGACAGACTTTTTAGTAGAGCTGTAGCAACAGGAGAAGGGGTAATGGTTTTAAACTAAAAGAGGCTAGATTCAAACTAGATATAAGGAAGAAATATTTTACGCTGAGGGTGGTGAAACACTGGCACAGGTTGCCCAGAGAAGTTGTGGATGCCCAAGAAAGACTGAGAGAGATTTTTTACCAGGGCCTGTAGTGACAGGACAAGGGACAATGGTTTTAAACTGAAAGAGGGTAGAATTAGATTGGACATAAGGAGGAAACTTTATATGATGCGGGTGGTGAGACAGTGGAACAGGTTGCCCAGAGAAGTTGTGGATGCCCCATCATTGGAAGTGTTCAAGGTCAGGTTGGATGGGGCTTTGAGGAACCTGATCTAGTGAAAGATGTCTCTGCCCATGGCAAGGGGGCTGGACTCGATGACCTTTGAAGGTACCTTCCAAGCCAAACCATTCAATGATTCTATGATTCCATATGTCTTTGTGTCTATAGAAAAGGGTCCCCGGTTTTATTAATACAGGAGCATGCTCAGGATTATAGAATATGTATCACAAATAGCATTTTTCATTATGTAGCATCTTTCTTACAGAAAGCCTTTGCATTACTATTACTTTTTGTCGCTTTTAATTTATGTTAATAGTCTATTTAAGCTGTTTATCAATTTTATTTCTAGTTTTTATTTCTTTAGTTTCATCTTTGTTTTTGAATATGCTTTTGATTATATTGAAACATTTTTCTGCTTCTTGCCTTATGCTTATGTCTCCCTTCCCATAATACTGTATGACTTCACATGGACAAAGTAATTCTGATGTCACTTTGCCTTGAAGAAGATTGTAATACCATAAATCTTACTTTTGAAAACTCACAAATTACATCAAAGCTCTCAAAGAAATCTTTTATACATTCAGAAAGCTCACTTCAGTACTCCAAAGTGTTTGGACAAGTCTATTGAAGGAGTTTTACTGAGAGCTATTAGAAAAAAAAGGAAAAATCTGTCTGGTCAAAGAAATCTTGAAGAAAAGCCCTCCTGTGAGTGCAAAGAGGGCTTTATTTAATGAACTGACTATTAATAATTTAAATTTTGCCACTAGCAAGATTGGGCCTATAAAAATAGCATCCATCTGTCCTCTCTTCTCCAGCTTAAAAACCCTGACATTTTCACTGATCTAAATACTGGATTTGATTTATTCAGTCTAATGGTAGACAGTGATTCTTCTCTGTCTCCTTTTTTCTTCTCTGCATAGCATCACTCCACTTCTCATTCTCACCTAAAGAACACAGAAATATTTCATCTGAAAATCCTCGAAAGTGTGCATAACTGTCAACTGATGCTGTGGGTACAGAACAAAAGCAGAAAATTTGTAGAGTATGTTAGTGTTATAACTTCACTGCTCTCCCAGGTGAATTTTGCAAATAGTGTAGAATTTAAAGAGTTAGAGGCTGACAGCTTTTTAGCACAGCTGAAATCTCTGGCAAACACATTTGCTGAACTTTCAGTTTTCAGCTAAATGCTTTGTCATCCCATAATAAGGACAAATTTAGTTTCATTTTCAAACTTGTCTCTTCAGGAGCTCTTTAAGAATTTTGCTGTGTGGTTAACTGTGAAATTTTATCTAGAATTATTTCTACAGGGGACAGAGGAATGAGGAAGCCAAAGCTGAGCTTTTTCCTTATATATTTTGAGTGTGTGTTAGAAGGGACAATCACAGACAAATGTTTATGAAGTGGGATGTGTATGCTCTAAGGCTCATCAGCATCACTGTTACACAACATAAATGAAGTAGATGTGATGAATTTAAGATATTCACGGCCACAAACTGAGGTGTCTATGGCATCAGTCAGCATTCCTTTCATCAATCTATGGCAGATACAGAAGCAAGTGTGTGACTGATGAAGTGGAATTAAACATTAATTTGTATGACATCAGTGCATTTTATTTTCTTCAATAACTGTGTAGGTGTTTTAATGATGGCTTTTATTTCAAATAACTAGTAGATATCTTGCCCAGTAATCTATGAATTCTCTTATGATGTTTAATTCTAATAGATTCTTAATTTTATTTTAGTTTTTACAGATAAAAGTTGTCCCAGCAATGAAGTTAGTATAAGCAAGAGAAGTAATGAAAAATGTATTGATGCTGATCTCAGTGATACTGGAAATATTTCTTTTTTGTGATAAAACAAAGTTTCCTGTGCTTATTTTTTTCTTCAAAAACTTTCATTTATAGGTAATAAATAGTGTAATGTTTAAAAATGTGTGATTTTTATAAAATCCAAATGAACATTCACAACCTTCTGCTGTTCGTATGTCCTCTTTTGTTATTTGCACAATATGGAATAATGGGAAATTTTTTTACAGCTTTTGTTGCTGAGGTGACTAATGTACTGTTGCCCTTGTATATACTTTGCTAGACATGGGAACAAGCTAAAATATCTCAAAATTAGAGAAACATTTCTTTCCTGTAATTCATTGAATGTTCCTTCCTCCTGCCAAACAATGAGACTGTGAAGGCTCCTTTTCTACATCACGATCCTGAATTACTCCTGGTTTGCTTAAAGCATTATGAGATCAATTTACAATCTATTTAAATCTGTCCCTCTGCATACAGTTGTGCATCATCACACCTAATCTTGTTTATATTACTTCTGTCAACAAAGCAGTTCTTACAAAGTTCAAGTCCTTTTGATGCCCCTGTGCTCCCTGTGCTATGCAATTACTTACATCAGCCGGAGTAATATCAGATGTTAAGTGTGTGCAATTCCCATTAGCAAAAGGATGTGTGATTTTTTCACGCTACACTGATGTGATCTTAATATGCATTTTTTAAAATGTTTATTTTCCTGGCTATCTAGAAAATCAGCTCAAATAAGTTGTTCAATTAATAACTCCATCAGAACAAAAAAATGCACAGTCATGCTGTTTTGTAATATATTTACAGAAAAAAAAATCTGCTTTCAACTCTAATTGTGAAGAGTCTTATCATTTTAATATTATATTGTGAAAATTATGATTTAAAAGTCAGTTTCCAACGCCTTGTTTGGAAAAGAGGTCTACCATGTCAGGTGATGGTACATTATTTTCTCCCAAGCTCTAACGTCTGGCTTCATAAGAGCCATGATTAACATTCTAATAATGGAAGGAATATATGAGCTCTGTTTCACTGGGGCTCCGTTACAATATTTAGACCCAAGGTGACAAATCCATAGGATCAGTCATGAATGAGACTGTCTTGCACTGAAGCAATTTGGTAAACAAGATCATTGTAACAAGATTATCTGTTGATGAGATAAACCACTGAAGAATCCAAGTTATGATAATGCGGTCCAGCTGTGATCCACATATAAGAAGTACTGAGTTGTTAATGTATTACATTATGTATACAGATGTGTGGTTGTGCATTGCAACTTACAGGTAGAAAAAAAATTGGCATAGATTGCTTGCAGTGCAGAGACGTGAGGTTTTAATTGTTAATAAGTATGAAATGTTTGAGGTCCACAGGTGGTAGTTACTCCCAAAGTGCAAAATATTATCATTACTTTATATGTAGAAGACTATTACTCAATCTGATTACATACATATTCTACCAGCTTCATGATTTGGTAATCAAATACTTCTTGAACTGGAAAGATTTGCAATGCATCTGTTAATATAATACAACCTACTGAACTTGTAAGTTGTATACAAACACTTATGCATTATTCAGAGTTTTTAATAGAATTGCTAGGCAACACAACTGCTTAGTGTAAACTCTAAAAAAAATATGGATAGCAATGTAAACAACAAATGCTACTCTCCTTAGTTAGTTAGTCACTATCAATAAAAATAAGGGGGAGGTTTATTAGTGTTTTCATCTCATTAGGGTTGCTTGCACTTGTAAGAACAACTGGCTTAGTCTGATAGCTTAATGAAGACCCAAGCAAGGACCCCAGAAAAGGCTATTGGTACTTTTGCATTATGTCCTCACAAATGCTAGTCTGCATTAAAAATAAAGGAAACTAAATTTCATTGACCTGGGCTTGGATTCCTCTTGCCAGGCTTCAAATGCTTGAAAGTTAGGAGCCTAATCATATACGAAAAGAATGAGTCTAATCTCTGGAGAAATTTAATTCTCCCCATTGACTACAGAGGAAGTGTTTATGTTAAGGTGCGTGTCACAACATACTCGTCACAGGAAAGTCAGCTGAAAGTGTTCTGTTATATTTTCCAGTATACACTTAATTTCTGCACCTCTTCATTTATTTAACATTGTGGGTTGTGAATAGATGTTATTACTCATTTCACCTATCAGTTTAAAAAAATCCTCCTGACAAACAAAGCAACTCAATTTGTAGAGGGTTTTGTCGCACAACATACCATATCCTACTACAGAGTATAAATCTCATGATGTTCTGTTCAGAGTTTCTCTAGCCCTGTTGCAGGAAGCATGTTTGAAAAAACTTCTAACAGGAGGTGTGACTTCCACACTTCTACATATGAAGAACAATTGTAAGGCCAGTACCATTTTTTCTTATTTTAATGAATTCCTTGTTCAGTGTTGGAAGAAATTCCTCAGATTTTTTTTTTAAACATTCTAGTATGAATGCTATGCTGCATCTAAAATAGGCTTATTTCCAACTCAGACTAAATAAGTAATAAAGCAAATGCCAAATTCAGACTAAGTTTTCAACCTCACAGCAGAGCATGCCTGAAAGAAATGTTTACCATTTTACAGATTTTAAAAGAATCTTAATACCAAAAGCAACTACAAATCAAATAATTTATGCAATAGAGAGTAAATCTGAAATATTTATAAATGTGAACAGAAATAAGTACAAATTTATCATGCTTGGTCTTAGAATAGCTGAAGATCATTCAAGAAGCCTTTTCTCCCACATGCAGTTCCCCAGAAAAACATAAAAAGCTGTAATAGCCATAAACAAGCAAATGGAGAGATATAATTTGAATACCAGCAGAGAAAACACCTAAGGCATCATTCAGTGTAGATGATTCTTATTATAATAAGGAAGAGAAAATAACCAAAGGTGCTCTCTGATTCACTGAACAGCCTTCTTTAAAGTTTTCTTTGTTTTTTTTTTTCTCTCCTACAGTTTCTTGACGTTCCTGAAATGCAGTTCATATCCTTATGTCCTTCCTAGCAAGTTTTCAAAAGGAATACTTTAAGGAATGGAGTTATATTTGTTTCTCTTATGAGAATGTACATACCTTAGATTGCTGGGGAGGGGTTAGAGGGACAGTATTAAGGGGGGAAATGAAGAGCACACGTCCTCACTACTTGTACTTATAGTTAAGGACAAATGAACATTTCCACTATTAGCAGTATATTTAATGTTCTCTAGAAGCAGCAGAGGATTCCAGAAAAATATAGCTGCTGAACTATGAAGTATCTTGGTATGTGGTTATTCTTCTCATAGCTGTCAGGAAAATTCTACATCTCATGCTGAATTAATTTTACGTGATCCAAAAGCAATCCAACAACCTAAATAGTACCTTTATTGTCAGTAATATGAAATCCATCAAAAACTTAAAAAGGAAGTGTATGTGTGAGGTTATCTATATGTGTACAACCTGAGATCCTGGTGTCCCAGCTATCCATACTGAGGACCAGACCTCATTTGCACTGATTTTTGTTAAATCTAGGGTATGTCTACATTGGGAAACAGAAGCGGCGACTGCACAGTGATATCATGTCAGAATGAAGCTGGGTGTACAATAATACCTGAGAACTGAAAAGTGAACAGGAGTCCCCTGCTCCACGATTGAAGATGCACTTTTAGGCTATTATTCCTTTCTGCTTACCCTTTTCTATGACTTTCTCCTTACACTTTTGTATGATGGAATCCTAAATCTCACACAAAATCCTTTGGAGAGGGTAGAAAAGCAGAGGGGGGACAGGAAGGGAAAACTGCTTGAACTTATTTTGCAAACTATAACTCAAACTTCTCTTTGAGGGTAGAAACCACATCTCTACAGTGCAGAAAACAGGATTCTCATTAGCTGAGAATTGGAAGGGTCCACAGAGGCAATGCAGCACATCACAACTCCTGAGTCACAGTTCACACAGACTTTAAGGAGCTTTCTACACCTTAAAGTAGAAATAGTGGTCGTTAATTATTACTACATAATTATTATTTGGTGTTTCAAGTAAAAATGAAATTTTGTAATGTACATATTTTCTGCTATTCATTGAAATATTTTGTTAACAGACAAAAAATTCTATGTCATAAAGACATTAAATTATATTGCATTCCAGATCTACCTGCAATGCTGCTAATATATTGGATATTTTGGCATGACTGTTTTCCCTACGGGCTACAAAGGTCCCATCTCCCTTGATAGACAGTTTATTTTGCTTCTGGTGGAGGAGGGTGGTTGAGGAAGGCAACACTAGTTGCCTCAGTCCCGTTGGAATAAACTTAATTTAAACAATGACTCACTCAGTTTAGAGTTTCTGATGTTTAGAAGTGGACGGGAAAAACATTGTGAGCTTCAATGTGATTTTTCAGGATTGTATTGAATCTTTTTACTCATTCCTAGTACTTAACTAGCTGGTCTTTTTTGTTTTGACATTACAGAAATTTTTTTTGCTAACAGTCCACCATAAGATAACTGCTGGAAGTAGCTCTGGAACAGAAAGTCTTGGTCAGGGCTAGGACACTATTAATCATAGGCTCAGTTCTCTTTCTTTTGTACTGTTGTAAATCAGAAGTGACTGTATTGAATTCTATGGATTTCCACTAACATAAATAGAGTAATTTAAATTTTATAATGTCATCATAAGAATAAGGCATTTTTTCATTGCCCTATGTGGAACAGCATTAACAAGGATGAGGGAAAAAACCATCTAAATTATTTACCTGCAAGAATAAAACTTCCTAGCAGCACAGGCCCATTTTATTATTAAGAAACAATCCAACCTTAAAGCAAAACTTGAAGTTCTAAACCTGTGCTGCCTTATGTAAACTACTTATTCAGAATGCGCATTTAAAATTTAATCTAACAGGCATTGTTAGGAACAAAAGCTGTACTGTACCTAGTTTTGAAAACTGCTGAGTCCCCTCTTTTTCTACACGGAAGTTGAAAATCGCCCTTGATGTACCATTTTAACATTTCCTTTACGAGAAGAGATTAAAGTAGGCAGCAGCAGCAAAGATGTAAAGAAGATTTAAATGGAGGTTGTGAATTCTATTAGGGATCCCAAAATCTTAGAATATGTAAACAACAAAACACATCATCTAATCCCCTCCACTCTGTGAATTGGTGAATTCAGTCCTCTATATGAAAACTGTTTATCATAGCATAGAGATTTAGCATCCTATTATCATCCAGTTATTATGAATCCATTTTTATTCTTGTTGACTGGCTCATTTTTTTATTTCCATTCTATAAAGGGAAGGCCGATGTTTAAAAAATATGGCATGTTCTTCTTTTTAGCGATTCACATGAATACCTAAGCTTATTCATAAATAACTCCAACAGTAGGAATAGTAGTTGCTAGATGTGCTAAAGTTTTTAGGTAATTTAAGAATACGGGGATCCTGAAAGGAGACTCTATGTCTTACACACAGACATGCATACGTACACCTACACACACAAATCAATCACCCACCCATAAAATAGACATATTTCACTTTTTGCTTCTACTTATTACAATTATTTGATATTAGAGCTACAAGCTGCCCATCTCTGAATAATTTTGAAATCTAATTCAGCGGAAACTTTATGCATAAAAATCACAAAGGCTGAATGGGTTCACAAAACTCACATAAGTATCCCTCTATCGAGGCACCAGGATTAGATGAAGACAGGAGTAGGCTAGACGTAGAGGTAGGGAGACACAAGGAAAGGAGCTGGCCAAGATACTAATGGGATAAATAGGATTGCATTTGTGAGAGAGAAGAAGCACAGAAATGGATCGGTGGGCACAATGCTAGGAAAGAACTGAAAATGGGAGAAGCAAGATAAAACTGTAGTTACTTTCTGGATCATTTCACAGAAATTGTTTTAAATATTACTAGAGGATATAACTAATTATTAAATGTCGATAATTTTGGATTGAATAAGTCATAAAACCTCTTTCTCCATTTCTGAAGAACAATACTATGCAGAACAAACAAACACTGCTATGAAAAACAATACTCTGAGTATGTGGGAATCACAGAAGGTGCACTCACTAAAGCCTAAAGGAAGAAAGAAATAACTATTAATATCCCAACTGTATAAACAAAATTGAGAGGGGTTTCTGGCTGCTTCTCACTAAGGCACAAGTTAAATGAAGGCAGTCTCAGGAAAATGAAGTAATGCTTACGTGAACATATGAATATTTCTATTGTTCATTTATTTCTCCTAATATAATGCTAAGGGTTTTTTTAATGAAGATTTGTAGGCATCCTCCTTCACTGTCATTTTAAGTGCCATTTTATGTTTTTGAGATCCTCTCAAGACAAATTTCCTCAAAGAGTGTAACATCTACAAATGTTACTATCAGAGCTGTTTTTTTCCCAGAGAGTCAGAGCCAACTAATCAGAGATAAACCTAGAATTTGTCAGTCTCACTGGATAAAGGCACCCCTAATTCAATGCATGTCAAAACAGAAATATAAGGAATATCAACTTTCTTTGGAATAGGGGAGTGTCCAGCCAGAACTCTCCTGTTTTTCTACCACATGTTTAGGAAGATGTACATTTTCATTGATTATGTTCTTCAAGACCTATACAGAATTTTAAAGGTCTGCTGGAAATGTTTGAGACAGTGAGAACTAGAAAGATGAGCCACAGTTAAAGAAAGAAGTCTCTGCATCTAGTAAAGGAAGGCTTACTCTAAGAAGTGTGACAAGCTAAATTGTCTCAACTTGGGGAATTTCACTTAATTTAATTTATTGTCAGTTAACATAAACCTTATATTACCGATTCAGGCATAAGAAAAAAACAAGATATAGACAGTTAAACATTTAGGGAAATGCCTTTCCTATCCTTCCCCCAGGCTCTGCTTCTGTCCAACACGTCTCCTCCTCCACTCCATAGTCTCAGCTCCCCTTCATTTTGCCACATGTTACACACAGTCTCTTCCAATCCCTTTGGTGAGATGACAGGCAGTGCGGGAGTTTGGGATCTGCACTGAATGGTTTCTTTCTGCTGCTCCTTGCTTCTTATTTATTCTCTAGCACTGCTTCTTGCTCCTTAATACTCCCCTGCCCTGGCATGGTTCACCTGCAGTTGCGCTCCTAGCGCTGTCTCTGCCCCAGCATGCGTCCTTCACAGGCTGCAGTCCCTGAAGGGTGTCCCTGCCCTGCTGTCCATTACCCGTGGCCACAGTCACCTTGGAGGTATCTCCTCCATCATGGAGAATCTCCTTCCAAGGTTGTGGCACCAGCTGTGCCTCTCGTCCCTCAGAGCTGCTGCTCTTTCTTAAATATGTTTGAGTAGAGGCACCATAAGCTCCTCTGCCGGGTTGAAGTTTTTGCATTCAATGGTCTGTTTTGGTCTGTTCCACAGCCTTATGGGACCATCTGGGACTGACACATGGCAGTTCACTGCCTTCTCCCACACAGCTCACCCCAGCAGCGCCCTGCTGCCAAAACTCTGCCATTTATGCCCAATATAAGAAGACAAAACATAACTATAACGATGGAGTACATATCCAGCCCCAGAATGAAACAAAATGCCTTCCCATGTAGGCTTGGTGAATTACTGAAGGAACATGAATGGTGACAAAATGTTTTGAATTTGATCTCTGTTGAGACCTTGAGGTTGTGAATAGACAGGTTATTCATGAAATAAACAGATTGTGTTTGTTTGCAGTTTACAGAGCCTGATGGACTCAGGAAATGTGGGTTATGTCTACTAAACAAAGTCACTTTACACCTTTCCGTTACAGATTCAGGTAATCTCTTTGAAAATCAGTAACACCTCTAACCCATACTTGCACCTCAGAAAGGGATTTGTTCCTATTCAAGCTTTTGAAAATGCATTCTTAAATGCTTTTACACTCAGAGGATTTTTTCCAGTGATAAATTTCTGCCAAATTAAATATTTCTGTGCTATATAGTGAGATGGGTGTTCAGAGCTAATTCCTAATCTGATCATTTCCAGGTTCTCAGTTTAATATGATTTATCTACCTGAAAGAAACAGTATGGTTGTTATCAGCCACCACTAATGAATGTATGAAAATGACACAGTATGTACTTCTACTGGCCAGTCATGCAGTCTAAATATAATCATATAAACCACTGCTACAGTTCTGGTACTCCTTGTGCTGTGATGAAATGAAAAGTCGCTAACAGATATGAGTGTGCAGATTTAGTATAAAAGAATGTCTGTAAGCCAGCTGGCCTAATGTTTGTGCACTGTAAGGAGGTCAAAGACCTTGTATGGTCTTAATAAATAGAATCAACTGACTTCATATGTATTTTGGCACTAATATGTGGCCTATGGCATCATTTCCTGAGGTTTAGTACAATATTAATAAAAAGGCTATTCCAGATTAGGTCCAAACCAGTGTTATACTGGAGAACAGTTTTTCTCTTTGCTCAGTCAGAAAAAAAAAAAAAAAAAGTTAAATGGAGT
Organism: Pygoscelis adeliae; assembly: GCF_000699105.1. Taxonomy (NCBI): domain Eukaryota; kingdom Metazoa; phylum Chordata; class Aves; order Sphenisciformes; family Spheniscidae; genus Pygoscelis; species Pygoscelis adeliae. Next base: position 4,578,226 of record NW_008825618.1, read on the forward strand.
AAGGCACAGCTGCTTATGGCATTACTTTGAAATACCCACACAAACACAAATCCTCAAGTTAAGTTGAGGCTTGCTTCATTTTATTTATTTCTCATTAGTTTGCCTTAAATCACTGACTTCTTTGGGAAGGAAAAAAAGGAAAAGAAAAAAAGAAAGAAGTCCTGCCCAGGCCAGAGAGATGAATCAAGCACATGCCAACAATAAATCCAGGTTTAGCCTTTGGCTTTGAAACACCCTGAATTCATTACATTTGTTTGTGCAGCCACTGTTAATCTGTTATGACAACAAATTAAAGTCTGATTTAAATTAAAGCAAATCACAAAATAATTAGAAGCTTCTCCCTCATACCACTTTCCAGCTCTTCATCCATTACTGGTCCAGGTTAGAGATTCACCACCTGCCATCTGATGCTTCAGAAGGTTTATCTGTTAGGCTCTCCTTTTGCCTTCACCGTAGTATCAATTTTTCTCACAGTATCATGTGGGGGACTTATGCATTAACCACTGTTTGACCTGCTTTCCTTCAAAGACTTTTACTTTAGATCTTAGAGGAAAATATACTTCTTGATTTCTTCTTTAGCAGTCGTAAGTGTTTGTTCCACATGCTCATTAGCCATTTCTGTGAAAATTTTTATGAGAACTTCTCTGAAAGACATAATTTTAAACATTTTTTTTCCACTCTAATGCATTATATTTCTGTAATGAGCTGTGTTATGACCCAGTGTGCAACACCCATGCCCACAGATGCATTCCTCATTTAAGAGAGCAAATAATCCTGTCCTATTTATTATTTTATTTCACTTTTTCTCCTTGTTAAATTCAAAGCCAACTTTGTATTTAAATATGGTAGCATGAATATGGAAGTGGATATGGGAAGAGTAAGATTTTAAAATTCTATATCCAGGACAATAAGTGTCATTCATTAATCAATTAAAGTGCACTTCATCCTTATCTGAAGTATACAACATATCTATGTTTAAATTAGATTATGTTTAAGATTTATTTTGAAAAATGGAAGGATCATATCTTTTCAAAGCCTTTTTCACTGGGATGGATTTTATAGAGTGAGTATGTGTGTGTATGTATGTGTGTATGAGTTTGTGATGACTGAGGGAGGAAAGACAAAGAAGCTACAATTTCAACCTTGATAGGTGAAAAATCCTACTTCTTTTCCATTAAGCTAAGGCAATATCTTACATTCAATATTTCTTTCTTTTTCTTTCTTTTTCTTTCTTTTTTTTTTTGTCCCCAAGAAATAAATAATTTTGGATTAAAAGGTTAGGCTTTAATTTCCTAAACTTGATTACCTGGTGCCTTTTTATATGCCATAATGTATCCTATTTTGCCTCCAGCTGCAAATGAATTCTAACAACATGTTTATGAAAACATTTAGAAGTGAGAAGGAAGTGATGTTGCCAGTGGTAAAAAATGTTAATTTTGAATTTTCAGTGTCTATATGGTGAGCTGGTATTATTAACACTGATGCCAGTTTTGGAATAATGTAGCTTTCAAAAAGTTGTTTTTTATCATTTTGCTTTATTAAGGTATGACTTATTCTGACTTGCAGATGAAGCTAGGAGAATTTAAAAAATATACAGAAAAATTAGGAAACTGCAGTAATCTTATGAATGATGCTTTTCAAATCATGAAAACTTGTTGAAACAGATGCAACACATTCCTTTTTTAATTCCCCAGATTATCATCAGACTTGAGGTCACACATAATTATGACATCTTCAACACCCCTGCTAAATCACTGGAGTTAGAGTAAGGATTTATAAAATGTACTCTTCTAAGACTTAGGCCTTGGCATGTAATTGACTATGAAAATAGGAACAGAAAGATTTTTGTTACAGACTTGATTCTAGGCTCCTTGAAGAAATATGAAATACTGTGCAAGTTACTTAATATAAACACCTCATACCTGTAGAGTGGTATACATTCTTGATTCTTTTTCTTTTTTTTCAACACTTACAAAAAAAAAGAAATAATTCTTAAAATATACCTGTAATGAAGTATTTTCAGTAAAATACACAGAATTTGAGCCACCTTGATAATAGTTTCTACAGTAGCACATTTCTTGAAATTACTCACTTTGTGGAGGAGAGTGGTTTTAGGGATACTGGCTAATAAGTGGTAAGGTGAAAAAACATCTCTCATCACTCACAAGGAGTGCACTTCTCAAGATCAACTAACAAATTTATTCATCAGTACTTAGAAGGACACAAAATTGCTTCACAAAAACATTTTTATATGCCCTAGGAAAAAAAAAATTACACTGAAAAGAAGTCAATATTGTATTTTAATCATGTGCAATAAGTGAATTAAGGATTAGCAATAAACTGCTCACACACATGCACTTCAAATGCTCAAGTGAGTGAGCCATTTCATGATGCTCTGAACAAGTGAAGTATACAACTCTAGTTTTAAGTTCCTAACTAGATAAATGGTTTCCACTCTCTAGCATTCCTAATTATGCTATGATTTCATCAATCCACCTGATAACCAGCAGCATTACTAGAGCAAAGAAAGCAGATTATTCCAGAAAACAGGAGAAATTAAAAACTTTCCTGGCCATAAGTCTTCTTGCAACCCTCTCATAGCTTCTCCAGTCTGTTTTCCGCTTGGTATGTCACCTCAAACGGCTTCATATCTCCCAATAACGTACTGAAAAATGTAATTACTTTCAGAGGAGAATACAGATGTTTTCTGGGTTAACTGATTTGAAGTGCAATTCAATGGAAGCAAACAGAAACTGAGATACTCTTTGAGAAATTGTAATTAAATGTTATGGATTGTGTATCCCCCTGACATATCAGAAATAATAACAGCAATGCCAGCAGTTTATGATCCTAGCCCCATTTAACATTAAAGTTAATTCCTGGGTGACTCTTTCATAGATGAAGATAAATGATAAAGGATCATATTATGGAGAAGAGAAACATATGAAGTCATACTTTAATAGATGGTGTTTTAAGCACTGTATAACTCATTCTCTGTTTAGTCACAGATGATGTTGATGTGAGTGGAGAAAAGTAGTTCAGAAGGTAAAGAAAAACCTGATTTCCTTCTTTTGGACCTATTGATTTGTGTTTGTACTTCCACTAGGTAGAGGTGGAAGTGAATATGCTGCCAGAATGTTCATTGTCAGAGAAATTTTGGTTTTCTCCCATAGCTTTTTTTATGAAATAGAAATGGTTATGACTAAGTTTATAAAAAACAATCCTGCAGTAAACAGGATGAATTTTAAACAGCAATACTGAAAAAAATTTTAATCACCAAATTACTGGAATTTAGAACAGTTAGTGGAGAACATATTATATTATGATATATAATATAGTAAATCACGGATCAGTGATTTAATACTGGCAAAGGATAAAGTTCTAGGGTACATACTAAAAAAACAATAACAACAAAAATGCTTCTTTACAACTAGGCACATGTCCACTGGAATTAATAGAATATGCAAAATTTATTTCACATGTACATCTTGCATATTTAAATTCTTCTTAAAGAGTTCAAAATATGTTTAACTTAGAAAACAGATAAAATTGCATTTAAATGTCTTGATGCACTCTTTTCAGAGCCTACAGAGTACTACTAGGAAATTTCTCAGCTTACCCTGGTGCTATTCATGTGAAGTATGAGATAGCTCTACTCTGTTAGTCTTTATTCAAATATGTCTGAAGTCATTACAAGAGATCAGTAAAACAGAATGAATTACAACATCTTCAGAGTGCTCAAACTCTCTGTGATCTTTCTAGTACTTTCTGATGTTTCTAATATTCTATATTGAACAGGGCCATTGACTGACCAATTGTCTGAGAATTACTGTTCAATAAGATAATGTTATGATAAAAGTTATATGCAGGAAAGACCAAAGAATATAGGTATCAAATAATATGTCCTCTTTTTCTTTCATGTAATGACTGAAGAAATAACATTGAAATCCAGATTTGTCATCCATTTTATATCTTCCTTTTCTGTAAAATGAAATTATGTTCTGCCTCTGGAGAAGGATGCTATTAGCTTGCTAGGTGTGCTATCGTTTCACAATTATACATGAAGGTGTCCTTCAATTCTGTTTACTGGTGTTTTATGCATGGGTGAAATTACAGCACAAAGCATAGATGACTTTGAAAAACACTTCTTATGGACAAAATATTTAATTTCTATGCTGGAAACATTTCTATGTATTTTTCAGGTAGTTTGGCAGGCTGGTTTTACACTTCAAACCTTCTGATGATTTCAGTTCTACTTTGAATATTAACTCGCTTCGTGCTTTTGTGGAAAAGGAAAGAGCTGTCCTTGCAAGTCAAAAGGCAACAGCATACTATAGGAAAAAATGTTGATTTGACAAAGCATCTTCTTTGGAGTATGAAATTATTTTTAGAATTCTGATACACAGTTTTGGTAAATTACAGTTTTTCACTTTTTTCCATAAGAAAGTATTCTAAAGTTGATTGAGATTTTCTCAAATAACAGCATAGCAAGCAAAACAGAGAGGTTTCTGATTTTGCCAAAATAATCAATAAACCAGAAATAGGCTAATTGGGTTTTACCAGCTAATATATGATTGTAAGACAAATAATTGCAAAGTTTATTACAGTTTGGTTTTGTGTGCACTAAAGTAGCAAAGCCTATGTAAAAATAATAGTGTGTATACAACATTAAAAGTTAATTAAAAAGTGACACTTTCCAATAAACTCAACATCGCTCTCCCAAAACTAATAAAAAAGTACCTACGGCTATGTTTAAAAAAAAAAAAAAATGTACACCATCATCTATTATATTATCTGTGTGACAAAAAATTCCCTCAGCATTATTTTTCTTCTTCACTTATCTTATTGATTAAACCATCCTCAAGAAAGAGTTTAGGGTTTGTTTGGTTTTGCTTTTTTTTCAGTCCATGAATGCCAGTCATGCAAAATTGGTGGTAATTCAGATAAGAAAGTTATTTTGCCAACAATTATGACTCCAGCAGTATTAATCACATTCATAGAATACTTAGTGATGGAGAACTGAGACAATTTTAGACTTCTGCACTGCCTTTTCTTCAGAAAAATCTTAGAGTATGTCACAAATTTTGATGCAAGAATAACTTTATCCAATTCTCAAATTTAATCACTGCTTGGCAGCCTCTACAGTTCATGGAGACCTCAAAGGGAAGTTCAGCCAACCACCATAGTGGTCAGGGAACTTCCCCAAACTAACCGATACAAAACATTAAATCCATCCCATAGTTCAGAGCACCGATACCTTATTGGGGAAATGATGCTTTTCCTTTCCTTTGGGATTCAGAGTCTGGAGTTCTGTCTTGAGGGCAGTCACCCTTGAAAGGACAGATTATTCTTGGGTGAAAGTAAGCATGTTTTCATTTTTTCTGATCTTATCACATGTATGACAATGACATTTGCCACTACTTGCATGAGAAGTCTGTAACTAAAATATTTGTCCATAAATGTTCAGTCCAAGATCAGTGCCATTACTCCATTGCTCTCACTTTCAGACCAGTGCACTAACTAGCAGTCTATAAGGTATCAGCAAGAACTAACTGGGAGCTGTAGTTCTAGATATTCATAGTGAAACAATGTTTCACTATGGAAAAAAGTATTTTACATGTGATAACTTTTTTTTTGAGAAACCAGGATTCTTAGGCACATCTGAAATTAAGTGGCTGATTTCCAGGTAAGTCTTATTTTAAGTTCCTATATTTTAGAAGAACTTAGACCCTTGTAAATTATAGGTATTCATAACTAATGTGTTCAGTGACTGAAAGGAGAAAATAAATGAATATACATATCTAGTATAACTATGTATAACTCATGGCATAAAGAACTATATTACAGAACTAATTTTTTTCAATAAAAATATTACATTCCCTTAGAAAAGTTAATGCTCCTGGCACATGAATTGGTTAATTTTAATCAAGATCATATCAATTCATTCAAATCATATCAATCTTTGTCCTTCTCATTCTCCTTTCTCCTCCTTTCTTTTTTATTGTCTTTTCAAGGATAGAAAAGAGCAGTGGGTTTCTTTTTACTAGAATAAACAACCACTGTCATGCAAGAGGTTCTGCAATAAATGTATTGGCACACATGACACACAAAATTTTAATCATTCGTATTTAAAAAGAGATATAAAACCCAATACAATAAAATTAGAAAGCAAAAAAATAGCCCATTCTTTCAGAATAAAACTGAATATTTGTCTTTGAAAATGCTGCTGGTTCAG
>NW_008825618.1:4584491-4645064 GCF_000699105.1 Pygoscelis adeliae
GCACTCAACACATTCCAAGACTGAACTGTTTATTTAGGCATCTGAATATAGACTGAGGATTTTTCAATCCCACTTCTTGCTGATTGGTTGTTCTTAATATCTCCTTTTTGGCCAGTTGAGCTTTTGGAAGAAGAAAACAAAGGAAGATTAGTGGTCAAGCCATGGCAGTCATGTTTGCAAAGTTCAGAATATAGCGGTGACAGCAATGATGCTTTTTGTAGATGGAGGAGACTGGGCTAGAGCTCATTCATAGACCTTTGCCTGGTGCTGAACTGTACAGTCTAAATCCTCTGCAAACAAACTTACTATAAAAAATATCCAGATCCAAAGAATGGTTTCTTCCTGAGTTGACAGGATTTGCTGTTTGTTTTGGAAAAGTTTTGGAAATTTTATTGTAGAAATGTAGTTACTGATTTGTTTCTAGTGTTTTAAACTGGCAAGAGAGCGTGGCTCTAAGTATGTAAGAAGGATTAGTTCATCCTTTAAATCCTTTGAGAGTCAATGTCGAAAGAGTGCTTTTAAAATCAAATTCTCTCCTGCAACATCTATCAATCACTTTAAAGTGCTTTTATTTATAAGCTAGATTTTATTTTCCTCCTGTAGGCAAATGAAAGAAAAATCCGTCATAGATTAAAGTTTGTGAGCCTGCCTTTTCTTATTAAGAACATGATACCAAAGTTATTTATAACATCTCTCCTTCCTCTTCTAACATTAAGAAGAACCTGTGCTATCAGTTATATTCTTACTTTTTTTCTTCTCCAGGTCCACTTCATAGCTGTGTTTATTAAAGAGACCTTAGTCTGTGACTCAGGAAGGCACTTTCTAGTTACTTGTAGCTGAAGCAGAGGCCTGTAACATGTAAAAAATGTAAGTGTATTAATCAGGATATAATTAAAATGAGCTTACCTTGAACTCATTTGGAAGCATACTGGAATAGTGTAACTAACAACAGTATGTTAAGTATTTTATAACATTCTGATAGCATAGCCAGATACAATTTTACATATGTATGTGAACAATATCATCCTCAAAGCAGCAAAGAAAGAAGGACATAGTTGGATGCAGGAGGCATCCAAGTAACAAAAACTGCCAGACCAAAGACAAGATAAGCACACCAGACTGCAAATAGGCAGGACATTCTCCCAAATACACAAGAAAGATTTGGCTGGCAAGATAAAATAAAATAAGCAGTACTAGGAGCAGAAGAGACACCCCACCCCACCCCATCCCCACCCCTCTTTCTGAAAGGGAGGCAAAAGTGACATAAGTAAGGAAAGTCAAAGAAGAAAGACAAGGCCACTTCAGTTCCAACTTCTCTCGCCAACAAGGTCTCAAGGTTGATCACCTTGACCTTGGCACCTAAGGATAACCAAGGATCGTCCCCATCGGTGCTAAGTGTACAGCATCAGCTCTGTGGTATTTCATACTCACTAGTTTGGGATATGATTGTTAAACACCAGCAATTTTGTATATGTAGTGATGGTTAATATTGTGTAAGAATTGGCCATAGCATGAAGTGAGTTTTTAAAGACTAAATTTAGTTCAGTTTAATTTTGAAGATCAAATCTGGCCTGATTATTCTTTTAATTAACTCATCCTCAGCCTGAGGTAAGCTGAGCATATTAAATGTGTTAAACTCCATAATGCTGGTGTGTCTAGTAGAGTGTCTTGAAGTTTATGGAATCATGACATCTATCACTGAAACTTTTTGCATGCTGCAAAGGAAGGGCTGTCCTCCACGGCTTCATTCACGTGTTATTTTTGGTAAGTGACGTGCTTTGCAACCACTTATGTCACACTGGTAAACCTTTAGCTCTGGAAGCCACAAGCCCAGAGAATACTACAGTGGGGGGGCCTGATCCCAAGATTTGTGATACAGCTTAGCCTGACAGAATGCAAAAGATAAGGAGGAAGTCAAGGGAGATTTCAACAGTTAAAGAAACTGCAAAAATGAGAGAGCTGAGGTCAATGACTTAGAAGAGGAATGCTGAAATCTGGGGACAGAGAAGCAAAATTATTCAAGAAAATGTGGAAATAGAAATACTCATGTGTTTTAAAATGAGAGTGGTATGTGTGGTCTTGCAAATTGCTCCTTTCTCTTAAAACCAGAACCAGGCTTATGTGATCTCACATGCTAAATATTTAATTCTGCTTGTCCCTGTTCTGATGAAAGGAGTCTCTGCAAGCCTCACAGATATAATGTACCTGCATTTAGGAGCTCATAATTGAAAAAAAAACCAAAAAAACCCTCATATCTGATCTGCAATCTGAATGCATTTCTTACTGCTGTTCTGCAAGAGCTGACCTTAAAGCCGGTATAGGTAGAGTTGCTTGAGTAGGAACACTAGACAGAGCAGCTGAGGGGGAAAAAAGTCACTAAATCTCCTCTCTCCAAATCAGGTAGAAGACTGTGTTCTGATCCTGGCTGAAGAGGCCTGAATTTTTAAACAACATCCACAAGTAAGAAGTATTAGAGTATGTTACTGTCTAGTAAATTGACCTGGCTCTGTTTTATAAAAGCAGTAGTTCTTCTTTACACAGATACAGTCTCCCCTGGATGTCAATTGAATAGTATACAGATACCCTCAAAACACTATTAGGGAAGATGTGTCAAGCAAAGTCATGGATGTCTTTGGCAATTCTCTGGTGCCTAATAAATAATAATTATAATTAATCCAAGAAAAATTGTTAAGCTGTGAGTTCATTGGCCACTCCAAAAGGATGGATAGATGCCAGTGGGTGATGATAACCCTCTAAGACACAAGAATGGGAGGCATAAAAAAGGTCTGTTGACACTCTTGGGCCTTGCCAGCTCCTTTCTGTCTCTAGTGATTTACTGCCTGTAAATTAAAATGTTGCCAATAGTGATTCCTTCCTTGTGGGAGTTTCAAAATTGCTATTTGTTAATGTGGGAGATCATGTAGTCTCACTAGTGCATGATACATTCCTCCCTCCAAATTTCTTCTCATAGCTTCATATTTTTATATCGTTATACATTTTGAAAATCAGATGCCTTGTAAAGGAAAGGAGGATAGAGGCGTAGGAATGGCTCAGTCCATCACTTCTTAATTCATTTAAGACCTTTAAAGATGGAAGGGTTGCTCTGGAGAAGGTCCTCTGGGTCCTGGCTAAAATTTGGTCTGGCTGAATGACAGCAGCTGTAGCAGTAGCCACAAGGAGCCTGTGCTTGCATGCCGAGTCCAGTGTGAAAGCTGAGTGAGATAGGCCCTTCAAAGAGTGCACTGGAGGATTGTTAAGTGAACACTGACAAGAAAAAACAAATGCAGTTAGTATGCTAGGAGGAAGAATCACAGTTAAGTTCAAAAGTGGTGTTTAAAAACTTAAGTTCACTCCTGTGAAAGCACAGTTGTTGCAACTGGTGAAAGGCGGAGATGAACAAAGGTCAGCACATATGATCAACTAGCTTGAGTGAACTGAAACCTGAGCCCAGATTCATTCCACATATCTCACTCTGTGCTGCATCATTATACGCTTTATCACTATAAAGTTGTCCAGAATGTATAGTTTATCCTGCACCTTCTCTGACTAATCTTGAAGTGTTGGAGGCAGAAAGATTACTTTTGACCATAAAAATAATCTGTTAAAAAAAAAAAATTCATTCTGTTATTTTACGAAATAAAGGAGTGTTTTATGCTTATCCTGTATAGATAAACTTCAGTAGTTCTTTAGACAGCTAACACTGATATATTTACAAGTATGCTTCTCGTTCTACATGATAATTATACAGAGAAAATATTCTTCATTAGGCACATATAAAAGCCTTGTAAATATCTAAACAACAAACTATTTTGAATAGAATGCTAAATAGAATGAATTAGTATTTTGCATGGTGCAGAGTCATATTATATTTATTCATCTATTCCAAGCATACTTGAAATTATGAATCATCTACTGGTCACTCATTGTTGGTTTGTTTTTGTTTTTGTTTTTGTTTTTAAAGAATTATATATTCTAAATGAGTTGAATTAAACAGAGAAAGTCATTGAGTGGAAAAAGATTAGGATTATCTCTTAATACATGCATTATTTCTAATGAGATTTACACCATTATTTGTCTTACTTTATAAAGTCAGAGTATTATTACTTCTCAGTTGAACCTCCTGGTAGGAAATCAGCTGTATCTGTTACAGTGGGAGACAGTGCAGCCTATTTTACAAATCTTTTTACAAGAAGTAATACAAACAGCAAATGGTTCAATAGAAAAGTTATGGGGTTTTGGTGTTTGGGTTTTTGTTTTGTTTTGTTTTGTTGTGTTTTTTTGAATCAATGTTGTAGCTAATAAATTCCTCTCACTTGTAATTTTTCTTTTAGTTTTGAAGTCTTAGAGTCCTAAAGGCGCTTATTTCCTAATATGTCCGTGACATGTTATGTGAATAAATATTAACCAATACAGGCAAACTTGGCCCAAGCCTATTTTTCAGTTTTCTACTGTACTTAAAAATGTTTCGTTCTTATTATTGACTAACATGACTGTCCCATCCCTGATGTTAAAAAATAATAATAGGTTTGTTTACTTGATTTTTTTTTCTAAGTACATCAGCAGGTTCTGTGCAAGTAATTTAAATACATACACCCCATGCAAATTATCCTCCTGAACCAGTAGTAGCTTTTGTTGTATTACTATACAGAAGCTTTGCCTCTTATAGTCAAGGGCTTTTAATTTTTTTTTTTTCTTAAGTTCTCTGTTCTCATTTTATCTGCTTCAAATACTGCTTACTGTCAGAAGCAATAGTAATAGAAGCTGAAGTTTTGGAAGGTGAAATTGTCGGTGCAGGTTTGCCACTTTTTTCTTCTGTTGACTATATTAGGTGACAAATTATTGCAATTAAATTATTATTGATCTCTCTGCATGATGCTTCATACCAAAATGACATTGGGAGAGATTATATTCTGTAGCATGTCTTCCTTGTCTTGGACGTATACAAACTAGAACACAATAAAGATATTATTTGGATTGTTTTTTCCACTGCTCAGTGTTTCTCAAAGTTGGGGAAAGAAGGACAGTGTATGCTTATGCATGTATTCACATAGTTTGGGTATTTTTTATTCATTATTCAGCTTTCTTCCCTTTGACTAATAAAGAAAATAGGAGTTATGAAATCACAAACTGGTATAAGAAAAAGAGTATTCTTTCCTCTGTTTCACTTATTTCAAAGATAAAATGGAAGGACTCTTACCCCACTCCATAAGTCCAGAAAGCAAACGGATTTGGTGAAACTTTAATTCTTGCCTCTAATGGAAACCATAGCTTGTGCAAAATAGCTCTTAATTTGCTTTTGTTCTGAAAATCAACCTCAATACAATAGTGATTTCATTCAGAAAAATGGGAGATATAAGAAAAATAATTTTTATTACATACTTCCTCTCTGTAATTCCTGACTGTAAGTAATCAAACTGCAGGGAAAAAAACAGAACAACTTGGTTGTTCCTTTTTCTGAGATCAAGAGAGCTGAAGCAATAGCCAAGTTAATTGATACCATTTGATAGATTTTTTCATGTTTTCCACGATGATTAGTAGAAAGGATGAAGAGAATTCTCTTTCTTCCCCACTGCAGACAGTGAGAGGATCACCTGCATAACAGGAAGCTGAAGAAGGATAACACCCTGTCAATAATTTACATGGAAAACCTATGCCCACTCATTATAGCCCCTGAACTTTGGGCAAGAATCCACAGTTCATCACTTCTTCTTATGTATTCCTGGAAGGTACTATAGGTTCTCATCTCTATAAATTTTTCATTATAATTAATGATCATTTTTTCTCCTTTAATTATCAACATGGATTAGTAAAATTTCTCTCTCGTTCCCTTTTGATGACAAATTGCCGCATGTGTACCCTCACATTCCCAGTGAAAGAAATGGACTCCAGAAACATTCTTGCTGATCATACTCTGTTTTGGTCCTTTGAAGTAGATTTGTTCAGATCACTCTCATATGTTTGGAAATAGTCTGATGAAGTTTGGGATAACAGACTCATTCCTGAAGAGGAACGTGGAGAGATATGTACCATTCTTCCACTTACAAGTTGTCTTCCAAACAGACTGAACACACTAAAGAAATTTATTTTGATTCTTGAATATACATAAACATATTATACTGAAATTAATGGAATCATCCACATATGTTAGCTGGATAGAAATCTAAGTGAAGAACCAACTAACCAAAAATACTCACCTATCTATGTCTCAACAACTCTACTTGTAGATAACTTCTCCTTAGAGGGATTAGAGGTCAGAAAATCATGATGGAGAATGCTCTTGTGAGAATGAATCCAATATGACTTTCTCAGTAAAGAGAAAACCTAAGAAGGACAAAAAAACCTCTCAGTCTTCTTGGCAACTGAAAGTATCAGGTATCTTGTAGCTCATAGAAGACCATGTGTTTGAGATAGTTATATACTCATGTTTCCTAAAACACTTTATGTCTATATGAAAAATACAGTTTCTCTTCAGATATAAATTTTTCACAACCACAGTCTCAGCAGATATCACATCACAACTCCCTTGCCTCTTCAAACCATATTCCATTACATGTTCTGGCAGATGTCATATCCAAAGTCAATGAAAAATTTAGTAAAACGATACTTTGGTTCCTAGTCCTTTAAATAGTTCTGTATAGATGGATAAAGATTTAGGTACTATCTGATGTTTTAAATGACAGAACTGCTGACAGTAAGACTTATTTAATAAGTCTTTATAAGTATAAAATAAATGGTGTATACAAGAGGAGCACCACGAAATAATAAGAAATGAATACAGGTACAAACAATAAAAAATTTAAACTGTCATTCTTTAAGAGAAAAAAATAAAATTAAATGTTCATTTGTGTAATAATTTATTGGTGGATTCAGAATTTGGTCCAATTTAGTTGTATTCACAATTTCAAGCACAATTTTCAAGTGTAATTCAGACTACATGGATTATACTGATTACATGCACCTTGATCTTTTACAGTATTCCATGAATTGCAGCTCTGGTTTTTCCTTCCTACCTGTTTTGTTGGGGAGAAAATGGATTTCAGATGGTATAAAACAAAGAGAGCAGGAAGAACATTGACCTGGATTAATAAGAATTGAGTACAACCTTATAGTTCAAAATACAAGGTCGCATGTTTAGAAACTAATGGACTGACAAACAGTTGCTGTAATCTCAGAAATGATCATAAAGGGATGACATCAGAAGAGTCATCACAGGGTAATTAATATTGATCTCAAGGTAATGAAAAGGCAGATTTGGCCTTAGAATGTTTCAGGGAAAGTTTTCTCAGGAAACAAAGGAAATACTACTTTTGGTTCATAAGATGCTGTCGATGTTTCTTCTGGAATTTTACATGTTTTTTGAGTCACTTATATTCAGAAGGCTAAAAGGTGAATATAACTGAATGAAGACACTAAAGAATGGACAGGAAAAGAGCATAGTTTGGTTATCCTAAGAAGAATGGCCAGAGAGATAAACAGTTGAGAAAAGATCTTAAAATAAAGAAAATTGGTGGTCTGGGAACAGATCGGTATAGACTAGTTGTGAATAAGTTTAGGCTAGACATTTCTGATTGTTGGAATCATGAGTCTCTGATATGGGTTTTCAGTAGGAACAGGGGTGTCAAAAAACCTATATTGTTTTAAGATGGATCATGATTGTTATACTAAAAGGAATATATAGTGTAATTATTCATGAGATCATTTGGATTCAATAAGCCAGGAGTTTTCTTCAAACCATAGCATTCTAGCCTGAAGTATGACTTTAATTTAGAGCAGCCTAGTCTTTTAAAGCTGTCTTCTGATGTCATCTTTAGTGCCAAACCTCCTCAATTGCTTCTGCAGCATTATAATAGGTTATTTCACCTGCAAATGAGATTCAGAATCCCTAAAAAATTGTCAGTACTTGAAATGCTTATGAAGGACTTCACTGAATAAAAAAATAGCACTGTTTCAACATTAAAATTCAGAATCAAGTGACACTTCACACTTTATTTTGTTAATTTTAACAGAGTTATGCTGTTATCTTTAAATGTGTAGAACAGAGAGAATTTTACATATTCTACGGAAACAAGTATGAGACATCTTAATCAGTTCTAGTAGTCTATGATAATCTATTCCTACTTTAGTTAACATGATACATTGAAGTAATTAATGCTGTCATGGATTATCTACGTTCACTCCTCACGACAAAACTTATTGATGTATCCATCATTCTTCTAAAATCTACTCATTGTGAATATGCTAAAACAATGTTGCATTAGCAGGTTTCCTAAATAAAATAACGTCAGCCAGAGAGTTTGCAGATTTCTCAGCTCTTAAAATATCTAATCAAGAGAACTTCACTCATGCGTTTTGGCACTAGAGTTATAAATTATGCATAATACAGCATAACATTAAACCATTACCATAATTTAACAATACCAATCTATCAGTTCCTAAGTGAAAGAAATAAAGATGTTGTATCTGATTGTCTTGACTTCATTCACCTAGTTTGTACATGTTTAAGATTTATAGTAATAAGAATGATTATTTAAAAGTTTTAGATCTTTGCTAATATGTCCTTACTTCTTTTCTTTAACTGTGTAATAAATTTTTTACGTACAACAATTTTTTGGGGGTTTTGGGGTTTTTTTGTTCAACTGACACACTAAGTAATGTCCTTTTTTAACCTATAAAACTGTACAGTTAGCTAAGACTAGCTGCTTTAAACAGAAAATAAATCTGTGGAATACATCTAATTTCATTCTGATTGTTTCCGAAGTATTAAAATACATGCAACAGCCATCATCATCAAGGATACTTCAACCAGTTTAGCTAACATTTAACAGAAGAAAATATACATGTGTGATGTACTTTTCTTCATGTGTGATGATTGTCACACTAATAGCATTCCTAGTGGTTTTGAAGTCTCAGCTGAATGTTTGTCCACTTCAAAAGTCTAGGCAAGAATATGGAACATGGTGTGATCTCGTGGGTTATTTTGCAGACTTGGAAACACAGATCTTGGATTGACACAAGGATTTCTGAATGTTCATCTGATCTTTAATATGTTTTTTATTTTGTGCTATTGTCTCACTTAGTCATAAGTTACAAATACACCACTGGGAAAGACTTTTCTGTTACACATGTAGAAATAGTAAATATGTGCGACATGCCTGTAACTGATCTCTCAGGGTGACATCACCTTATGGTGCCATGGTCTTAGACAGAGAGCCACAGGAACTGCTGTACTAAAACCCCCCACATCTTTTAACCTTTTGTTGTGGTTTAACCTCAGCCAGCAACTAAGCACCACACAGACGCTCGCTCAGTGTGTCCCCCCCCCCCAATGGGATGGGGAAGAGAATCGGAAGGGTAAAAGTGAGAAAACTCGTGGGTTGAGATAAAGACAGTTTAATAGGTAAAGCAAAAGCTGCACACACAAGCAAAGGAAAACAAGGAATTCATTCACTACTTCCCATCGGCAGGCAGGTGTTCAGCCATCTCCAGGAAAGTAGGGCTCCATCACGCGTAATGGTTACTTGGGAAGACAAAAACCATCACTCCAAACATCCTCCCTCTTCCTTCTTCTTTCCCCAGCTTTATATGCTGAGCATGACGTCACATGGTATGGAATGTCCCTTGGGCCAGTTTGGGTCAGCTGTCCTGGCTGTGCCCCCTCCCAGCTTCTTGTGCATCTCCAGCCTTCTCAGCCAGCAGAGCATGGGAAGCTGAAAAGTCCTTGACTAGTGTAAGCACTACCTAGCAACAACTAAAACATTGGTGTGTTATCAACTTTGTTCTCGTCCTAAATCCAAAACACAGCACTGTACCAGCTACTAGGAAGGAAATCAACTCTATGTCTGCTGAAACCAGGACACCTTTTTTTCAAAGATAATTGAACAGACTTTAGTGAGAAATTCCTTGCTCCTGTAAAATTGCTCTTAATTCCAGTATTGTGCGAGGATGGTATTCTGTTTCATTGTATGAAACATAATATACAATGATGACAAGAAGTTCACACTAGCATAAATAAATTTCATCTGACCGTATATGACTTATCTTTTTTCTCATTTGTCTGTAACTATTTTCATTTTAGAAGGAGAAAACAAACATAAAGACTAAACTTTCATAACAGCATTAGATTTTGACTCTTCTCTGACACAGTCTACAAAGACAAAAAAGGTTAAAAGACATCCATTTCTGCCATGTTTTCTCTAGAAGTAAGAAACAAAGAAAATTATAAATTACATACATCCAGCCTAGGTACTTACTGTTAGTAATTTTGATTTTCATAATCACCAAGGTTCATTTAGACACTGAGATGTCATCCACGCTAAGAGCACAGATTTGAACTCAACATGTTGTATGGCATTATAAATATCCTTACACTGCCTGGTGTGCTCTCAGACACCCAAATCCTCTCTGTCTGTCTATAAAAATAATTATTTTTCTGTGGGAATGTAAATAAATAGCATGATTGTGTAGCATAACAATAAAAGCACTCTTGCTGGAAGTCTTCTTCGGGAAGAACAAGTCCTCAGTTTATGTCCTTGTTCTAGAGTGCTTCAGTATTTTTCATTCAAGACTGATTTTTTTTTCAAGGCTGATGAGGTAAAACCCAGGAGAATGCCCTCATCAGCATGCAAGGGTCATGCTCCTTCTTGTTATTGCTTTTTCGAGCAGTAACAGCAGTATCCTCAGCTGCACTGTGGCTAGATTTTGCAGAAGAGGTGGCTACAAACCTAAGCTATAGCTCAACAGATGGGTATGAATTTGTTCAGGCAGAAGAGGGCACTGAACACAACTCTAATTTGTTGGTCAAGTAGTGTAACTCTTGCTGTATTACAAAATGTAGGCAGGAGTAACAACACAATTATTACAGGCCGCTCTCAGTTTAAAAGAAAAGAAAAACCTACTCATATTTATAAAAAGGATATATTCCAGCCTTAAACAAGTGTCTAAGTTCAAGGGAGGGGCAGAATTTAAAAAATGCTCTTCTTTTGGACTTTTCATGTTGTCTGTTAGATATGTCTGTTAGATATAAGGATGCTGTCTTCTATGGATCAAATATGTAGGTGTTGCTATAGTTGAAAGTAAGAGATAAACACCTCCACAGGGGGATTTAGTCCACCTTCCAATAAGTGTACAAGGTAGGGGAAATAAAACCTTGAAAGTACATTTATTGAAAAAAAACCCAAGACCATTAACTCTTAGATAGCTCCAGTTAGGTATGATGAATGCTACCTTCATTGCACAAGGAATTCAGGAATTCAGGTATGTAATTCATGTTTTTTAAATTTCACTTTCCAAAAGAGGCACCTAATACTGTGTTCCACACCATCAAACCTGAAACTGTCGTGGATTTTGGCATTAGAAAAAAAAATATGACCATGGAAAAACCTAAATTAAAAATGTATCACTCCATATTCAGAGGACAATTAGGGGATTGGGAATGATACTCAGGCTCACACCTTAAGTGTTGCAAATTCGAAGAAATATTCATTAAACTATTCAGAAAGTACTCTCAATTCTCTGCATATAACAAAGATTATGAGTTCCAGTGAATGGAGGATGAAAGCATGGCCATATATTTAAGGACTATATCATAATCCAGGGTGAAATGAACCATGGCTCTACAGTGGCATCATTTAATTTTATAATTTCCAATCTTTTGAATACTTCACATGCAGCTTTAATACATAAACAAATAAATGCAGATAGATTCCCTAGGCACAGTAGGATACCAAAGTATTTTTTAAAACTTCCTACCCTATTCTTCTGTAAATACTTCTGTTATTAAAATTCTGTTTATGATGCTGAAATTTTTTTCGACAAAAAGTCTTTTTTTGTCAATGAATAAATGTGCCTTCAGAATAAGTTATGGACTATTGAAATACTGTAAATGAAGCTTTAAAATGGAGAACTGAATGGAGATTTAATATAAGCAATTCCTACCCCTGAAGACAGTTTTCTAGCCATTTCTTCCTGTCCACTTTGCATAAAAACTACACACAGTGGTATTAATATGCTATATTTCATTGTACTCTCACAGCGTCTTTTCTCTTTTTAAATTAACTTCTAACTTAATGTTCCATTACACATTTGGCACAGGAAATACACAAATACAATCAGTGAAATACATTTCTTTAAATCCCCAGAGTTTCTGAACTACATGTGTTAGCCTTAGTGACTCCCTAGCGGACAAATGTTGATCTAGCACTGAATTATAATCAGCACAGCCCATAAAGAATAATGGAAGCCTCAACACTGAAATAAACTGTCATAGAGACTTATCACTACCATTTCTGATATGATGGCAGTTTCCAATGTAACTTGACATATAGCATTTGATACGAATTCTAAATATAGTTAAGTGATTTGGAGTAAATTGCTGGGAATTTTGAATTGCAGTTTCTTATCTGTATCTGCTGCACTCTGATTAAGTAATATCGTATTTCTTGTAGCAATGCAAAGGTCTCTAAGTGTTATGTCAGCTATTCAAATTTTACAAACATGGTCCTAAAAATGGTTCTAAAAATGAGGTCTAAAACCAGGTCATCTGCCTACTCCACTGGTTTTGTGAGACTTGCCTGCCCAAGTACAAAAATACATTCGTTAAATTTTCAGTTTATGCAGTAATTCTACTAATACTAAAGAAACTCTTTTAACATGTAGTAGGTGAAGATTCTGCATTGGCCACAGGCAGTATATTAACAAAAAGTCCTAAAATAAAAACAGAGCATTAAGACTTGTTTTGCGTAATGTAAAGCTAAGGTAGCATTCAAAAAGCAAGGGATTTTTGGAAAAGATGAAATGAGAAATTGAAATTGAATAAAACCTTCTGTTACAGTAATCTTCTTACAAGCTTCCTTACATGCTGAGGTGAAGTCTGTGCCATAGATGTGTTTGAGCTAGAGGGAGAGTTGAGTACGTGTATGTGTGTTTAGAACTCTTTCAAATGCAATTTGCATATATAGGACAGGTTGTCATTACTAAAATAAGGAACGCCCTCCTCCTACACATTCCCACTTTAAGTATTACCTATGAATATTTATGTAGCATTGTGTTTTACAGATTCATATAGGAATATTAAAATTATTGAAGGGAGATAAAATACTAATTAGTTCTCTTTCATATTTAGACTTCTATGTTAGACAACGGAGGTTTAAAAACCCTTTTTTAAAACCATTGGAAATAAAACTGTATGTGCAGCAGATATGATTAAAATGAAGGCAGAGAAACACAACAGAAGTGGAACTTAAACAGGCAGAGTTTTATGCTGGTAACTACAGCTTCTTTACTTTAAATCAGGGGCAGCAGTTGCATTAGATTAGGTCACGACTGGAAACCTCATACAAAAGTATCATCAGTTCTACCTCAGAGAGGTTCTACTCCTTTACCCCCCACAATATGTAATCTTTGGTGTTGCTTTTTTTAGTTCAATTTAATATTTTTATCTTGGTTTGTTTGTGAGTTTATCCACATCTGTCTGAAGTTCCAGGGAGTAGAAACTTGCAGATTTTTAATATCAGAAGAGGTGAACCACTGTTTCTAGAGATATTATCATTCACAGTATTTAAAATTGCAGACAGTAATCTCATCTGTAGCATTAACTTTTAACAGCCTAAAGGTATAGTTTTATTTTTGTGACAGGTTAATTGTAAAAGTGCTATTTGTGACATCTTTTTAATTTCCTTTGACTTATCCTGTATCTTCAAAGTTTTTCTAACTTCTCACTGTGAAGTTGTTTTCAATGCGAGAGTGGCAATACCTTTGGTCACATTGTACAATAATCCCACCTATATTAAATAGCCTTAGAACCAATAAAACCAGTCTACCATAGCATGACAAACTTTCTAGGGTGTTATGACCCTAGATTTATTAGATCAGCTCATAAAGCTGAAAAAAAGCATGGCAAATTTTTTTGGCACACCAACCATATTTAATTCTTATATTTTTATACCTGCAAATTTACTAAAATAATCGACATTACTACTGTTTTAACAGTGAATCTGTGAAGTGTCTAAGCACTCCAATATTCCCAGAACAAAAAAAAGAAATTATTAATTAAAAAAAGGCTATATTTAGCATATATTTAACAACCTCTTGTTGTTGATTTCCTTAATGACTCATGTTTTTCAGCTTTTCTCTATGATTATTTGTCTTTTAATATATGTGATGATTGTGTAGCCACAGGACTCCAAAACATGAAGCAATTCTTTTTAGATTCAAAATAAATTTGAAAACTTGGCAATTCTGATCATTGCATTTAAAGTAAATATTAAAATATTTAACATTGAAATTAAAAATCAATAACTGTAAGAGGTGAGGGAAAAAAACTCCGAAATTACAAAGCATTTCTCTGATTGTGTTAAGTAGAACTAATAATACCCACATCTATTTCAATAAAAGAAAATGGACGATCACAGGCAATCACAAACATGAAGAGTACTTTCCCATCGGTTCAACAAGACTTTTTTCTGCTATAGAGAGTCTACTTTAGTCATAAAGTTTGTTTGTTTCCTGGGAAAAACCTTTACATTTTGCATATTTCTGTGGAAATAAAGATGGAACACCTTTTGGTCATTCAGTGTAAGTAGTCTGTATTTTTTATTCAGTCTTGGAAAGTTATTTTTTAGCCAACTGGTGTCTATATTGCTCTATCTCCAGCTGTCATATTCTTAGGTACTGCTCAAGCTCCTATACCTATATCTTCCACATGCCAAATCTGTCTTGCACCTCTCTTGAAAAACTTTTTTCTGTGCCAGACTCAAGATTTTTTTTTTTTTTAGTCAGAGAATGATAACTGTGATGAACTGTTTTAAAGATGCAGATGTGTAGATGCTTGTACTGATTCACCTGGCATCAAAGTAACTCAATTTGCTGCATATTCAATTGCTGCTCTGTAGTTTTCTTGATTATTAGTAGAGTACCTTGGTGTATATAACTTTAGATCCTTTAACTAAAGGTATAGAATTCCCTTATAGGTAGTGACTTACAGAGTAACCTGTATCACCTGAATTACCCATTTCTGAGTAATTAATGCAGTAGTTATAACAGTTTCCAATATAAATATGAGAAACTACAGCTCATATAGACTGATCTGAAGTGTGGAATATCTGAGTAATAGGAGCAAGCTCATTCCCTGTCATAATTCAGCCACCCACCTTCAGTCCTTAAGGTGGGATATTATGTGGCTGGGAGAAAAGGAAGGATAGGTCCTCATGACATATTCTGCTCTTGTGACTGGAAATTTTCATCCTCTGGCCATTGCCAGAGTATGGGCTACATTCATCTCTGATTCTGAAAGCAGCTTCAGGCTGAGTACTGATAGCATTAGCTAAGCATTTTCCTTTCAGGCAAGTATATAGTTACAACTCTCCTGGCTTTGACTTGTTTCAATATTAGGAAAGGAGAAGCTATCCCAAGGGATGCATTTGTTTCAGAAAAACAGTAAGTTAAATGCTATTCTCAATTACGTTCGTGTAAAGTAGGAATAAATCCTAGTTAAATTCAGAGGATTAGATCTAAGTTTACATCTCAACACTAGAGATAAGAATTTGGCCAAATATTCCCTAAAGCATATCCTGTAAATTGTTAAGCTTCTAAATTTATCAGTCACTTGAAAACTAATTGATGAATTATGTTGATTGAAATTGCTAGCCAATTGTTCAGAAAGAGAAGTGTTTTTAATCTACAATATGTAACATAACAGAATGGATATTTTACATTAAAATAAAGTATTTTGAAAATGTTTACTATTCCCTGACTTTGGTGGGTCAAAAGTATCGTTGGAATAATTTATTTTCTACATTTACTCCTCTGTTCACAAGTGAAACCATCTCAAAGAAAGAACAAAAGCAAAAATATGCTATGAGCTTTCCAAATTAATTAGAAATTTTAAAACTTTTTAGCAATTTATTAAATTACCTCAGCTGGTTTTCCATGTTTAGTTAGTATTTTGTTTATGCTTGGTTTTGGTTTTTGGTTGGGTTTTGTTTTGGTTTTGGTTTTGGTTTTTAAAGCATCTAGTTTCAGTCCTGGGTCCAGTGTATTCTTCTTTTTGATTTTTTTTTTTTTAAATCTTTCTCTTTGCTTGAACTTTTAAAATCTCAATTTAATATTTTTATGATAAAAATATCAGTACCTGTAATATTAGGTTAGTAATTATGCAGTAGGGAATCCTGAAAGATCACAAAACTTTTCAAATTACTGAGTATGCTGTATAAAAAGTAATATTTTAAGAGGAGTAAAATTAGGTATTTCTCCAAAGTTTAATCACCATTTAAAAATGACATCAATGTTTTGTCATTTTTACTACATTACATTACTACATTTTACTACAATATTAATAATCTTTTTTTAAAAAAGAACAAATAGAATGAAAGTGTATATGGATAGCTTGTTTTAAGTATCTCAAGCACCAGGTGTCTAAGGTAACATTCATGTTTGGAAAAAAACTTTCAGTTGGTAGCTGTTAATGTTTGTTTCATAAAATCTCCAGATATTGACAATATTTCCCCCTCGCCTTCACTATATATGCTTTGAACACAATTTCTAATTGCCAACAATGTGACTGATGAAACTGTCAATGGGACGTTTTTATTTTGGGTGTACCTTAAACAGACCTTACAGCATGATTCATAGGTTTTTCAGGTGTTAAACTGCGTCTAGCCACATAAGGTTTATTCAAGAGGCATTGACTATATATCCTTGCAAAGAGCTATAATATGTGTTAATGGGAGTATTTTCAACTCACAATGCAGTGCCTTTATTTTAAAGCTCCAGTTAACCCGAAAAAGGCAGTTCTTTGTAAAATCTTTTTTGAATTGTGCATATTGATGCAAAGCCACTGAGATTTCCTATGACTTCTATTAAATCTGATACAAAACCAATTATGAATTTTGGAAAGAAAAAAAAAAGTTATGCAGTGGTATGTAGTAATATCACTCTACAAATACATATACATTCATGCTTTCTGTTTCAGGCATTAGTCTGTGTATAGCAGGACATTTTCTTGGTGCAAGTTAACCAACAGAATGATCATCTCTGGGATATGTCTGCATGCAAATTTCTATTAATCAGAGAAAACATACTTTATTGATCATGCTACGCCACATGGATTCCTAATGTGGATGGCACAGTTTTGTTTTGCATTCAATGGGATAGATATGTAACAATACTGCAACACAACCATAAACCATAGCACTCCTGTAATCCCCAGTTTTGATTCCTGAAGGGCTTCTATGTCTTGTTCTTTACTGATGCTTATCTTCCTGCACAATCCTGGGTAACAGATAGAAGTCTGGGGGAGGTAGGGTAGATTAAAGCACAAACTTTGGGCTCAGTGCCACGTGGTCATGGGTGAAGGTAAGGGGAAGTAGATGAGTAGTGAGGCTGTGGTAGAGTAACAGGTGGCTGTGTGAAGCACAGCTGATTGATGTTGGCCAGCTGCCTGCTAAATTAAACTGAGCTCTTTAACCTGGGAGAAAACCCAAGAGCTCAAGTATGAGGCAGATAGAGGCCTTTTGGGGGTCATGGGAAAGTTCTTGGGAAACACCACTGCATGAGAGCAGAATCCAGCTGGAGAAATCTTTTGGCAAAGTTTGAAATTTTGATGGATCCAAGCCTCATTAACCCCAATTTGCCCATCAGTTTCACTGTACATGGACTTTACCAAGCCTTTCCAACAGATTTAATTCACACATCACTGTGTTTCTTCCTCATCAGTGTCCTCTAGAGTTCTGAACTTTCTGGAAAATTAAATAAAAAAAAGAACAAGCTATGACATCTCTTTTATAAATTCCATTATGTTAATAATTTTTATATTGAAATACTTTTAAAAACTTTTATGCACTGAGGAGGAAATTCTGTTGATCAATGAAAACCAATGTGTGGCTCTCGGCAACTTTAAGTTGTTAGGGTTTCATTTTAAGAAATATATTGACAGTCATTGAGTTTCCCCGTATGATTTATTTAACAGGTACTGTAAAAGATGGGTGTGGCATACTGACTTAAACTGGGTTGTCAAAATCCTCATGTATGTTGTGTACATCAAATAATGGAATATGACTCAAAGTTGTTTGAATTGTAATTTGATTTTTTAGAGAGTCTAAAAACCTGATTTTGGTTTTAATTTTAAAAAAGCAAACAATACTTTTCAGAGAAATACACCCCTGCTTTGTCTAAGTTTGATTGATACACAGGTGAAGAAAAAGATAGCTGATCTTGCTTTTTCAAGAATTTAATAAATGTTAATAACAGATACATCTACTTCTAAATTATAGTTACAGTAATAATTAATTCCCATTCCCTAAAATACTTGGGAAAATCCATGCTATGTTTATGAGATATGATTCAGCATGGAAATACTTTATTTTTCAAGACAGGGAGATTTTGTATTAATTAGTTTATCCTCAATCCCATGCTAACATTCCACTGAAAGATTACTGATACTCTTTAGGTTAAAAATAAAAGCTGTAATTACAAATATTATTCTTAAAATAAATAATTCAGAGGTAGATTGTAGATAATAAAGATCCTATTGAGTTGATCACATCAAGGTTCTTCATGCCATTTAACATACTTCAGTTTATCAGAGATATCCACGTGGGACCGGTAGATATTTCAGGAGAGGGGACTTATACGGAAGCTGGATGCTAGAGACGATATTCTAGAGCATCTCATATGGCAATAGATGCTACTGTGAAACAGCTCAAACCTTAGATTTCACCGGATCGTAATGGAAGCTTAGACATCTAGCAGTAGACGCATAGAAGCTTCATTCAGAGCATAGCGCCCTCCCTGGCCCCAAATACCACTATGGTACAAATCTCCCATAGATACTGAGTTATATCTCTGAGAACCATGATCTTATGTAGCCTAGGGCACCTCATATGGCTCCAGATGCATAAAGAAATATAGGCAACCAAACAGCCCTAGTCTTGACTAACTGTAACAGGAACCTAGGCACTTAGCTTACACACAGAAGTGAATGTTTAGATGTCCACAGTACATAGCTGAATGCTACCCAAAAATACCAGAATCAAGACTTCGATCCATATTTCAGGATAACCCTTTCAGCGATATAAAAACAGATTATATTTTACTCCTAGAACTGCCCTTTGCATTATGGGTAATAAATAGCAGTCACATGAGACTCAACTGGTAAGAATTCCAGTAAATCATAGAATCATAGAATCATTAAGGTTGGAAGAGACCTCCAAGGTCATCGAGTCCAACCGTCAACCCAACACCACCATGCCCACTAAACCATGTCCCTAAGCGCCTCATCTACCCGTCTTTTGAATACTTCCAGGGATGGGGACTCAACCACTTCCCTGGGCAGCCTCTTCCAATGTTTAACTACTCTTTCAGTAAAGAAATTTTTCCTCATGTCCAATCTAAACCTCCCCTGGCGCAACTTGAGGCCATTTCCTCTCGTCCTTTCGCCAGTTACTTGGGAGAAGAGACCAACACCCACCTCGCTACAGCCTCCTTTCAGGTAGTTGTAGAGAGCAATGAGGTCTCCCCTCAGCCTCCTTTTCTCCAGGCTAAACAACCCCAGCTCCCTCAGCCGCTTCTCATAAGACTTGTGCTCCAGA
The DNA here is from genome assembly GCF_000699105.1 of Pygoscelis adeliae. Classification (NCBI taxonomy): domain Eukaryota; kingdom Metazoa; phylum Chordata; class Aves; order Sphenisciformes; family Spheniscidae; genus Pygoscelis; species Pygoscelis adeliae. The sequence goes on from NW_008825618.1 coordinate 4,604,075, forward strand.
CCCCTCACCAGCCTCGTTGCCCTTCTCTGGACACGCTCCAACACCTCAACATCCTTCTTGTAGTGAGGGGCCCAAAATTGAACACAGTATTCAAGGTGTGGCCTCACCAGTGCCGAGTACAGGGGCACGATCACTTCCCTGCTCCTGCTGGCCACACTATTTCTGATACAGGCCAGGAAGTACAGAAAAATGCTGGTAAAGAGAAGAAAAGCAAGATGAGTTTTTTCCTAAGCTGTAGTTTAAATGTTTCAAAGACAAAGAGCATGTATAGCCAGCTTCTCACAAAGCATTGCCAAGAAATGCTGACTGTACAGCTGGACTGATCCAGATTGACATCAATGGTAGGACAGTCCAATAGAAGCTTTCAAGAAACAAAATATTCTTGGCAATAAAACTAAAAATATGACTAGTTATACCAGTTCTGATATAAAATTTGTAGGCATTCTTCACATTTTTTAAAGGCATTATCAGTTGAAAGCAATCCAAATGGTGATGAGCAAAAAGAGAGCACCTGCTTTTCATTGATAAACACATACTGTTCAAGACATGAGTTACTGGATAAAGACACATGTGTGTGCTTCTGTAATAACTGCCTGTTTAAGAAATGTCTGGGAAAAGAAAGTAAAGAACAATCAGAACAATATGACTACATTAAAAAGAGACTTTCATGCTGACTATATATTAAAAGGATAATTTGTCTTGCCATTTTTAATCATTATCAACAATAGCTGTTTCTACAAGGCTTCCTTCCCCAGCCCAGCTGCCCCTCCTACTTTGCTATTCAGCAAGGTTTGATTTGTATCAAGTTATTTTTGAAATAAAAATATTTTAATGATAGAAAAGAATAATGTTACCAGTCACATAAATTAAGTACTTCAACATTATAATGACTACATTCCTTTGTTGAGCACTGTTCCAACTAGATCCCAGCCTGAAATAATACCTGAGGACCTTAAATCATAAAATAGAATCCACTATTAAAATCAAGTGAAAAGATTACAGATATGCGGAACATTTATTGCAAAAGTTGTCTAGATCTTTTTTTCCTTGTAAAATTTGCCAACAATTGAATATGTGAAACCTATTCAGTGTACTGTTGAATACTGAGACAAATATTTACCAAGACATACGAAAAGCAACTTAGGTAAAAAATATTACTCTTCACAGCTGAACTCATGCATGCTGATTATTTTGCCCTCAAACTTAAGAGATGACATATGGTGATTAAAATAAATATCAAAAAGTTGTACTAAATTATGCATTATGCCTTAAAATATTAGCTGAATTTCAATAAATAATCATAATTTTAAAAAGATAAGAACAAGTATAATTTAAAAGAGGCAGATACAAAATATATTCCATTCTTCTAGGATAGAACAAAAAGATGGGTTTAGTACTTGTCATGTTATCACCTTTCAATTAACTTGCCAAGAAAGTGACAAAGAGGTGATTTCTGAAACTGCAAAATAAAAATTCACACAATAAACTTTTCTGAAGACTTGTACCTGGTCTGAAAATGGTTAAATGTATTCTATGTGATAACACAGGGATATGACAATTCATGCATAGATTTAACATTATACAAATACAGATAGAGTGGAATAGATTTTACCCCAAAATAGACTAGAAAAAGAGTCTTTGAATGGGATCAGGCAAGCACTGGGAAAAACAAGAATTCAAACAACTAATTTTATTTATGTAAAATCCTTCAAAATCTTCTCTTAGAAGAATGAATGCAAGTAAGAAAAAGACTTGAACACAGCACTCCTATTTTACAGTTGTAGTATTTAGGCCTTTGGCTGCTGAAATATTTCCTATGTCTCATTATCATAATATAACATCAAACAACCACTATAGTATTCTATTACCATTTTTGGTTTGATTTAATAGAATCATAGAATGGTTGGGTTGGAAGGGGCCTTTAAAGATCACCTAGTTCCAATCCCGCTGCTGTGAGCAGGGCCATGTTTCACTAGATCAGGTTCCTCAAAGGCCCATCCAACCTGACCTTGGACACTTCCATTGATGGGGCGTCCACAACTTCTCTGGGCAACCTCTTCCAGTGTCCTACCACCCTTATTGTAAAAAATGTCTTCATTTTATCTAATTTCAATCTACCCCCTTCTAGTTTAAAACTGTTATTCCTTGTCCTGTCACTACAGGCCTTGAAAAAAATGTCTCTCCTTCTCATAAGTCCCCTTTAAGTATTGAAAGGCCACAGTAAGGCCTGCCTGGAGCCTCCTCTCCTCCAGGCTGAACAACCCCAACTGTCTCAGCCTTTCTTCATAGTAGAAGTGTTCCAGCCCTCTGATCATTTTCATGGCTCTCCTTTGGACGCCCTCCAACATGTCTTTCTTGTGCTGGGGACCCCAGAGCTGGACACAGTACTCTAGGTGGAGTCTCACGAGAGTGGAGTAAAGGGTGAGAATCACCTCCCACAGCCTGTCAAGGTCCCTCTGGATGGCATCCCTTCCCACTGCACCACTCGGTTGGGCATCATCCGCAAACTTGCTGAGGGTACACTCAGTCCCACTATGTCATTAATAAAGATACTAAACAGTACCGGTCCTAATGTACTAACAGTACCGGACTGCTGAGGAGCACAAGTTGTTACTGATCTACATTTGGACATTGAGCCATTGGCTGCAATTGTTTGGATGCGGCCATCCAACCAGCACCTTACTTATCAAATAGTCCATCCAACAAATCCATATCTCTCCAATATAGAGACAAGGATGTTGTGTGGGACCATGTCAAAGGCCTTGCAGAAGTCAAGATAGATGCCATCAGTTGCTCTTCCCTTATCCACCAATGCAGTCACTCCATTGTAGAAAGCCACCAGATCAGTCAGGAAAGATTTGCCCTTGGTGAAGCCATGTTGGTTGTCTCCAGTCACCTCCTTGTCATCCATATGCCTTGACATATCTTCCAGAAGGATCTGTTCTGTGATCTTACTGGGCACTGAGGTGAGGCTGACACAGTAGTTCCCAGGGTCTTCCTTTTTACCCTTTTTTAAAATGGGTGTGATATTTCCCTTTTTCTAGTCACTGGGAACTTCACCTGACTGCCATGACTTTTCAAATATGATGAAGAGCAGCTTAGTAACTACACCTGCCAGTTCCCTCAGGACCCTGGACTTAAGGATCACAACAGCTCCATTGGGCTTATTTGAAGTGTCTTAGGAAAGGATGTATAATGCCATTACAGCATTTATTTCTCTCTATAAAAGGAACTTTAAATGACCAGCTCAGATTATCTGTGCTGTAGACATGTAGGTGTAGTCAGACGTACTTCACCTCAAATAGTAAAGTTATTATCAATCTATTACCAATCAACCCTAACAGTTACCAATATATATATATTTTTTTTTTTTTTTAAAAGGCCTTAACAGGTCTACTATGGACATCCAAAGTTTTGGAAAACCCTTATGAAACTAAATCAATAATTGGTCCGTATTTGTATTGTCTGTCTCCACTATGACCAGAACCAGGACCAGATATTGGTTAGAATGGTGTGAATACAACCACCACATAGAAAACTTCTTCTGCTCCATATACTTTGCATTCATTTATTCCCTAGAGCATGAAAGCATACATGTATGAATATATAAGCCTGTCTAATGTAACTATATTCTCATTAACCATATAAATATTCATTTTAGTTTCATGGCCTCAAATTACTTGTGGTAATGATTAATACAAGTTAAATAAAAGGATATAATATTTGGCGGAATGTTTAATTGTTTTACTTTTCAGTTCAATTTATGTCTCTGTGATCTTACATTATACTTAAATAGTGAGTCAGAAGTCATGATCTACCTGTAACTTACACCATCCATTAGTTGATACTCCTCCTTATGTTACTTTTTATTATTTGCACTCCTGAGTAAATAAGACCAGTGTTTTCACAGTGAAACTTTCTCTTGCCTTAATCCTTTTCTTCAAAAAATACACATAAAAGAAATCAAAATTCTAATATATTTGAACTGGCTGACTTAAATGAAATTCAGTATTTCCGCTGAAGAAGTATTATAGCTTTATAGAAATTCATGATACTGTTTCCTTCTTTTTTTCCTATATCAATCTTAATTTGTGCTAATTCATTTTGACACATACTCATACTGTCAAGTTCCAGTTCTCAGATGGATCACAGTGAAGGACTAGCAGAGTGTGTGGTTGACTCACATTGTCAGTATTAAATGTCTTCAATTGTTGTGTTATTCTCTTTCTTACTTTGTCTACGTCCTCTCAGTGTCCTACTCACTCTTCTCTGGTTTTGAATGATGTAAATAAAAAAATCATGTTGTCTGTAAAACATTTTCCTTTTTCCTCCTATATTTACCTTTCTAAATATTGTAATATTCACCTAATACGTTAAATTATAAGATAGTGATGAACAACTATAGATACAACTATGAATCAAGGAAGTAACTGTATCAGCTGAGTCTGTACAGTAATCATTATATTACTTCTTTCCTTTGAAATGTATTACCTTCCTTACTCAATGCAAAAAAAACCCAACCAAACAAACAAAAGATATTGAATGGATTCCAAGTCTCCATGCCTTCAGTCTGTTTGTGAGTTTGTGATCTTTACTAAGCTTTGCTCATGGAACAAAATTATAGCACCAGAATTCCTTAGCTGAACATCAGGAGGGACTTTCTGAAAGTCTGAAGTGGTTATATTAACTGTTGTCTTTTTCACAGTAGTCTCGCTGACAAACAGAAGATTCTAATGCGGAGGTTGTCAGATGCTTTTGATTGAATATACTATTTGGGAGCCAAAACATTTCACAAACACATATTGCTTTTTTTTTTTTTTTTAATCCTTTTCCCATTCTTTCTTACTCCTCTTTCCTTGCAAAATAGATTTTTCAGGACAGTCCCTTTCAAAATATATTTATAAACATGGAAATTTTTTTGTGAAATGGAATTGTTTTCTTCTAGCCATTGCATCTAGTAGATTAGAGAAGTACTGTTTTATTTTTTTTTCTTTTCCCTTTTTTTTTTTTTTACCTAAACCACGTTTTTCTCTAATACAGTTGGAGACATTTTTTTGGCTTTTCCCATTTACGAAGAGGTTATTCCAAGGCTGTGAATGAGCAAAGCAGAGCACACTGTCACCACACCCATGCTGTCTTCCCCAGTAGTAATCCCTACACATCGGAGACAAGAACTTTCTCCATTTTTAGTTTTACTTTTAAGTTATCCAATATTTTTTATCATACCTATACATATATCTCTATGGAATTTTAAATTCTATTCTGATTATGAAAGGAAAGCCTTTTTTTCTGTGAACACTGTCTTTACCTGTCATATGATAGATCATAATACAGAGTAAAAATGAAAATTTGCCCTTTAAAAGATGAGTTTTGTTAACTTTGTAGACATGACAAGAAATCTGTCTTTTCTTCTGTGACTTTAGAAAAGAGGTGGGCTGAGGAATGAACCAGCAATGTTAATACTCAAACATGAATGGGTGGAGAAGCAGCCTATTAAGAACTCTTAAGTCCAGCTCCTGAAAAGCTTGACAGCCCATGCTATAAAGCTTGTCTTACCAGTTTACACTAACCTTAACTTACTCATTCACTATATAACACACAAAAAAGTTAAAACTGTCTGCAGTCATCAAATAGGAAAACATAATATATGCTAATCTTATTTAAGTTTTCCCTCAGTATCAGAATAGCAGGTTACCTTAAGATTTATTCTGTACATTTTTATTGCACTATTTTCAGCAGTCTCTTGGTTTGTTCACTCTTGACAAGTAAATTGAAAATTTTTAGTATTTAAAATATCATGGAAGCGTGTATTTTTCAAATTAGATGTGTGGAATAAATTTACTTAGTTTAGACAGCTAGGAATAGATTCACATATTTTACTCTGCAATGTGTGATCAATTACAAGAAAGATACAGAAGTCCTGATTTTATTCTCACTTTTATAGAAATGATCCAAATTATTTTGTTAGAGTCATATCTGATTTGAACTCATACAGTGAGAAAAAAATATATTCCAGGCTTTTTTCTTTTCTTTTTTTAAACCTTTTAAATCATGGTTGTCTGAGATATTTACGCTGTCCTTTTGATATAAGAAACAACTCCTTAAAGAAAGGGAGATTCAGGTATAGTGCTTTTCAGAGAGCCACTGGCGAAAGATGGGCAAAAATAGGACTGTTACTAGTACAGAGATTCCTTGTAATTTTATCAAAAAATAGAAATAAAAGATGGGGGGAAATGCAGGAAAAAAAATCAAACCTCAAGTTCTAATTTCAATATTATAATGAAACACAATTGCATTTCCACTATTAAAAAAAAGATGTTTAGTACTTAGCTATATTACTTCTATAAAGTTGATCTATGGTCCATTGGTTATCATGTTTTCCTTACTACTTTGTGCTGTCTCCTTCTGCTCAAGCTTATTTTTGGTACCACTTGCTTACTTTCTAAATTCTCCAGCGCATCTCAGTGGATTCTTTTTTAAAATACTGGTGCTAAACTAATAAAAAGTACTATAAATAATAGTATAAATATGAGGCTTATAAATTACTGCTGCAGATGTTCAAACTATTTATAGTAGAAAAAATATGCAAATGATCAAGGAAAACTTGATTGGATAGATCAGTATCACCACTGAGGATACTGATTTTGTAAGGAAATCAACTGAACATGCACTGAATTATACTTTTATCCAAAGATCTTTGCATAACTACAACAAGATTGATATAGATCCACTTCACAAGTGGTCTGAGAATACGTTTTCTCTTCTTACCTGATGCCAAAGGTTAAGGAGGTGATTTGTCTGACTGAACTGCACCTTTGGAGGGCACTGGTTTCAGAACACGGGATACATACTTATGGTCAGTATTAGAGAATTCACAGACCCCCAAAATAATTAATACTGATTACGTGCATTTATTTTTGCTCTTTGTCAGCTTTTAAACCCTCCCAAACTTCTGAGAGTGTTCTGCCATTTGTGTGGCAGTTTTGAAGACTTCCTGCTTCACTCCTTTGAGCTTTCTGTGATGATACTGAAGGACTTGCTCAGCACAAAAGCAATCATTTAGGGAAAGGACTGGGATATCAATCATTTGTCAGCCCTGCAGAAACCCATCCATGTATGGAAGAAACAGCCTTGACTAACAGACAATCCCATCTCCCACTATTTCTCTAGGCTATTTTCTGTATTTGCTTTTTGTATTTTCTTCACTGTTAAAATTTCTCCCCAGCAGCAAGCAGCCAATACCACAGTTACCTTCTACTTCAGTGCTGCCAGGAATGCAGTATTTTATAAACACTATCTCATTGCAAAAAGAGGAAATATAGCTCTTTCTCAATCAAAAAATATCCAAAATCACACTTTACTCATTCAAAAGATAGAATTATTGTTAAGAAAATGTAGCTAAGAGCTCAACAGTTGATGAAAAAGTAAATTTGTCACCTCTAAAAAGAAAAGGGTGAGTAGAGTCAGTCAGTCCATCACAGCTTCAAAGAACTGGTTAGTAAAATTACAGAATTGAAGTGCTGGATCTTTTCTTAAGTCAATGCCACATATTAGCAATTAATTTATAACAGAAGGCATAGTTAGAGTCAGATTTCAACCCAACCATGAAACTACACAGCAACTGAAACATAGGAAAAAAATATTTGAAAATCATTTACATAAATACAATAGCTAAAGGAAGAGGGTAAAGTATGAAATTAAAAAAGAAAAAGCCTAATTGTTGATGGAAATATTTTACTGTCCCTTGGATTATATAAACCCTAGTTGTTTCGGTGGCAGTATTTATTTCCTAATGATGCACACCTGTAATATATTGCTAGATCCAGATCAATGAGCTGGTATACCAGATTCATTTCATGTGTGTGTCAGTTTACATTAAAGATAAATTGCTAAGCAAAGTTGAGTCAGGCTCAATGCCAAAGGCAGAAGGTTGTAAATGTAATACAAGCTTTATAAAGGTTGGCAAAGGTAGCTTTCATAACTTTACTTGCCTTGTCAGAATCAAGATAAGAGAAAAATCTGTATGTATGATTTGGACTTCATTAGGAAGGGTCCTTCCTTGGACCTTGTAGAAATTTGGAAGGACTCATCAGTAAATCCAGGCTGTGCAAATAACTGTCATCCTCAAAACAATTTCTCTTTTCTATCTTGCCATTCAACAACAACAGTGAATGAAAATATTAACATATGGCTTTAAAAAAGCAAATGAAACCCACTGGAATCAATATTTTTTTTCCCCACATAATTTAAAGACCATATTCTCCTTAGCTGGTACAGCTTCAATCACAGTATTAATAAAAACACTGAGAGAATTGCCAGAGAACTTTATGTAAAGATCTTTCAACTTTTTTCAGTCCCCCAAATAAACCAAGTTTATTAATGGCCGAGGCAAATGGTGGGACCTGTTTCTTTCTTGAAGACAGCTTTGTCTGAAGATCAATACTGACGTTAGTTATGTAGACTTATCTGGAAATTGAAATTATACCTAAGAGTTTTTATTTTTATTAGGGGCTCAAAAGGATATTTTCTAGAAAAGAACTCGCTGTTTAAGTGAATGCTTAACAGAGTATTTTAACACAGAAACTTACTGGGTGTTTGGAGACAGGGAGCATATCTAGCATTCATGAAAGCTTCAGAAAAAAAGTTTTTTCATGTTCAAGCTAGAATTTCTGCATAGGTCTATAGGTGGGTAGAGTTGGAACATACCCAAACAGCAAACAACCCTGTGGTAAATCAGAGGATCGGTCCATGTTTGAGTGCTGGACTGTCTGACTCAGTTATATGACTAGAACTTTGATTTCCTGCTTTATGTGTTAACATCTTAACTATGGGCTATTTTGAGGTAGCTTTTCAGGACCTCCAGAATGGCTTTACTATAAAAAAGACTATCAACATGTATCAGCTACTGACCTAGGGATACCAGCAATATGCTCACAGAAGTCTGCAATATTGCCAAGCAAGTCTGCCTCCTCTCATGTAATAAAACAGCTCTTTAGTGCCCCAAATATCTAACTTCAAATCAGCATTGTGTAATCCATGAAACTACCTCAGACTTTAATGGGGACTTTGTCATCACATGTTCAACAGTCCATTGAGTGAGTCTGGGAAATAGTATACTCAGCTATACCCTGTGGTATACTCAGTAATGGTGAGTGATTCCTTTTACCGGTTGTGTTGTCTCTTGGATGCTAATCAGTTTCAGTGTTTCTCTGAAATCCTAGGAATGACTCTGTGGAGAGTGGGTATTTTTTTCATGAAAAATATTATCTCATGCACATTTTACCATCCGTGTAGCAGAATAGGTGCAATTGGAAGTTGTAGGAATCAAAAATCTCTACTATTTATCATTAAGACACCAGGAACAGCTTTCATATGTTGCCATGGATAAGAAATAAGCCACATAATGAAATGAGACTTAAGGTAACAAATAGTTAATGTATGTTAGTGAAGAATAAAATCTATTGTGGCGTATCCAATCCAACCTCTGAAAAGGGTGTTTTGTGGCTGTATTTCCCTTCTGTTGATGTTGAATTTGGGACCTTTAACATAGTTCTAAGCAGTAGACACATTACAATTAAATAAAAACTAGAAATTGATTGATATTTCAGTATATTATCTGATTGCAGGGCTGATTCTCAAAAGCCAGTAATTGGAAATCAAAATACTGAAAGGGTCAGAAAAATACCTATCAAGTATAATTCACTTTCACATTGGCTGCTGGGTGAGGAAGAGAGCAATAGAAAACACTGGAAAAAATTCCAGAGGATTTTAAGATATTATTGAAGCAATAGCATGAACAAACATAATTTGATTAGAGTCATTCAGCACAGGTTTAAGAGGGGAAACTCGTGCTCAAGCAAATTAAAAGGTCTTCAAAGATGTTATTGTCATGAAGTTCTAAGCGACTTCGGGTGATGGTAACGGGATATGGACCTGTTCACCTCTGGGTCATTATTTCAAATTTAGCCAAGGTCAATGGCAACCAAAAGTTGTCAGTATCTTATGGTTTAGTGACCTGTGTGAAATAAGCTGAAGGTCTCCTTTGTATGCTTATTGGACACTAGCCCACATCAAAAAGGCACCCTCACAATTGATGCTGTTGTTGTCAATGAAGGGGCTGCATTGGCACGCAGGCTACACTCCCCTCTGAATTATGGAGGTGATCTTTCTATGTCAAGACTGAAATATGCTGGGAAGCTGAAGTGGAGATATTTCTAGCAACAGCACCTTTGCTGTACCTGTACAGATATGTGAACAACATAGGTCCAGCACTATATAAAAATAAGAAATTTAAAAAAGAAAAAAAAAAGAAAAAAAAGAAAACAGGAAAAAGAAAAAAAGAAGAAAGAAAAAAGACAGTGCTAAAAGCTTGTGCTTTGTTTGTTTTAGTCTATGTGAATAATTTCCAAAAATGATTTCACAGAGGACATAGTGAATATTACAGGTTTAACAAAACTACTCTAGAATATAAAGCTCATCAAAATCTGGAGATGAATATGTGTCTTGGGGGAATTTATAATCAAGGCATAAAAGATATAGATTATTTTTTTCTATATATGTACACAGTTGAAGTGTCAATGAAATATAATCTGTGCATATGTGGTAGTCGTAAAACTTTTTAAATGTATTGGAAAATATAAGCTCTACAGGTATTTATTAGTAATAAGTTAGTAATGAGTGGTTTTGTTTAATTCAAGTTATGAAGACACTGATCAAGGACAACAATCTGAGATGTCAGAGACTGGAAAATAACCCAAACCAATCCTGAGAACATTTTTACCTAAGATCTATTGCCTAATATGACTGCTCTGGGTACTGCTTACTTTTGTTTATTTGTTTGTTTAATTACTCATTCTCCAACTCAGCTCATGATTCTGTCTGCACAAGTTTGTCAGATTATTCTGAAGTCCAGAGTAAAAGTTGTCCCTGAAAAGCAAAGTGGCCATTTCACTCCTCCTCCCTCCAGACTCTCCGTGCCACACTTCCTGGGCTCTAACCACAAATTCTGCTATGACTAAGGAGGAAGCCTCCTCCTTATTTCCACGCCCAGGGACTATGCCAAAAAAGAAATGTTTTGAGTCCAGAATGACTGTAGTTGCCTTCTGAGGCAGACATCAACTCACGCATATCACTTGCCTGATACTGAACATTGTCTGTCAATATGTTGTACTGCAATGGTAAGCACTAAATTCAATGATCCATATATGATAATTGCAGAAGTAGAAACATATTGTACACGCAGCAGCAGATTTCAGAAAGAGAGATAGCTAAGACAACCTGTTTAGGTTAGAAATTACCTAATGCTGACAGTATGTCAAATGAGATGGATAAAAAAACAGTTAATATAAGCTTAGCAGAAAGCACTGAAAAACAAACCCATAGAAAAAAAGTCTTGCTCTAGCTCTTCTTTTCAGTGTATGAATATTTTAGCTGGCAGGCTGCAGGTTTAAAAAACAGGCTAAAGGTTCTTGTTTAAATTAGTTTTTAGATAAAGATATAAAACATTCCCAATCTTAAATGCAACTTTCAAACACGAACAATTTTCTCAAAAAAGAAAAAAATATTTTCCCTCTCAAATTAAAAACTGTCATTAGAAAAATGAGAACAAAGGACAATTCCAGTTTCAAATATCTCCTAGTATGTATGATGTACAGCAAGAAATTGGGCTGCACCAGTACAATGCAGAGATCCAGTACGGGATTTCATTGCTAATTTTCACCTAAATATACGACAGTTTTTGCAAAAAGTGTGAAAAAGAAGTTAACTAGTTTCTCTTAGTTCTGGGCTGTTTATGCTTACTACTGTGCTGTGATCACTTTCTAATATGAAGGTTTTTAGCCCTTAAAGTCTTAATTGAGAAATCCCTTTATTATTAGGAGCCCCATTCAACTGACCTTTTTATTTGTATCCAGTTCCACTGATACAATCGTACACTAAATTGTCACAGGGTTGGGTTTAGAAGCATCTGAATACATGAAATCCCATATGCCAGAGAAGATGCAAAATACCAACAGTGAAAAAAGGGAAACTTTGGGCTGAGGGTTGTATTTAATTATATACGGGTGATAGACTACAACAGGATAAAACACTTGTATTGTTTAGGGGTTAAAAGCAGAGGAAACATAGTTTAACCAGGAAATGAAAAGTAAACAATGGATAGAAACAGAAATATTTCACTATAATGATAGTAACCACACAGAATAATTTGCCACCAGGATCAAAACAGCAAATGGTATCAATCAGATAACAGAACAAGCCATTTTCTGAAGAAGAAAGAAAATGGAGGTAAAAGTGACTTTTAACCCTGTTTTTCAGCTCAGCTCTTCCACTTTAAGAACTCCTTGTTTTCTATATAGTGCTACTCTACGGATCACTGATCATATCTTGCCAAAATACGCATCATGGAAATAGTAAAGCAGAATTACTTTTTTTATAAAGTACTTTGTAAGTGTATCATATATAATAGAATTATAGAGTGTTAGTATAAATAATAAGAGCAGTGGGGGGGGTTAAAGATTTCCCCCCCCCATTCTGTTTCAGGACAAAAGGCCAACAATTTGATTTATTCTTAAAATAAAAGAATCCAAAATATCCACTCTAATGATTTTCTTTTTTTTTTTATAATTTACTCTTTTTTATTGTATTAATACATACAGGTGTAACAAATGGAAATATCAAAACTAATTTCTACCTTTTAAACCTCTCATTGCAACCCTTCAAAGCAAGTCTTTCTTCAGATTTTCATAATTTCAAGAATCTTAAACAATTACTTTAATCAAAATTCCAATTCTTGATAAAGGAAGTTTTAAATTATTTTGCCCAAACTCAATAAGATGTTTTGACTAAATGTTCTTTCTTCGCTTTCAGAAGGAGAACAAACTCCAGGAATCACGCTATCTGCCTCTTTCGTTGCTTTGGGTCAGCTCAGGTTTACAATTGGATAGTTTACATTCCTCGGTTCATATACATAGCTACATCCATGCCAACCATTCTTCACTCTAGATGCATAAAAGCGGAAATATCCAAGTGCTCCCAGAAGTGCCTTGTAATAATACATATTTCTGCATAATAATATATGTTACTAGCACATGCACTAGCAGCATATGCTATTCTAGAGCATAATATAACAATATTTATTAATCCATAAATTCAATTTTTTAATTTTGAAAAGTTAGGGGTGAAGGGGGAGGCATCAAACTTCTATATCCCTTTGTCATGGTGACTAAGCCATGTTTTAGTGTGGTTTGTCATTCATAAATTATTCTCTTTTCTTTCTATCTGTCCATCCACCTGAAACAACGGATACCTACCTGTACCAAATGTTGTGGTTTAACCTCAGTTGGCAACTGAGCACCACACAGCCGCTCGCTCACTCTCCCCCCCCGGTGGGATCGGGGAGAGAATTGGAAAAGTAAAAGTGAGAAAACTCATGGGTTGAGATAAAAACAGTTTAATAATTGAAATAGAATAAAGTAATAATAATAACAACAACAACAATAATAATAATATACAAAGCAAGTGATGCACAATGCAATTGCTCACCCCCCGCCGACTGATGCCCAGCCAGTCCCCGAGCAGCGGCCCCCCCGGCCAGCTTCCCCCAGTTTATGTACTGAGCATGACGTCACACGCTTGTGCACCTCCAGCCTTCTCAGTCGGTAGAGCGTGGGAAGCTGAAAAGTCCTTGACTAGTGTAAGCACTGCTTAGCAACAATTAAAACGTCAGTGTGTTATCAACATTATTCTCATCCTAAATCCAAAACACAGCCCTGTACCAGCTACTAGGAAGGAAATTAACTCTATCCCTGCCGAAACCAGGACACCAACACAGATAGATAGATAGATACGTAGATAGATACATGGATAGATATGATGAATAAAATCAGCTTTTAACTATTTCAGCAGATCACAGTACATAAATTCTACAGAAGCAGTTATCCACAGGATTACTCTCATCAACAAATCATTAAGCAATGATCTCTGGAGAGCTGGTTGGCTATAGTTGCCACTTTGTGTTGCTCTAAGGTGTTCCTAATTAAGAAGAGATACATATACTTGAAATAATTTCTTAATTATACTTTCTCTGTATAAAGTCTCACTGGTCCCACAGACAACTGTTGGATAAGAGCTGGATGTGAGGCATTTCTTTGTTGGTAAAATATAATCCACATGATGTTAAAAAATCTACCACTTGTAATTTCTTTCTTTCTGCCACACCAACATTTTCGTATTTCTGGTATGGAACTCTGCTAATCAAAAGGATTTTTGCAACTTTTGCACATCTTGCCATAATATCTTGTGCTTCATTCACTTTGCAATCCAATTATACCTGTTTTATGTGCCATCCTTTTTCATGATTTGTCAGTGAAAGAAGCAATTATAAACATTTATGACACATTAAGTCAATGCAGAAACTCAGCCTCCTGGTTCTCAAATGCATTAGAAAAATCATTATTTTATGGCATTTAATCTACTTCCTGGAAACTTCCAGGCAATGAGATACAGTGGGGTATCATGGCAGAATGCTGCAGAAAGTATAATAGGCAGCAATCTTGTTTGACAGAGAAACTGATTCTTTGACATAACAGGTCTTTTCCATCTCTAATCTCCATGAATCTATGATACTCAAACATACTGCAGCCAAACCATTTCAGCATGGTATTAATTGCTCTTTTGCACTCTCTCTGTGTTTACATGTATGTGTGTACATGTGCTGTTTTGTATAAAAACAAAGCATCCCTTGTTCCAATGGTTTTACCCAAAACTATAATGTTTAATATTCTGCTTTTCGGTTCTCCCATAAATTATTGTGTTCAGTATTCTGCATCATAATCATCTTAATACTTCAATTTTTGACATTTCATTCCCTTTTATCTTACCCCTGAATCATACTTGCTTATGTATGTTACACATGTGCACCTACAATTGAGGAAAGATAAAATATGAAAGCCTCTAAAACTAATAACTGTTGTATTTTGAAATGTTACAGCAGCCTTGAAAAAGGTAATGATTCATTCAGTGCTGGCCATAACACATAAAGGTAAATGTTAAATATTCCTCTGTCATTAAAATTGACATGGTGGTAAATGAAAGAATTTCCTTTTTTTTTATTTATTTATATTTGGCTACACGGTTAATGGAATGTCTGCTTAAAAACAAAGAACCCTTCACTAGTGCTTACTTTTTTTCCTCATTTATCTTACATACTATCAACAAGAATCAGCTTTCCCTCTGCAAAAAAACCTAACTGCTTATCACCCAGATGATATGCAAGAAAAAGCTCCGCATTTGTGGGCAAACTCTTATCTGTGGCATGCAGAAACACATGAAATATCAAAATAGAAATGCATCAACATTAATGTCAGTGAGGAGAAGGGAAGCAGGACCTGCCACTTTGATTAAAAGATCACCTGACAGAACTCCTTCCTGTGCACGGAGAACAAATATATAACTCTGGCAACCAGGCAGAGTTGCTGTTTTCTCAAGTCACAATTATTAATTGCTTTGTAATCTTTGTTGCACCTCACTCTAGTTACCCTATAGCACATAAGACTGAGGGCCAGAATTCTTTGTTTATATTTGCTCCATATCAAGTATATTAGACCTGTTTCTTCTTTGATGGGAGATTAGCTTTCTACAACTGTTTATACCTCTCCTGTAATGAGCCTTTTCGTCAGTGTTTTATATGAGTAGTTTTAGGTAATGGACTTTCCAGAACTAGCAAGATTTTTTTTTTATGTCTTCTTGATTTGTGAAATAACCTGGTGTATGCAAATGGTAGATTTCTCCTGTCAGAGCGACTGCTAGTCAGGAACTGTACCTGTACTTAAAACCTATGTGATATCACTATATTTAAGCTGTTATTCAGCATCACAAATGGGTAAGTGCCAGTGAAATGGCACCATCAGAAACTCGTCGTCTAGTCCAGTGCCACAGGTACTTAGATGAAACAGTCCAAGTGTCTTTGTATCCAGCTGTTACACACCACTGAATATTCTATCCCTCCCATCATTTAGTTTAGTTCAAGAGAGTCCTTGTTTTCAATAAAAGAGTTTCCTGAAAACCTGACAAACTATTTTGTTCTCACTGCAATTTTTCCAATTTTATTTCCCACACCACCCCTGAAATTATGGCAGTAAAGAACAGAGATGATCAAAAGCCACTGGCAGCCAAGGGGTTCAAATGTGGAACCAGCACTGGTTACTGACTGCCCATGCTATCAGGATCTTGGCTTATTTAAGTATGTTCAGTTTCTGGAAAGGAGAGGAACAGACCATAATTGATTCAGTTGCCCCCATCAGCAGTCTTCAAGCCTAATCCTTATCTAATGCATAGCCTTTAGAAGGGATATAAAAACAGATTTTTACTCTCCCCATTCTAAATATAAGCAGATTGCAGTCAGACCCTATGACATTTGGGTACCCCACACTGAGTACCCTAACAGTGGTTTTGCTGCTCTGCACTTAATAAAGCTCTGCAGTAAGGCTCTAAAGAAATGTCCTTAAGAACATGCAGCCAATTATCATAAGTATAACTAAAAGCATTATATTGCTATTCTTAAAAGGTTCTGGGTAATCTAGTGTTGAAATTGTACTGCACAGAATATCTTTTTCAATATATAATTTCATGGAATGCTATGTTTCTTTCCTTTGACTTTCACTGCCCCATCAGATTACTTCCTCACCCATAATTTCTGAAATCTCTTTGGCAGCATATAACGGCTTGGGGAAAATGCGTGTTGCTTTTTGTGTCCTTCCAGGCTATTAATCATTAGTAACCTTGTATTCAGAGTTAGTTCATTAAATATGTATGCTTTCTGGTAATCTGATGCCTAATATATATTACAAACATTGTGCACTAACAGCAATTATATTCTCTCTAATGGGTTTTGTAATTGTAGTACCATGTTGGAGAAGCCTGTGAAGTCTGAAATTCTAAAAATATCAGTAAAACAGATTCTGCTAAATGATAGCTCAGTAACAAACACATGGAGAAAGGTATTAGTTTGGAATATGATAGGATAAACTATGTAGGGAACTGAATTATTAAGATTCATCTTTGTTTCAATCTGATGAAGAACAAAGAGATGAGGGAAAAAAGCATATCACAAACACACTGCAAAATATCAGGGCACTATAATGTCATTGTTTAGTTCACATGTCCTCACTGCTCTAAACCTAGCCTACTTCAAACTTGCTAAAGCTTTCTTTTTTTCCCCAGTGCAAATGATCCTTTTGAGAATCAAGGACCAGCAGAATATTCTTGGTGGAGATCTCAACAGATTTTCCACTTTCTGCAACTACACCACTAATATTTACCAAAAACTTTTGAATAACAGGAAAACAAATATCTCAAGTGCCTTTAATCTATTCATCTTATGCTGGTAAGCCTGCAATAGTAAGGGCAAAACTATGTTACTAACTAAAAAAATATAAAACCAAAACCACTACAGACCTTTATTTATGGGACTTTTTTCCTCTGTACTTGAATGAACGTTCATAGAATATGATGAGCTGTCAACAAATATTTGACATTCTTTAGAACTGATTTAGAAAACTTATGTGGATTATAGTTGGCAGTAGCAAGTTGTGCTGTTTAGGTGCATAATGAAGCTTTGCTCTGATTGTAACCTCATTGAAGAATATTTATTTAAAAAGGGGCGATGAGAGTATTCTTTTTTCTGTTACAAATGTTTTAAATATAGTTACTTATGACATTCAGAAATATCACTGGTCTAGAGCAAGGTCCATGAAATTTGAGGAGTGTTGACTCCAGAATTTCCAACTCATTACAGGTGGTGAGAGATCACTCTGACTGAGATGCCAAAAGATATTCTGGCATCTAATATCTTACATTTCTGTAGTACAAGAAAATATTTAAGGTTCTTGCTAGGCTATGTTAATAAAAAGCTGTCTTACACACACGCAGAGGAACAAGGGCAGGTGGGGAGCCAAAACAGTACCCTGCCCTGACTAATCCCATGCCCACCATAGGAGAGCCATCAGCCCATTAAAGGCTCCTCCATGCACACAGGAGAGCCACCAGCCTATCAAAGGCTCCTCCACACACACGAAGGAGTAGAGAGGCACGACAGCAGATGGGGGAACCCAATAATCCAGCCAGGGACACAAGCCCCCGACCTGTTCCCTCCTGGGGCTGTCTCAAGGGACACTCCAGCCCCATGGGCTGGAGCACCATGAGTCACCTGCAGCAGCTCTCTGGAATATCTTTTGGATGGAAGGGTGTTACTGCCTACCTAGGTATGAGACACATTATGTGATGCATGGGAAAAATATTTTGGGATTGTGCAACATTTATTTAGGGATGTTTAACAGATGAACCAAACATGGGGAAAGGGAAGTATCAAGGCAGTTTAGGAGAAACAGGTATGGTAAAATAGAGAGATAAGGAGATAAAAGGGGCAGGGTACATGAAGACAGGCGTCTGGTAAGTACACTTGTCTGGTCATGTCCTGTACCCAATCAGCGCAGTTTGTCCTGCTTTCTTACTGAACACCACTCATAAATATTTTCCTGGGTGAGGGGACTTTATTCTGTGTGTGTGTGGTGATCTGTACCAGCAACTGGAGTGGGGTGCAGCCTTGGCACCTCGTATGTCCAGATGCCAGCAACTGGGGAGACAGAGTGTCTACCTGCTACTGGAAGGATCTGCACTTTATATACATTTATATTTCTATTAACAGACCTTCACACTGATCAGCCAGAGAGAGTAACAGGTTAAGGCCATTTGTGTTGCGTGTTTCTGCATGTGTTGATCTGCATGGCTGGCTGTATATATAGTATATATGCACCACATAAGTGTGTTTGTGGTGTGCCTATCAGGAGTACTTTCTCAGCCTCACTGCTGGTTGGACCCAGGGACATGGAGCTACTGCAGCTTTGCCTCTCAGGTTGTTGGATTCAGCAAATCCCTAACAGATCTGAGCCATCAAACTGTTTCAGATTTTAGTTTAGTTTTTTTAGAAGAATATGTAATTTATAGGAAAAGCTTGCTCCCTTCAGCTTGCAAATGGTCATCAGCTCCTCATCCCAACAAATTGCTGTTAAATTATTTCATTGAACAAACTATGAATCTTGATGAATGTATTTGATGTTATTTGGAAATTTCAAGTTAATTGTTTTACAAAATATGTAAATGTTTATATCAGCATTTACTAAGAGCTGTTCTTGTCTGTCAAGAAAAACTCAGTGGAGTTAGAGAAAGCACAGAGAAAGGCAACTTAAACAAATAAGGGAACAGAACAGCTACTTTTTTAAGGGTAATTTGAAAAGGCTAGGTCTCTAATTTGAAAAGGAGAAGGCTAAGAAAGTACCCTAGTAAGATTTAGAAAAAAAAAAGAAGGTATCATGTAAGATGAATACAGAACTGTTATATGCCAAATCCCACAGTACTGGACATAAGGGGCTCTCACTGAAGCTAGTACAAGATAAATAGATTTTAAAAAAAAGCACTTAAAACATTAGGCAATACAATTCTGAAATTTATTGCTATAGTAGTTTGTGGGTAAAGACTATATCAGCAGGCTCTAAAGTGGATTAGAAGATTCATAGATAGCCAGTCTATAGACAGGTATTAAAGTGAATGCATAGGAATGTACCCTATAACATCCCTAGTTTAATGACTATGGATAATAGAGTTTACAAAGGAAATGGACTGCAGTAGCTAGGCTTGTATGCTGTTTTCAAATGGCATATCCCACTGACATTACTGGAAGCAGGACTAAGTGGATGGTTGCTCCGACTCCAAGAACATTTCTTACATTCTTATTTTTATGTACTTCCATCAGGTTCAAGAGTCCATTTTCTTAAGTGTTACACAGATGTATTCCATAAATTTGTGATTGAAGGTCCTCATTCTACAGTTTTTCACATGAAGGTGTACTTTTGCATGCACAGTTTATGTAATTTTCACTGTCACACCAGTGTAGTAAAAACAATAACAGGCTTATGGCCTGAGACTGTTAAAAGTTGCAGAAAGATAAAATGATAATTAAAGAAATAAGTTCCAGAAAGGAATTATAGTGACATCTAATCAACTTAGCATTAGCAGCATGAATAAAATATCAGAACAGGAAATATTGCTTAGAACCACAATCTTAAAATATAACATTAAAAGCATTTCAAGCATTTGCTAGGAAGTAACCAGGTACAGTCAATAGACATTGTATTTTTAGAAGATTTTTTAAAGCCAGTTAGAAGAATCTTCTGGTTCGGTCTCACTATTTAAAGAAAGCTCTGCTGTTAAGTCAAATTGTTTGAGAGAATGCTGTTTCCTCAGAGGACGTAATAAGACAATTTACAGTTCACCGTTTCTATTGCAGAACATATCCTCTTCAGAAAAGTAAGAAATTATAGTAAACATAATATTGTTAATGGATAAATTAGAAAGATTGTTATTCCTTGACCTTGGACAAAATCATGACTTTGAGAAAGACCTCCATCAATTTATAAAACTTACTAATTGGCAAAGATGTTATTAAGAACTTATAAGGAAAAAAACATCTTTTCTTTCATAGTTTTGCTTTGCTCATCCCAGAATGTATTGCCTTTTTAGCTGAAAAGAAGATTGAGTAAAATGTTTGGTTAGCTAGTAATGGGTAAGCTGTTTTCAGCCCAGGTATGAAGAAAAATAATAAATGTATCTGCTATCCACCCATAAAAATAACACTACAAAGACAAGTTGTGATATTATATACCTGATGATTCAGTGCCTGTGTCTGAAGATCAGTCCCCTCTTTTGTCTGAAGATCACCCTCGTGTTACCCATTGCTCTACAGAGCTCCCATTTAAAGCAAATGACAACCAATAAGATAATTTCAAAATAAATACATTATTAACATTGCTAAAGATTATAAATTTAGAAAACAGTTGTATGCTATGAGGCATTGGCATGCAAGACATATTTGTCTTAACTTTCAACATGGGCAACCCTTTAAGTAGCAGCAGTATAGTGTTTCTGATACTACTGCTGGAATATTTAAAGCAAAATCTTTGGAAGTGTCTCCTGATAGGGAATGCCTCTTCTTGCGTGTAAGGCAAGATTTGAAACTGTAAGGGACACTTTTAATCAGTGCTAACTGCCAATTGTTCCCAATATTCAGACTCTAAAATTAAGCATAGATCATTTAATACTCTAGAAATTCTCTTGTAACCTGAGAGGAGTTTGGAAAACTTGGGCATCAACTGCCTGCTGTGTGGGCAGAACCTAAATTAAATATTTAAATCTATTGTCTGGGTCTGCAGGTGTAAAAATGGTGTGTAAAATCAGTAACTGTCCCAAAAATCACTCTCAGAAACATAGATGCACAGTTTAAATAATCAGAACTAATAACTCTGTTATATCTGTAACTTCTGTGATTCCATGATTGCTGTAGAGATGTTTTGAATGCATCTATTTCTATGCAAATTCAGTGTGAATATGTCTGTTTATATGCAAATGAAACAGAATATGAAAATGGATTTTTTTAAAAGATGATTCGCTTTTTAAATATAACCACTAAAATACACTGTAATATCTTTGTTATTTTGATGTAATTGCTATAATTTCTTTGAAAATTTCCATCCAAATTCTATTGGGTGCTGGGTATATCTTAGATAATAAAATCTGTTAACATAAAATTAAGGATAGCATCAGAAGCTTGCAAGCAAAATTCTTTGCAAAAACATCAAAAGTTGTGAAAAATATAGGGATAGGAACTTCAAAGTTAAAGGCAAAATTAACATTTCAAAGCAAGAAAATGTATAGTTAAGATTTCCAAATTACCTTAACCCTCTTTCCTTAGACATCCCGCTCATATTCCTCTTTCTTCCTTTCTTCAAGACATTATTCTTGAGTCTAGTTTTCCTGAAAGAACCTTAAAAAGTGTAAACCTCATGCACTGAGTGTTCACTTTTATGGATTAATGCTAAGCATGCGTCCCACAAACTATAGTCACGGGATGGTTTTCTTGCCTAAAAACTGGGTCTGTATTGTGTGAATTGGGCCAGCGTTTTACATTTCCCATAATACATTATTCTTAAAGAGCACTGGAATCTCAGGTGCTCTTCAGGACTTGGTGGTGAAGTCCAATTTATCTTCAGGCTAACATTCCTTTAAGGGAAATGCACCAATGTGACTGTGTTAACCCCATGCCTAAGTATTTAGTCAGGCTGGAGAACAGTTCCTGTGTAGAGGAACTTTTTATCCTCCAAAACAAACCCTGCCAGAGCAGGATGATTCTGAAAAACAGAATGAGACTAAAAGGATGGAATTCTTTTCACTTCAGTCATCTAAAAGAAAGTCCTCTAAGCCTAGACACGTTCTATACCCAGTGAATCAACTCCAGAGATTAAATCATCCTATAGTTCTTAAAAGGGCTGTGGCTGATGGACTGAATCAGTGAATTTCTGCTCAAAGAGGCTCCAGCTCAGACCAGGGCCTTGTTCAGTCAAATTCTGAATATAGCCAAGGATGGAGTGATTGGTAACACTCACAGTGGAAAATGTTTTCGTAGTGCCTGACTGGAGTTTCCTTGCATCCATGCCTTTCCTCTAAGCAGAATGCACCTCCAAGAGAGCCTGGCTCCATCTACACCCTCCCATTAGGTAGTTGAAGACAGCAGAAAGGTGTCTGCTTCCCCTACCCTACTAGAGGTGAACAAACTCAGCTTCCTCAGTCTCTATTCATACACCAGGTACTCCAGACTCCACTAGTCACCTTGGTGGCCCTCCACTGGACTCCAGTAAGCCCATGTCTTTGTCGTACTGCAGAGCCCCAAATCAGGCACAGCACTCCAGGTGTAGTCTCACAAGTGCTGAACAGAGGGAATGAATCAGCTCCCCCTACCTAAGGGCAACACATGCTGAAACAGCCATGTGACTGGTCTTTGCTGCAAGGGCACACTGCTGCCTCATGTTCACCTTGTCCATCAGGACCACAAGGTCTTTTCTGCAGAATTGCTTTCTAGTCAGTCAGCTTGGGGTTTTCCATCCCAGGTGCAGGACTTTGTATTTTCCTTGGCTGAACTTCATGAGGTTCTCATCAGCCCATTTCTCCAGCCTGCTGCCCTCAGAATAGCAGTTCTACTCCTCCCCAGACCATCATCTATGTCCTTAACTAGGAACTTAAATATAATTGGCCTTGGTATGAACCCCTGAAGGATACTCCTAATATCCACTGGACAATTGGATCTTTTACTGATGACCACAACACTGAGCCTGTCACTCCAGATAGCTTTACAGTCCATTTATGCAGTTCATTTCTCACTACTGAAGTGTACTTTGAACTTAGGTCTCTCACTTCTTTGAAAATTGCTTTATGCACACGTATATTGCTGATACACAACAGAATCTTAGATTAAACACATCTTTGAATAGATTTAATAATATATATATATCTTTAAAACACTTATCATAACCTTCTCCTAGGGGCCTGACCTATCTCTGAAACACACTCATGGCCACTTTTGATGTCCAAACCATTCTCTGTGTGAACCAGTACCTTGTTTTTTGAGGTAGGATCTCTCATAAAACATATGTAAAGTCTTTAGCTTAATGGTGTATTAATTGTCTTTCATATCTTCAGGCAAAAAGAACATGCCTGCATGAAGATTTTGGTTTGTACTGACTTAACAGTACTAACAATAGTACCAATTGATCTCTTTCTTACAAACTGAACAATCTCCAGGTTAAAGCTGAAATAGAAACTTCATTGTTTTGATTATAAAATCATAATGCACTAAAATTCTGATGAAAATAGATTTACCTTTTGGATTAAAAAAAAAAGAAAAAAAAGAAAAGCAGTTTAGCACAGCTCCCTTTTAAACAGAAAATCATGAATCTTTGAGAATTTCAGCCTCAAATAGATTCCTTTTTAGATGAGAATTATGACTTCTCCAATAACTTAGTCGCAAACTACCTATCTAATAATTTATCTACAGGATCCAATGAACTCCCACACAGGATACCATTTCTTAGGCTAGAAAAATACACATTAAATTGGAAGTCATCCATACAGTCTATATTCAAAGTACAAGTGAAAACTTAAATACAGAGCTGCTATAACACACAAATTCAATAAATAAACTACTTATTATCATAAAGCAGACTGAGAAACACCGGAATTGCCTCTTTCTTCCAATATTCCATTTACTTTAATGCATTGTCTCTGTGTTATATTGATATAAAGATGTTTGAAAATGGTGCCTGTAATCTACATTTTTGATCTGTTTAAAGAGCTGCTGGCTTCAGCAAAACATTAATGCAAATCTAATGTACCTGCTGGTATGATTAGCTGAATCAAATGATGGCATTTAAGTAACACCTAAATAATCTTAATTAGGATCTTCAGCTCATCTTAGCACTTGGAACTCTACAGATGGATAGTCTTAATTATCAGCCTTTTGATTAGGATAACAGCTCTAATCAAGATGATGTGGTTCTGATAGACAGCGTATCAGTAAATTAATGACTGTTGTTAAGAGGAAAACATAAGTGAAAAACAAGAGCTGTCTGCTGTCTGGAACATGGTAAAAGAATAAAGTCTACAGTATGTGAAGAAATTAATGTTTTGTGGGAAGAACATAAGTATTCACATTTGGTATGTGTGGAATTGAGCCAATAACAACGCCTACTCCCAGTTTTCCCCATTCTAATCCCTCACACTAAATATGGCTATGAGTTCTCTCTTGCACAGTCACAAATCATAAGTAATGCAAATTAGTTTATAAACATTCCTTTTTGACACCTTGTGATTTTATGAAAGTCCAATGGACACAGGGCATTTGAACCAATGCCAATGAAAAGGTTCCATATGTAGGTAAAAGTAACAAATGGCTTGTTAGTGGGTGCTGTTCATTTGAAATGGAGGCCATAAATTTAAACGTATTGCTACATCACAAGAAACACAAAACCATATATGAAAATGCAACACTTTCTTGCAGCCAAGTTACATGGTGTAACTTCCGCTTCTGAGATGTTTCGTCATTCACTGCTGGAAAATTAATGGAAATGTCGGACTAATTAGGATACCATGGCAGAATATGGCAAAGTGTTTGTTATTCAATATCCAGATATTGAAATTATGAGTTAAGTGTTTCCAAAAAAACATTTAATTAATCCTAATGAAGGAAACCGTATATTTTATTTATATATCACTAACTGTTTTTAGAAGTTATTCTGTATTAAAAAATGAAGGGCATTGAAATGTCAGTTCTTTTTGCCTAGTCCAGATCATTATACTGAATCATTTCTCACTTCGCGATGAGGGTGAGACCTATGGGAAAACAATTGTTTTCAACTTTAAATTAGTATCTTGGGCTTACTTTCTGATGCACTCCAATTTCCTTACTGAAATAAACAAACTTCACCACTATAGTTTGGGGAAAGCAAAAAACAAAACAAAACAAGAAACACCCCAAACCACACAAAACCAACTGAACTCGAAGAGAAAGAGCATAGTGAAAGTGGAAGATAGTATCTGGAGGTGAAAGACAGGTATGTTTTGGGGGAAGAAATAGGCAGGACAAGAAAAGTAACTGACTCCTTAAATAACAAACACTGTAACAGTAGCTTATGTACACCGGCTTATCAGTGTGTTCTTTGAATATTCAAAGAATTTGGTGGGAGAGAAAGCTTAAGGGTTTGCACTTTTCCATTTTATTTCCAGGGAACACTGTCAAATCCATGCTACCTATATAAACACTTAGCATGGAAACCAAATGCTATACAGAGAATGACCTATCTGCTATAATCAAACTAACCCTGCATGCTATGACAGTTAACGAGCTTAACTGATTAGGACTGTCTATAAGATCAAATGACCTGAGAAATGCTGGGTTTGGACACATGAAGAGGGAAGTTTTCAGGGGCAAGTGGCAGTCATAAACGCTTTTGAGAGATAAAAAGAAAAGAATTTTAAAATACTGACACTAGCATCAGATGGCACTCTTCCTAAAATAATCCTTAGAGGAAATATTAATGAAGACTCAGCATTTTCTTGATCATATGACCTGACAACCAGTCAGGTCACACACTGGAAGACCTCCCCTTGAAAGTGGAGGAGAGTAATGAGACTAACCTAAGAATGCTCAGAGCACGTTAATAGTGACAGTTTCCCAGTGATGTAAGATTTCCACCTTAAATTAGCAAAAACTTGATTGTTTTATATAAGATACCAGGTCAAAGAGTCCCGTACAAACAGTATTCATCTTACAAACAGTATTTAGCTGAGATTAAAAAAACCCCAAAAGATATTATGGTGTGTGTAATTTCATGCAGCTTTCCTTCCTCCTTCAAAACCCCTCCCCATCTAATCCACAGACACTAAAGAGAAATGATCCAAAGGAAAATTTGGGGATTAAATTCTCCAATTATGCTGTCAGGTGGGACATGATCAAAGGTATATCTTGAAGTTCTAATACATGCAAACACAAGACAGTTTGTAACAGATTAAGAGGAACATGAATGTTAAAAGAATGCAAATAAAATGCAAATAAAGCTAGACTTTAAGCCTCAGTATACATATGACTTTAGTATAAGCAAAGTATGCTTACTGGTGCATTAATTTGTTCCTGCTGTCTGCCTGTCCTCCAATTTTAATTGTGCTACTTTGGCCCACTGCATATTTTCTCACACTTCTGATACAAATTTTTGACTTAAGCATTTAGAAAAAGACAGGAATAACAGAGGAGACAAAAAAAAAAAAACACAAAAAAACTGTTTCCTCATTTTCTTATGTGCATACTTTTAAATATATCAGTCTGCTATATATAATTAAGACAGGTTTAAAAGTATGTTACATTCTCTACATGTCCCAAAATCCCTTGTGAATTGTGTGTTTCACAAGGACAGGATCCAGAATCAGACAATGCATAAAAGGTAATACCTTGATAATCCTTCATCTAGCCTCTACCAGCCTAGTAAATTCTGTATTTAGAAAGGTAATATATGTGGACTAGAGTAAGCAGAAATATGTAGTTTATTAAATCAGCCATTAAATAGCATCTAAAATGTATTTATTTTATACATCATACCATCTAACTATTTTAATTAATTGATTTTTAATAAACATTTGCATAGTGCTTGCTGTAATGTCAGTTAAATGCCTATTTGTAAGTAAATAACCATTACCAATTTGCATTTATAAAGTAGGACCCTGATCCTGCAAGTGGAACCACACTGATGGATTCTGGTACCACACTGTCCCCAGTAGGACACTGTGGAAAACACAGGAGAGCTCACAAAAGTCCAAAGGAAATAAAAAAAGCTCTGGTACAGTTTTTGTTTGGGGGGGGTTGTTTTCCTTGAGACCTACCATACACACCATTGGCTGGCATGCTGCATCCAAACCCCTGGGAACGAAAGCTGAAAAACTGCAGGCTGGATCCATATGGAGTACAAGCTCTTTGCCTGCTGACACCACTGTCATTGCCCTGGTACACAGTGAGTGTGGCTCTGGTCCCAAGTGTCACTTTCTGAGTATTGCGTGTGTTTACACCCATATTCTAGCGGTTACATTCACAATTAGCCCTGCATGCCTTTGCTGACTCCTTAGAGGGCGGCTTCATGTTCATCTTTAGTGTTATTTCATTTACTTAAAGGAATTAAGCTTTTAGTGTGTTTCTAATGATATAGAAATCTTTACAATAATGCTATTTTGTACCACTAAAAGACGTGAATTGGAGGGGGGGGGGCGGGGGGGAGGGAAGAAAAAGAAAAAGAAAAAAGGGCAGCGACATAACAAGACCCTGAATGACATTTGATATTGAAATTGCTCATCATTTGCCATGGTGCTAATTGGTCTCTATCTAAGACTTTTCCATTTAAAATTATATGCTTCTCTGCTGTAGGTTATGGCTATCAATTAATCACAACAAAGACATTTCCAAATGAGAGCTGGATCAGTGTCAGCACTGAGTAAAGTCTTAAAACCCACACCCCCCAAAAAGCCTAAAATTATTCAACATTTTAAGAGATACATTTTCCATTTTTTTCATTTTTGTCAGTTAGTTACACTGCTGCTTACAAGTGTTGTTGCTGATACAAATTATCTGATTCAAGATGTTTATGTTAGAAAGTTAAACCTATGAAATGTTAATGCCACACAAAGCTAAAAGGGATGGGGGAATTAACCGTTCTTAAAAGTTGTGGAAATAATTTCTTGCTTGTCTTTACTCTAGAAGACTACAGTACTTTCATTTATTTTCAGTTCAGGTTTTTAACACAGAATTGGGTAATTAAGTACCAATTTAAGACATATTAAGTAGAGGAAATTAAACCGAGTTTAGCATGCAAAATGTGAAAATATTTTTTAAAGATATCTGGAATGTAGTAAAGATGCTTGACTTCTTAGAGTAGATATTTTATATGGACAATCTGTGCTGACACGATGCATAAACAGTAGGCAGATAATTTTATAATTATTTTAATAATTTTATTTGTTATTGGAGTATTTGATAATGTCTCTGTATAGAGAGTAAGTATATTGTGACTATACTATTTCAGAGGTTTACCTGTATACTTGATGATCCAGTAGCTTCTGCTAGATACTCCAAACATGCTGCATTTGAAATATATTTTACTGAATTTTTAAAACGTTTTGATTACAGGTCTGTAAGCATAAAAATGATATCTGAAGGCATATAAAAACCTCATGATGGCTAAATCTCATCAAACTCCTGTTGATCCGCTGCTTACCTGACTCCTATGTTTCTCCCCTTTTTTCTGGAAGGAAGGGACAAATGCCTGAAGTATGGCAATACGAAATATATTCAAGAGTTCAAATACACACCAGGCTTTTTTTTCAATGTAGTTCTGGTGCATCAGTGAGAAAGGGTTGGAGTGGTAGTCAGTGTGACACATCTGCAGCCACACATAGGCATCCAGCTTGACCCTCAAACATTCTTCTCTTTCCCCATCTTGTCTTTCACATCAAGCAAGAAAAAAAGTTGTCTCTTCTGTTACCTATTCAAATTCTTCACGCTCCCTATTGACTAAGATTGGCTAAGGTCAGACCTGAACCATACATGTAAAATTATGAACCATTGTCTAAACTGAAAAGATGTTCCATTGTTATAACTACATAATGTGCTATACAATAATATGTTATGTGAATAAAATAATAATAATAATAATAACAACGATGTTAAAATAATATCCATGGGTATTGCAATCAGTAAGAGCCTTGGGCATGTCAGTTGATGACCATTCTATCTTTAGACAACAATTACAATGTACAGCTGGCCAGAAGCAACAATTGCATTTCATGGGGGGAAAAAAAAAAGAAAAAAAATCTAGCATTTTATTTTCTTTGTATTGAAACCAAGTCCTTAATTTTATTTTCTATGCATATACATTATAAAGAGTTATATATGTGTATAAATATATATATAATATATATGCACATACACACAAACACATTCCACTTACCTATCTAACTATTTAGTAAGATCTTCTACTCCAGTTCCCAAATAGCCAAATAGTCACAAATGGTCAAATACATCCTTACCCTTTAATAATCATTAGTTTTCTTTTCTTATCTGGTATAATAGAAAACAAGATTCAAATGCCTGTTTTGCACATGATGGAAAAAGAATTTGAGTTTCATTCATCTAGGCTGTTCCAAACTCTCGTCAAAAGGGTGAAACAATGAAAAAGCATTCCCAAAGAAAGTTTCACTGAAACTCATGGTTTTTTTCCCATGAAACTGAAGCTGTTGGTTTCAAAGAATCAGCTTTTTCAATTAAAAATCAACCAACCAAACAAAAACCCTATGTTCTTAAAAATTCATAGTTGTTGCAATACAGAGATTTTTGTACCTTTAAGAACTGAGCATCCATTAGTAGTGTCTAATAATGAGTCAAACTGCTCATCTGAAACTAATTATAAATCAACCATTTCAATGTAGTTAGAATAATGAGGATGGACATAACCATTATTGACTTTCATCAGATTCTTTCCATTTGTGAACTACTGACAACATTTTTATCCTCAAAGTTCCAAATTAATAAAATTGTTTGAAAAACCTTTCTAGAAAATAAGTTGATATCTGTAGAAAAATGTTATACTTTAAACCAGGATTTTTTCCTATATCTTTTTAATTGAAATTTAAAATAGTGACATTTGTATAGGGTTTTATTTAATTACTCACTTTAAGATCAATTATATTTAAGATTTCTCAGCTTCATCTTGACCCTTGAACTATTTTTTCAAATTTTTAGCTAAGACAGACTAAGTCAGGTGTTGCTTAATGCATACTTAAATCAGGAAAAAAAGGAAAAAAAAATAAACATCATTTACTTGTCAGAGCTTTTAGCTTCAAAGCTCTATACTTGTTTAAAGTACTCGAAGTGTTCTTATTAATTTCAGGAAAAACTGATTCTGAACACCAGATATTGGAAAATTAATCTTGGGCAAACAAGGTTTGACACTAATTGGTTACAATGCCTATGATAACAAACTGTTAACAGGGTAGACTTAGAGTGTCAATCGTCAACCAGTTGGTTGTATCAACAACTAAATGCTTATTTAAGCAAGTTGTAGAAGGTAATCTGAGGAGGGTTCAGGTTTATTTTGTTTGCTTGGCTTTTTCTGGGGGCGAAGAAGGGAAGGAAGGGAGGAGGAGGGCGGCGGCACATATAGCAGGATGGTACATATAGCAGGACATATTTGATGTAAAAAAGCCCATTTTAATAAAATTATAAACCCAAAGATTTAATTCTGACATTGACTGAAAGTGTGAAAATACCATCAGATATGAAGGTACACGCTCAATGTTAAAGAAAGTAATTAGATAAGTCATCCAGTGAGTGGGAAAAATGGTGATTCCTTCCCTGTCTGTAGAGGTTCAAAGTCACAAGACCCATGACAGTGAACCAATCACCAGAAATTATGACTAGTTCTGGAGAATACTGTTGCAATGAGGCAACATATCTGTTCAATACAGCATCTACCTAGGGGGATGAAGAGTTGGGTTTTAACTTTGTTTTGCCAAAGAGAGCCTAAACTGTGGGTCTGCCACTTTCTGATCACAAAGATAGTGTATAAAGACAAACCACAGTCTCATCCTTTCCAACAATTCCTAAGAACAGTGGCCAACACTGCATTTTGTTAGGAGAATGGTCTTGCTGGTGTATTCTGACATGCTGGCCATGCGCCTGCTGAGTTAATGCTCTTCAGAGGTTTATAAAGGTGCCTGCTGCCCCATGGCCATCTGGTTTAGATGAGAACTGCAATGAAGTCCTCTTCCACTATTTCTTTCCTCGTTTCTCTCTCTCCTGTTCTCTCTCTTTCCCCCTAAGGCCAAGTCAGGTTCTGAGGGAAATCAAATTAATTGACAGCTGAGTCCTCTGCTTTAATTATGCAAAATAGGAGATACCCATCACACAAGAATAGAAGAATGTGGTTCAGATAGAAAGATTTTGACAACTAATTTCATGAGGAAAAGCTCAACAGTATCTTCATAGCATTATGAAGAGTCTAACTTTGAGACTAACTCATGGGTTTGAACTTCCACCCTCGGTAGAAATGCCTCCTGTACACGCAGAACCAAAAGTGGTGTGGGTAAATCACAGTACTTAAAATCGTAGGGTTTAGACTCAGTTTTACTGGCTTGGGTGGGAATTGACACCAGATCAGAGCACACAAATTAGACATTGTGAATAAATCATTTATGGATCTGTAGTCTGCAGGAACACCTGTGTAACTTCTGAATATTGATGGAATCATACTGGGAGTACAGTATGAGTGAGGCATTTCCCTCTTTGCTTTTGTTATATTTTAGCTACTGCTGAAAAACCCTGGTGAAATAAATATTTTTTAGTAAATGAATAACGTTTCAGACTCTGGTTTTAAATGCCTCAAAGCTGATTTTACCGTACCCAGATTATAAACCTAGCTGACATCTGTACAAGCTACTTCAACTGTTGAATTATTTATTCTTTGTGATTAATTACCTATATACTAGGGACAAAATATTGGAGAAAATAGTATGAACACACTTAAAACTAAGCCATTAATATCAAGTCAATATTTATGTACTATTTAAAAATATGAACTGCCAATAGTAAATCCTAGCCAAAATAAAACAAAACAAAACACCTCACATTGGGAAAGAGAGGCAGGGATTGTGCATTTGTGTGATTTTTAACTTTCATTTTTCATTCTAATTTGTTTATGTGAGCATATTTGTATTCATGAAGCTGAGAAAATAGAGGTATAAACCAAAGCTAAAAATAGTGTTTGGAGTTGTTTTTTGTTTGTTTGTTGTTTGGTTTTGCTATAAGGTCTGAGTAGGGCAGTCTTGAATAGACAGAGACCACCACATTCATTTTCTGTTGAAATAAGGAAAAAGTTACTTATGCACTTTCTTGTATGTTTTTTGTTTTCTGTTACAAACAGTTTGAAAGCCAGACATATCACTTAAAGATGGTCTAGAATGCCTGTATTTTGGTATGGAAATTTAAAGTGCATAGATTATATCTTCTAGAATCCATTGCTTTGTGATTTATGTTTAGGGAAATAATACTAATAGAAGAGGATAAATAAACAAAAGATGTGAATCAACCTTCAGATAAAAGATTTTTTAAAAATCCTCCATCTTCAAGATAAGGTAACAGGCAAATCTTATAGTATACAGAAAATTATGAATTTTCTTTTGATCTCAGGAAATTCCTTTTCTGGTAGTTAAAATGGCACAATGATAATGAGTTCCCTTTGAACATCAGTGCTCTAACAAAATCTGTTGT
This sequence comes from Pygoscelis adeliae, assembly GCF_000699105.1. Taxonomy (NCBI): domain Eukaryota; kingdom Metazoa; phylum Chordata; class Aves; order Sphenisciformes; family Spheniscidae; genus Pygoscelis; species Pygoscelis adeliae. Next base: position 4,636,818 of record NW_008825618.1, read on the forward strand.
TTTCAGTAGAAATTATTAGTTTAGTGGAATGTTTTAAGATAGCAGTGAGATTTATTAATATCTTCTGTGTAATCATGTTCAAGCTTGTAGACAGTTAATTGCATTGAAAGTATATGAATACAAATATAAAAAATCATTTTATCAGATACGGGGAAATAAACGTTTATAAATTTATTTTTACTTAACATTTCTGTACTTTCTCCATTGTGAAAAGAATCATATCTGTTTATGTGTTTAGAACTGCATGTGCCATTTGGAAGCTAACTCTAATGATGACAATGATAATACTTCTGTTGACATCACTACCTCCTGAACCTATTGTAGAGTAGGAATATCTTAGAACACCGCTATGTGAAATGGCATCAATATTGCTATATCAATTGTTAAGAGAAATAAAATACTTCCATGAGTTTCTTGAGAATGTATATAGGATCAATGCAGTTCTCTAATCCCTACCATCTCATATTTATTGTTAGAAAAGGACAGTGCTTCAAACTTCAGTTTTCCTCCTTACAGTGGAGCTACACTGTGCTTCTATTAAATATATTAACCTGCTTTAAAATCAGCTCTGTATCAGACTAAAAGTTTTATTCAGTAAAATGTTAAGTAAATTAATACAATTTATTTTGCCAAAATTATTCATGGCACATGACCAAAAACTGAAATCCTCTGTGCAATTAATTGATAACTTATGTCTATACCTGGTTTAAATAGTCCTTTCTTGTCTCTTCGTATCAACAGCCATCTACTAATTCAGATTACAGCTATTCCATGCAGACAGGTGTTTTATAAAAGAGACATATGCATACACTATAGTACAATCTATAGTAATAATGCTTAGTATCTATATTTGGTATTTGATTGCCTTGTCAAGTTGGCTTCCCCAAACAAAGGACATTAACTTCACAATGGAAAGAAAATAGTCAGGGAAAGAAGTTCCCCATAGGGAAAGGAGGATCACTATTAAGGATAATACAATTGCTTTGGAGACAAATAACTTAGGAGTTCTTTAATACTCCCTGAAATATGTCTCTAACCTTTTCTTTGTACTGTATTACCCAGTCAGTCAGACTACTGTTATTTTGTACATGACATGGATGAAGAATGCCCGGGTCAGGTATCCTTGTGAAAGCAGTATATAATCAGGAGCATTGCTGTCAATTTGTGTTGGTGTTTTGAAAAGAAATCTCACAGGCTGTCTATCTGCCTCGTAGTTCTCGGTAGATCCAACATCATATGGCATTATTAGCATATTCCAAATAAAACTATTATCATGTACTAATTCCATTTTTATCCAGCCCAGAATTTATAAAGCTGTTAGCTGGTGTTAAGTGGTGGTATTAGCTGCTCACTGGATGTTGGCATTAAGTTGTGTGAGAATTAAGCTTCTGTCCTAAAGAAGCCATTTCCTCGAATTCAACCTGAAGGAAAGAAGCAAAGGGAGGTAAAAATTGTAACTCCAAAGATCAAAGACCCTTTGCTTTCTGATAAGCCTGGTAAAATGGCTGAGGCTGATACTGCGAAGAGAACGGATGATGTGGTGAAAACTGGTGTGGGAGTTGTTTGAGTGATAATCTGCTGAGGCAGCTCGACAAGTTCAGCTTGTGACCTGACACAATGTGTCTGATTTTACCTAAAGCAAATTACAAAGCGCTCATACACTATTTTGCCAGGAGAATGTATGCGGATGGTGGTAACAACTTCAGTTGACACTACAAGATCTTGACAAGGCTTTCTCTCTGTGACCTGTGGGGTGGGTGGTCACAGGAATGTATAGTGGTGTCTCCTTGACTGCAGTCAGGATAGGCCCTTTCTAGTTCTCCTTGATTAGTAGTTTTGATTTCCTGAAGGAATTTGCCAAGGCTTATACTGAAATTGAAATAAATAAGTAATAAATTTATACTCTCAAGTCTTTACAGAATTTCTATGAGCAAATTTCTTTTCTAAGGGGTTGTTTCCCTAGTTTCAATGGAAAATTTAAAATACTCAACCTCCCCCCCCATCCATGCTTGCCACTTTCAATAAATAGAAACCATATCCTTTTATGGGGGTTGTTTCTGTCAAAATTTTTCTCTATAAGAGCATATACAGTCTACCATATGTGCTGGACATCATTGTCCAACACTTAATCATCTTAGATCCATTTTGGGATATCTTATCACTGAATATGCAAGGCCTGTTATACTACCTTTATTATAGTTTAAGTTACCACACGGGGTACCCATGAGGTACCCTACAGCTATGTAGCCACAAAAGTTTAGCAATCACCATGAACCCAGCTTAATCAAATTCTGGAAAATTCCTTGGGAATGTATCCCTCCATTCCCTTTTGCACATAGACCCATAAACGTATATTTAGCTGCCAAAAACCCAGTCCAGAAGTTTTAGGCACATTCCCATGTCCTATCCACTAGACTAAACTGTCCATCATAGCTATAGCTGACAATTTAAAGAGGGGTGTATGAGAGATGTAGAAGCTACTGCAGTACAAAAAATAAATGAAAAAGACTGCTGCCAAAGAGAGTAGGAAGTGTAATAGGAGCACTAAGGTAGTACTAAAACATACCCTGAACAAGCTTGTGTATATTGCATAACTAACCAGACTTTTATCTGTGCAGTGTCTTAAGAGAGTCCAATTTTTAAGAAATGAATTATTTCATATTTCTTTTTTTATAAATGTTGTTTGTGTTAGAAAAGGAAGGTAATTGTTTCTTTTTGACATGATTTGTCAAAAGGTATTAGAAGGTGACACATTTCCAATCTATGATCCCAATTATTTAAAATTTATGTTAAAATGCAAATCTGGTAGGAAGTAAAAAAAGTGAAGTGTCTGTCTTCAAAATACCCTATAAACCTTATTTACAATAATGTTATTTTCCAAGGTGTAAATGACTCGATAATTTATTTATTACAGAAAAGGCTTCTGTACTTGGGAAATTGTGCTATATATCCATACCAGCGTTTTGCAGGTGCTGTACAGATGTTACCTGTTGCTCATGAAATCCAAATTTTTGGCTTAACCTATCATCAGTGAAAAGCTGGAAAGAGAATACAATGTAAACCATCATAGTGTTACTATATAACATCATGCCATACTTTTATACTGTACTTCTAATTATTATTAAAATTATAAATTGTTGCCTGATAAGAAACAATGCTTAATTAGAAGTATCATTTTATTCTGTCACTTATTTAACCTGAAATACGAACTAGACTCCTAGAACTAGTTAAGAATACTCCTTATTTTATGTAGTCATTTATGTTTTATTTTATTTTCATGTTTTATTGATGCAACTATTTGCTATAGACTACCTATATCCACCTTTCTAATAACAAAGTACATCCATAAAACATCCTACAGTTTAGTAATTTGATGCAGTTTCACTGTATGTCACAGAATGCTTGAGGTTGGAAGACACGTCTACAGACCATCTAGTCCAAACACCCTGCTCAAGCAGGCTCAGCTACAGAAGGTTGCTCAGGACTATGCCCAGACAGGTTTTGAATATCTCCAAGGAGGGAGACCTCACAACCTCCCTGGGAAACCTGTTCCAGTGTTTGGACACCCTCTCAATAAAAAAAGAGTTTCCTGACATTCAGAGGGAACCTCAGTTTGTGCCCATCGCCTCTTGCACCATCAGTGGGCACCCCTGAGAAGAGCCTGGCTCTGTCTTTACTCCTCACATCTGGTAATTATACACATTAATAAGACCCCCCCTGAGCTGTCTCTTCTCCAGGCTGAGCAGCCCCACCTCTCTCAGCCTTTCCTCATATGTGACGTGCACCAGTACCTTAACCTTCTCTGTGGCCCTTTGTTGGCCTCTATCCAGTAGCTCCATATCCCTTTTGTACTGAGGAGCTCAGAACTGGACACAGTACTCCAGATGTGGCCTCACCAGTGCTGAACAGAGGGTATCATCTCCCTTGACCTGCTGGCAACACTCCTAATGCAGCCCAGGATGTTGTAGGTGTCCTTTAACTAAAGGGCACATTGCTGGCTCATACTTTACCTGACAAATAAGCAAATCTTACAAGTAAAACCAAAGCGAAGAAGGCCTTAAGTACCTTGGCCTTTTCCATGCCTTTCATCTCCAGGTTCCCTGCCCCATTTAGGAGTGGGACCATGTTTTCCCTAGGTTTCCTTTTGCTGCCAGTTTACCTGTCAATGCCCTTCTTGTTGCCCTTTACATCCCTTGCCAGATTCAGCTGCAGGTGGGCTTTGGATTTCCTAATGCCATCTCTGCGTGCTTAGATAGTGTCTCTAAATTCATCCCAGGTCACCTGCCCTGCTTCAACTTCTTGTATACCTCCTTTTTATGTCCAAGCTTAGTCGGAAGCTCCTTGTTCATCCATTCAGGCTTCCTGATGCCTTTGCTTGATTTCAAGCTCATAGAGATGGATCATTCTTGAGCTTGAATATCAACCAGTTCTCCTGAACCCCTCCTCTCTCCAGGGCCATATACCATGTGATTCTTCCAAGCAGATCCTAAACAGGCCAAAGTCTGTTCTTCTGAAGACCAGAGTTGTGGTCCTGCTTTTAGCCTTGCTATGTCCTTTCAGGATCCTGAACATGACCATCACATAGTCACTCTAACCAAGGCTGCCCTTGAACTTCGTATCCCTGATCAGTCGTTCCTTGCTTGTAAATATGAGGTCCAGAAGAGCACATCTCCTAGTTGGCTCCTCAATCGCCCGTGTTAAGAAGTTGTCAACAGTGCACTCTAGAAACTTCCTGGATGCTTATGCCCTACTGTGTTGTCCCGCCTGCAGATATTGGGGTGGCTGCAGTCCCCCACGAGGACCCAGGCCTGCAAATGTAAGGCTGCTTCTAGTTGTCTGAAAAAGGTGTCATCTACTTCTTCATGATCAGAAACTTATAACAGTGTCATATTGTCTGTTGGTCAACCTATTAATCTTGATCTCAGCCAGCTAGTAACTTATCCCTAGGCAGGTCTTTAGGCAGTCCTGTTGCAACTTCGCCTCCTCAAGTTTCTGTGTCTTCCATAATTTTGTTTACATTCATTGAATGTCCTGGTGATTACACTTTATATATTAATTTCTAAAACACATTAATTAAGCATCTCTCCCCAGAAAAAAACCCCACATTTTCCTCTGATCTTATACATAAATGCAAACACCCTATATATACCAATTCAATTTGAAAATACCATATTGCCTACAGATCATGAGCAAATGAATTAATTAAATTCATTGATTAAATTAATTACATTATTTAAAAATATGACTCTAATAGAAATCTCTGAATGAATTTTGAACTAAGATAATGAAAGTCCTAATTCTTCTCAAAATATGGTATTGTAGCTAAAATGCCTGGCTGTAAAATTCAAAACCTAACAAAGATGTAATTACTAAATAAAAGAAAAATCTTCCTATCCTTATTGTCTTTCATCTGCCCAGTTACTTCTTCTGAACTTAATAGTTGTTTCTAATTGTTGCTGGTTTTGTTTCTTTTTGTTGTGGTTTGTTTTTGTTTTTTTTTCTCCTGCGAATACTTTGATAATAATCCAGGTGGAACAGCAGCATTCTCTTGCTCTTTATGATGTGTACTCTGTGATTTGTATTAATTTTGGCTTCTTTTCCATGTACTGTAGTTTTCTAAGAGCTAGAAGTTACCTTGCTGTTCTTCCTCTCCAGTTACAAAAACATTTTACATCTCGTGTAACCATTCAAACCAATAAATGAAACGTCTCATATTCAGGCCCTGGCAGCAGCAATACATTTGAAGTAAGCTAGCCTTTCCTCTGATAAAACATAATTTTGGGGGAAAAGCAGGGCTAAGATACATAGATTTACACCATCCCCACAGCTTTCAAGTCTGAAGACATTTCTGGGTTATCAGGCAGCCACTTCATACTGTTCCTATTTGGCATGTTATGTTGTTCCTAAAGAGATCATAATGCATAGTGATATTGAGTATAAATTATATGTGTTACTCTAAAGATACATCATCCTTTCTTCTCATGAGCCAAACACAGCTCTTAAACTGCTAAGGAATTATCTGGTACACAGAGCAGACGGTAATAATAATTTCAGTGAGAAACTTTGGCTCCTAGAAAACCTCATAACCTGGGAGGCATTCATAGTTAAAAGTGCCTTGAATGTATCCAAAACATTTGTACCACCCTATACTTGGTTTTGAATGCCTAAAAGTGAAAAGCCCTGCTCCTAGCAGAGCTCCTTCACCTGGATATGCAAATGGTATTTTTCTCTCAGGACTCAATGATCTTGTAAATTTTGCCCTTCTTGGTAATGCAGAAGTATAGCATAAAAAAGTTTTTTATCTGAGATAATATAAATAACCTGTTGAAATATTTTTTCCTGAGCTACAGGAGCTTGTACCTTTAAATCTTTATTAGGTTTTAAATCTCTTACATAAGAAACTTTCTTTTAGAATAGGTCTGTCCATACTATAGACAGCAGTAGCAATGCAGAGAAACTCTAGCTAAACCAAGAACTGGCAGCACTTTTTGAAAAGAAAACAAAATGCAACAAAAAAAATCAATGAAAGTTAACTTGCTCTGTTTTTCACAACACTTTTTTTTGGGGGGGGGTGGATCTGACTAAGCTGAATCATATCTATTTGACTGCTTGCTGCATGCAGTATCAAAATATCCTGTCTCTGCAATAAGAAACTTATGAAGAGATGAGAAATGCAAAGGATCGAGGAAGACCACAGGAGATACATGACTTGCTAAAAATCATGCAGGTGGCTGTTGGCAAAACCCACAACAGAACTAAAGTTTCCTGGCTTCCAAACTGCTGACCCGTTCATTGAATGACAGTGTTTTCCATTAGATGTTTAGTCCATTCTCCAGCAAACAAAATTACATACTTAGTAAGTCTCTATAATATCCTTTAGGATATTACTTTGTCTATTAGTATACGGTTACATTATTGCATTTTTGGAAGTTAATATGTTTTTCACTATAACTGCAGATAATCTGAACCACCCATCCACTGGCCTGTTTCAGAAGTACTTTGGTGTAGTCAAAATGATTCTTTCTTAATTGTTAAACCTTTTATTTTTAGGATAGAAACTGTTGTTGAAGTGTAAAAAGTAAACTACATATTTTATTACTTTTATTGGATTTATTGCAAATAAAGGTATGCATTTTGAATAAGTAATGCTGCCTTATGTCCTACAAACTACTTCTGGAAACTGAAATAATAAATCTCATAAATTGTATATTAAAATAGTAAACTGCATTTGTAAGACATCCTCATTTATTTCCATAAAAACTTCTCTAAAAACAAGAGGCTGTTTGCCAAGGAGTCAATCAGGTAAGCCCATATGTTATTGATTCCTCTACTGCTCTGCATCATTTAAAAATAGCATCAAAACTGAAAATCATAAAACCTTGAACTTTAATGTGTTTTAAATCCATTTCTTCCATCTTGTACTGTCTGTGGCAAACAGGCATGCAAAATCTGCTTGACTCATTGAACTTCTAAGGTCAGTGTTAGGTCCTGTTCTGGGATTCTGATGTCATTATTTACTCAAAACTCAGTCTTTTTCTGGTTTTAAGTAACAAGCTTATGCATTTATGATGAGTTTGTACATGAGATATCATATACAATTAAATAGATACTAATTAAACAGAACTTACAAGGCAGCTTGTCATAGCTATTGCTTTGGCAGAGACCAAGACAGCAACGTTGACCACACAAGTGACATATACATCTTTTCAAACTCATGTGCATTGTACTAAAGCAAACCTATGGGGGACACTAGTGGGGAAAATTTAAGATTTAACACAAGTTCTTCAGCTGTGTGAATGACAGGCCCATGTGTCTGCTGTCTCATACTCTGGATTTTACCACCCATTGTACCTATGACATACAGCCAATACTGGGCAGATAAGTTGCCTTCAGGTCCTTTCCTAGAAATGTATAGGTAATTTGAACCCAGATTCCTGAAAAGTTTAGGAAACTCTGTATATATGCCATAGAAAGCTACACGAGATCTACATCACAGCAACATGGACTGTTTTCCTACTAACCAGGTAACCTACTTCTTAACCCGGACTCATAAAGACTTTACAGATCAAGCAAGAATCTATGAAAAGCAGAAAAGTATATCGCTTCAGTTTTACAATTTTGCCTTTAAATCAGAAGACTTTAACAGCTCAAATAGAGCTGAAGTTTTCAGCTGTGGCATTCTTTGTCTTTCTTCACAACACCTTTTAACTGCAAATGACATGCAGCGCTAACAACTCCAAATTCCCT